>NC_084731.1:72810875-73020875 GCF_033978785.1 Entelurus aequoreus
GATGCAAGACTGGCTTGATGAGGA
The DNA here is from genome assembly GCF_033978785.1 of Entelurus aequoreus. NCBI lineage: Eukaryota > Metazoa > Chordata > Actinopteri > Syngnathiformes > Syngnathidae > Entelurus > Entelurus aequoreus. The sequence continues at coordinate 72,810,900 of NC_084731.1, forward strand.
AGGAGAGCGCCACCTGCAGGAAGTAGAATCAGTGCAGGACTGTGGAGGAGAAGATGAAGACATCTTCACTGCCTTTCTTCTTCAGGCTCATGTGAGGCCTGCCTTCTTCCTGTCCTCATGGCAGGGACACCTGAAGCCTTGTGCCATACCCAAGTCCTCACCTGTGTCCTCACCTGTGTCCCACCTGTGTCCCCACCTGTGTCCCCACATGTGTCCTCACCTTTGTCCTCACCTGTGTCCCCACCTGTGTCCTCACATGTGTCCCCACCTGTGTCCTCACCTGTGTCCTCACATGTGTCCCCACCTGTGTCCTCACGTGTCCCCACCTGTGTCTTCACCTGTGTCCTCATATGTGTCCCCACCTGTGTCCTCATCTGTGTCCCCACCTGAGTCCTCACCTGTGTCCTCACATGTGTCCCCACCTGTGTCCCCACCTGTGTCCCCACCTGTGTCCTCACCTGTGTCCCCGCCTGTGTCCCCACCTGTGTCCCCAGGACCGAAGGCAGCATGCCATGTCAGTGGTTGAAGAGGCTGAGCGTCTCCTGCAAGAGGGTGTGTCTTACCCAGAAACAAAGACCTTCTGCAGCCTAGTGGCCACCTTCAGGACTCACCTGGACCACTTCCTGAGCAGAGTGGAGAAGTGCGGCAGGGATCTGCAGGTCTTGGCCAATGTGGGCCATTTCTGTCAACAGGTATGGTGAACACCTTGGATTTGTATATGTGGATGTTTTTGGTAGTCCTGCCTTTGACGCCTCACTATCTGCAAAGTCCTGACCAGGGTGACAAGTCCTGATCTTTCCACAGGCTTCAGCACTGGCCCTTCAATGCACTGAGTATCTGAATCGGAACCATTCCAGGACCCCCAAAAGCCAGGACTATGGTCAAAGTCCATCATCTGTCAACCAAAACCCGATGCTCCTGCCCGTCCGGACCAACAAGTTCTCATCAGACTTTGACATGTCCACGCTCCAAGTATTCCGGGACAAGTTCCTCCAATTCAGCTTGGACAAATTTGAGGCGGTGCGAGCCCAAGCCAGTACTCTGCGGGGCTTCAGAGGGATGAGGGTGTGGACCGAGGCACGGCTGAGGTGCCAGGAGGCCCGGCAGCTGCTTGAGGAGAAAATGCAGGGTCCTACAGACCAGGTCTGGAACAGGAAGCCACAATGTAGAAGCTGTTGTGCCAGTCACTATGTGGACCTGGTTCACACAGCACCACCTAGTGGTCTGGTGGTCCAGTCCAGTGCTGGACCACGGCACCTGCACTGGGAGGGGATTGTGGACTCAGGGAATACAAGACCAACCCTGGAAAACTGCGGCACAGCTGAAGCTCACATGGTCGTCCAATCTGGAAAACAAGGCGGCAGATCCAAGGTCACGTCGCAGTCCAGGCAAGTTTAATAACACACATGACTTAATAACCAGTGTTGGGTTAGTTACTGAAAACCAGTAACTAGTTACAGTTACTAGTTACTTTATTTCAAAAGTAACTCAGTTACTAACTCAGTTACTTACACCAAAAAGTAATGCGTTACTGTGAAAAGTAACTATTTAGTAACTTCTTTATTTTTTCTTTTTTTTTAAGGCTCCCATTAATGCCCTTATAGCCTTCATTTCAGTACTGTTATTGCACTGGAGAATAATACAATCTGTTGATCAACATGACATGCATTTGCATCACTGAACTCTGCTAAGCAATGTGGTCTACATACAACACACAAAGACAAAGATATGTTTCAAAGGGCCAATTTATTTTGGGCCAGAACAAATTGACAAAACTATTTTAAATAGCTGCAACATAACATACATAAGTAACAAACAGCATAATAACAACATGACACAACATAGCTGTAAACCTGGCTTCACCCAAGGAAGGCACACATGACATGATTATTTGTCATGTCACTATATACAGCACACATACTGCTATACACACGCCTAACCAGGCCTTGTGAAATAAGATCATGTCTTCAGGAGATCAACACTGTACAGAAGCCCAGAACACTCTATGCATTTCCCCAGTTTTAGTTTAGAGATAAGGAAAGATTGGCCCTGGCCCACTAGGATCCCTCTTTATGTTTGTGAACCTTATAGTCTATACATTTAGAGTGATGTGATAATCAAACACTCCAGAAGTCTAGAATGAAAGAGCATATAAGAGAATTGACAGAGTGTGTACCTTCAGTGCTCAATGATGAGCAGAGGCAGAGTTTGGAGAGTTTTCTTTAGCTCGTTTTCCATGTTTATGTGCTCACTGTCCACTGTGTCCAGGAACTTGGAACATGTTTTCGTGCCATTGGCCATTTGATGCCCGGTATCATGCTAATTAGCTGCCTAAAAGCGTGTGACTCGACTGTAGAAATTGCCTGCATGTCTTCTAGCACATACTCTGCAATGGCTCTATCAATGTTGTCCTGGCTAGCAGTCCCTCCATTAAAATCCTTAGGTGGTGGTGGAGGTGGAGGTGAAGTGGCATCGGAGTTTGTGTCTCTCTTTACTAGCTTCGTGGAAGTGTGTTGCTTTTTTAGCTATTTCAGCAGATTTGAATTGCTGTTTTTGGCAGTAGATAGGATCTTTCATCCAAGACATACTTACATTTAACTAAAATATTATTTTCTTTGTGCTCGACAAAAGAAAAGTAGTGAGAATATCTCCATGTTAAGAAGCTCGACTGCGGCTCCGCATGATGTCTTGTTAGTAAACACAGAAAAGCCCCCCCCCCCCCCCCCACACACACACATACACACAAACGCACACACACACACACACACACACACACACACACACACACACACACACACACACACACACACACACACACACACACACACACAGTGTGCCTCTAGTGACATAGGAAGAATCAGAAGGACGACACCGCAGCTCTCCAATAAAACACACTCAAATCTTCTCAGTTTCTAGCCGATACTATATAAAAAATAACGTAAAATAACGCAGTAACACATCATGTAGTAACAGTAACTGAGTTACTGAATATAAAAAATACCGCGTTAGACTACTAGTTACCGCCGAAAATAACGGTGTTACTTTGTAATGCGTTAGTCCCAACACTGGCTACTAGGGCTGGGTGTCAAGGTGTGGACTATGGCGGGTTTGTTTTTCCGAGATGCAATAAAAGTTGGAGCGGACATGGCGTGAAGTTGAATACATGATTTAATTTTAACAATAAAAAAGGAATAAACAAAAAGCGCTCACAGTGGAGGTAACAACTTGACTATGGAAACAAAAGGCGCGCACAAAGGCGGAAATACAAAACTTGGATATAAACACAAAACTTGCACAAAGGCAGAAACTATGAACAATAAAACAAAAACACTAACCGTGGCATAAATGAACAAAACTTACTTGGCAAAGAACTGTGACATGACATGAAGCAGAGTGCTGAAATAGTGTGAGGTCGCCAGGATGAACAACAGAAACAGACAGATTTAAATAGTGACATGATCAGTGAAAACAGGTGCGTGACTCAAAACGTGAAACAGGTGCGTGACAGGACAGGTGAAAACTAATGAGTTGCTATGGAAACAAACAAACAAGGAAGTGCAACCAGGAACTAAAAGGAGTCCAAAAAACAAACACATGGCCAAAACAAAAACATGAACAGACATGACACTGGGAATCTTTGGGTGTCCCACGATTCAATTCAGAATCGATTCTTGGGGTCACGATTCGATTCAAAATCGATTTTTTTTTTTCAATTCAACACGATTCTCGATTCAAAAACAATTTTTTTTATTTTTTTTAATTTATTTAAAAAAAAAATGAAAACAATACACAACAATACCATAATAATGCAATACAATTTCAAAACCAAACCCAATTTTGGAGTTCTGAACTTGTGATTTCTTGCAGTGTTAAGTGGTAATATTTCACATGTGTCCCAATTGACTTTATACCCTGATAAACAGCCATATTCAGTGATGACATTATTGATATAGTGTACACTATATATTGATATACACTCATGACACCTACAACACACATTACATCATACACTCATTATGTCATACACTCATGACACCTACAACACACATTATGTCATACACTCATTGTCATACATTATGTCATACATTATGTCATACACTCATGACACCTACAACACACATTATGTCATACACTCATTGTCATACATTATGTCATACACTCATTATGTCATACACTCATGACACCTACAACACACATTATGTCATACACTCATGACACCTACAACACACATTATGTCATACACTCATTGTCATACATTGTCATACACTCATTATGTCATACATTATGTCATACACTCATGACACCTACAACACACATTATGTCATACATTATGTCATACATTCATTATGTCATATATTATGTCATAAACTCATGACACCTACAACACACATTGTCATACATTATGTCATACACTCATGACACCTACAACACACATTATGTAATACACTCATGACACCTACAACACACATTATGTCATACAATCAAGACACCTACAACACACATTATGTCATACACTCATGACACCTACAACACACATTATGTCATACACTCATGACACCTACAACACACATTATGTCATACACTCATGACACCTACAACACACATTATGTCATACACTCATGACTAGGGATGATGCTCGAAACCGGTTTTCCCGGTTGTTCGATAAGAAAAGTACAGAGTCCTCTGACTCAAATCCCTTTTTGAGAACCGGTACCCGTTATCAAGACCACTATAGTAAAGAAAAAGAGTTGGTTATTTTTTCGAATCCCTGAGAACGAATCCCCCCACAGGAAATGCCCTGTGGAACGCAATGTTATGCCCATTTGATTGTAGACTCTTACTGACACCTTGTGGCGATATGAAAATACTACGCGTCATTAGTTTGGGCACTTCCGAGGTTGGCGAGTCAGTTCAGTTCATGAGACAATTGAGAAGTAGACAAGTTGTGTTAGCTCCTACAAGCCTTGGAAAAGAGAAGTCTGTAAGTAAACTGTTTAACTTCATATAACTCAATATTAAGGTGGAAAGTGTTTCAATTTGAAAGTAAGATGTCTATTGAAAAGAGATTTTTGTGCACTGTTTCAATGGATGTTTTGAGGACTTAAAATGGCTGCCAGTCGTGTATTTCCACCATCGAAATAGTTTCAACAATCAGAAGTATTTGTTTGATGATAGTACTGTATATTTGTGTAAAGCTAATATTTACATATTGTGTATTACATTTTAGTATGTTAATTGAATCACATAGCTTATACATTTGTCATTGTGTGTATTTCAGTTTAAAAAAAATAAATAATAACAGTCCAGTGCAAGACAAAAGTAAAGATAGAAAAAGACAAAGCAAGATCAACAGCAATAAAGAGCCTAAATGGATTAATCTGCTTTGAAACTTTATTAGACGTCTTGGATTGTTTGTTAGCTGTCTGCCAAGCTGTATAACCTCAACACGTATAGTGAGGGCAGAACAGGCAATATGCAATTATTGCCAGGCTTCGCTCTCATGTAAGGGAAGAAGAATTGTTGATTGATGACTGTGGTGTTCTTAGTGTCATAGTGTGTGTAGTTAGTATGTTCCAATAGCAGCAGAAGTGCACTTTTTGGAGAGCTGTATTATTTTCAGTTTTGTGCCCAATGGACTGATTTTATTTAACACTATGTTATTATTTATACACCTATAGTCATCACAGAGACAGGTTGTTTTTGTGTTACTGTATATATTTGTTTTTCTGAAAAATCCCACTTAATATACTTTGTGTAACAGTCAATATATATATATTAGGGCTGTGAATCTTTGGGTGTCCCACGATTCGATTCAGAATCGAGTCTTGGGGTCACGATTCGATTCAAAATCGATTTTGTTTCAATTCAACACGATTCTCGATTCAAAAACGATTTTTTGTATTATTTAAAAAAAATTTTTTTTTTTTTTTTTTGGAAATTAAAACAATACACAACAATACCATAATAATGCAATACAATTTCAAAACCAAACCCAATTTTGCTGCCGGTGGTGTTAGTGGATGATCCTTTTCCTCTGATAACTGTGGGTGGTGTCTGTCCAAGTGAGCGCGGGGATTTGAAGTTTTCCCAAAATACTTAACTTTAGCGTTGCAAAGTCTGCAAATTGCATGAGTCATGTCTAGCCCTTTCTTGCCATGGTAAAATCCAAAGTGTCTCCAAACGTTTGCTTTCAAAGCCCGCGGAGGCGGTTGTATTTCTTTAGGCTGCTCTGTGTCTTTTTCTTTTACCTGCATTTTAGCGGCAACACAACAACACTACACTGTACACTCCCCTTAGTAATAGCTAGCCACCAGGTAGCAACGCTGCTTATTGCGCAATACCTACGGTAGCCCAGAAGGCACATACACATTGCCGGGAGCGGGGGAAGAAAATTGATTTTTGAAAAATGAGAATTGATACTGAATCATACAACGTGAGAATGGCAATTTGAATTCGAATCGATTTTTTCCCACACCCCTAGCTGACATGCAAGCAGAGTAGTAGATTTTTTAAAAAGCTTTTATAATTGTAAAGGACAATGTTTTATCAACTGATTGCAATAATGTAAATTTGTTTTAACTATTAAATGAACCAAACATATGACTTATTCTATCTTTGTGAAAATATTGGACACAGTGTGTTGTCAAGCTTTTGAGATGCGATGCAAGTGTAAGCCACTGTGACATTTGTTCTTTTTTTATTTTTTTTTATAAATGTCTAATGATAATGTCAATGAGGGATTTTTAATCACTGCTATGTTGAAATTGTAACTAATATTGATACTGTTGTTGATAATATTCATTTTTGTTTCACTACTTTTGGTTTGTTCTGTGTCGTGTTTGTGTCTCCTCTCAATTGCTCTGTTTATTGCAGTTCTGAGAGTTGCTGGGTCGGGTTTGGTTTTGGAATTGGATTGCATTGTTATGGTATTGCTGTGTATTGTTTTGTTGGATTGATTAATTAAAAAAATAAAATAAATAAAAAATAAAATAAAATTATTTTAAAAAATTAAATTAAAAAATCGATTTTTAAAAAATGAGAATCGATTCTGAATCGCGATTTGAATTCGAATCGATTTTTTCCCACACCCCTACTGGCTACTATGGTACATGTTTAGTCTTTTTTATACCTGCATTATCCTTTCCAACCTTACCCTTTCCATCCTTTGTAACTGAGCTACTGTGTGGAACAATTTCCCTTGTGGATCATTAAAGTTTGTACAAGTCTAAGTCTAAGAAGAGTGCAGAAAGGACACTTAGTTTCTTTCACTGAGTCGAGTTCTTGCTGTCTTCGGAGTAGTAACTTTGAAGCCGGACTGGCTTAGCTTTGCTAGCTTAGCAGCTAGCTAGCTGTGAGAGAGAGGCAGTCAGAGAGAGTGTAAGTTTGGTAAGACTACTAAGCTGCAAAACAATGCACTCAGATAGAAGGTAGCACTTAGTGTTGACTAAAAAACTACTAAAAAACAATTGCAAGCACTCAGATGGAAGGTAGCACTTAGCGTTGACTATAAAACAACTACAAAACAATTGGAAGCACTCAGATGGAAGGTAGCACTTAGCGTTGACTACAAAACAATTGGAAGCACTCAGATGGAAGGTAGCACTTAGTGTTGACTACAAAACAACTAGAAACCAATTGGAAGCACTCAGATGGAAGGTAGCACTTAGCGTTGACTACAAAACAACTAGAAAACCATTGGAAGCACTCAGATCGAAGGTAGCACTTAGGGTTGACTACAAAACAACTAGAAAACAATTGGAAGCACTCAGATGGAAGGTAGCACTTAGCGTTGACTACAAAACAACTAGAAAACAATTGGAATCACTCAGATGGAAGGTAGCACTTAGCGTTGACTACAAAACAACTACAAAACAATTGGAATCACTCAGATGGAAGGTAGCACTTAGCGTTGACTACAAAACAACTATGAAACAATTGGAAGCACTCAGATGGAAGGTAGCACCTAGTGTTGACTACAAAACAAGTAGAACACAATTGGAAGCACTCAGATGGAAGGTAGCACTTAGTGTTGACTACAAAACAATTACAAAATAATTGGAAGCAATCAGATGGAAGGCGTCACTTAGTGTTGACTAATAAACAACTACAAAACAATTGGAAGCACTCAGATGGAAGGTAGCACTTAGTAGTTATAGAACTCTTTTGGCAAATATATCCGTAAATTCTGAAATGAAAACTGTGTTCCCCTTTTTCCATCAATATGTGAATTTTGCAACCAGGGGTGGAAGCAAGTTAGACATGGTCGACAGCAATATCAAGCTGGCATTCAAAGCTGCACCCCTCCCCCACCTCAGCTCCTCAGACCATCTCTCTGTGATGCCAATTCCTGCATACAAGCCTCTGCTGATTAGAAAGCAAGCCACAGTGAAGCAGGTGAGGACCTGGCCAGAGGGAGCAATGGAAGCATTACAAGACCGCTTCGGGACATGTTCAAGGCAGCTGCCACCGAAAATCATCACACATGTGTGGAGGAGTATGCAGAGTCTGTGTCCCCATACATTCAGAAGTGCATGGAGGATGTTAGTGTGATCAAGAACACCCCCACACGGGCCAACGAGAAACCCTGGATGAACAGTGAGGTACGTGCAATGCTGAAGGCTCGGAACAACACTTTTAAATCTGGCGACATGGTAGCACTTAAAACAGCCAGAGCTAACCTGAACCGTGCCATTAGGGTTGCAGAGCGTGCTCACAGTCAGAAACTGCAGGACTTCTTTGAGAACCCCACGAACACTAGACGAATATGGCAGGGCATACATGTCATCATGGACTATAAAGCCACCCCCCCCCCCCCCCCCCATCCCTGTGACAACAGCATCAGCTTTCTGAACGACCTCAACAACCACTTCGCGAGGTTTGAGGCACTTAACACCACTCCGACGAGGAAATCCATCCCTCGCCCTGATGAGCAGCTGCTCAACCTGGACACAGCGGATGTCCGGAGAACCCTGAGGAGAGTGAACCCCCGGAAAGCAGCGGGACCTGATGACATTCCTGGCAGGGTGCTTAAGGGATGTGAAGACCATCTGGCTGGTGTTCTCACAGACATTTTCAACACCTCGCTGACCCAGGCTGTGGTACCATCATGTTTTAAGACGGCCACAATTGTCCCAGTACCTAAAAAACCCAGAATCTCCTCTCTCAATGATTATCGCCCCGGGGCACTCACCCCCATAATAATGAAGTGCCTGGAGAGGCTGGTAAAGGAATACATTGTCTCCAGACTTCACCCCACATTTGACGCATACCAGTTTGCTTATCGCCCTGACCGCTCCACAGAAGACGCCATCTCCTCTGCACTCCACCTGAGCTTAGAACATCTGGAAGGAAAGGACACACATGTGCGGATGTCGTTTCTTGACTTCAGCTCGGCGTTCAACACCATCATCCTGCAGCACTTGGTGAGCAAACCTTGGATTCAGTACCCCCCTAATCAACTGGATGCTTGACTTCCTCACAGACAGACCCCAGACAGTGGGCAACAACACCTCCAGTGCCATCTCCCTGAGCACCGGCTCCCCCAAGGGCTGCGTCCTGAGTCCGCTGCTGTTCACACTGATGACCCATGACTGCTGCGCCAGGTCCACTACCAACCCAAATTCTGAAGTATGTGGACGACACAACAGTAGTGGGCCTCATCCGTGACAACAACAACATGGACTACTGGGAGGAGGTGAAACATCTGGTTGACTGGTGCAGAACCAACAACCTGGTCCTGAACGTCGACAAGACCAAGGAGATCATGGTCGACTTCAGGAGGCACAAGTCCAGCCACACTCCACTCTTCATCAACGGCACAGCGGTGGAGATGGTAAGGAGCACCAAGTTCCTGGGGGTGCAGATAACTGACAATATGACCTGGTCCCTACACACCGGAGCTCTTGTAAAAAGAGCTCAGCAGCGCATGCACTTTTTGCGTGGGATGAAAAGAGCACAGCTCCCTCCCCCCATTCTCACCACATTCTACAGAGGCACTATGGAGAGCAACTGCATCTCTGTCTGGACTGGAGCCTGCAGTGCTTCAGACTGGCAGTCTATGCAGAGAATGGTGAGGACGGTGGAAAAGATCATCAGGACTCCTCTTCTTCCTATGCAGGAGATCGCAAAAAGCCGCTGCCTGACCAGGAATTTAGAAAATCTGCAGAGACTCCTCCCACCCCCACCAAGGACTGTTTTCACTGCTGGACTCTAGAAAGAGGTTCCGCAGCCTCTGTAGCAGAACCTCCAGGTTGTGGAACGGCTTCTTCCCTCAGACCATAAGACTCTTGAACGCATCATAATAATACCCTCAATTCCCCCCAAAAAGGGATGAAGTGGCTGGAATATAAAGACAATATAACATACATCCATAAACCTGCAATATATTGATCTGTACAGTAATCTATTTATTTATATCTGCACCTTATTGCTCTTTTATCCTGCACTACCATGAGCTAATGCAACAAAATTGTGTTCTTATCTGTACTGTAAAGTTTACATTTGAATGACAATAAAAAGGAAAAGTCTAAAAATAACTAGAAAACGATTGGAAGCACTCAGATGGAAGGTAGCACTTAGTGTTGACTACAAAGCAGCGTTCAGGACATGACATGTGTGTTGCAAAATAAAAGTTCTTGTTGATGTCAACCAGGTCAGAGAGGAAAGGCGAGCGAGAGAGCAAGCGAAGGCGTGCGAGAACCGAGCGTGACGCCGCCGCTCTCTCTCAGTCTCACATGATGGGCTGCCAGTGGTTCTCATGGGGCCTCGGAACCAAGTCCCAGTCCCAGGTCCAGGTGTCCGACGAGTCTTCCACGCCTCCGCCATCGTGGTCTTGCAGCTCTTGCCACAGTCCGCCATCTTGTGAAACCCTCCAGGAGACTGAGAAGTTTCACATTTCCCCCCAGGGTCCACCATCTTGTTTGACCCTCCAGGAGGCTGAGAAGTTTCACCTCTCCCCCCAGGGTCCACCATCTTGTGGGACCCCCCAGGAGGCTGAGAGGTTTCACATCTCCCCCGAGGAGAGCTTCTGCTCCCAGGGATGTGTGGAAGGGGGCGGGGCTTATCCCTGCAAAGACTCAAGTGGGAGGAGTCAAGGAAGGTTTAGTTTGGAGGAAAACAGCAACAATATTTTGTAAGTTCATATTTCATCTTTTCTTCTAGAATGTTCTCATGTTGTCTTCTTCCTCCAACTTTACTCTCAGCTTGTACACATGTGTTTGTTTTGTACACGTTTTCCGTTTCTTGTACACGTGTGCTTCTAGTTGTACACGTGTACTTCTAGCTGTACACATGTACTTCTAGTTGTACAAATGTTGTGGTATACATGTGCTTGAGCTTCTTTTTCTTCTTCTTCTTCTTCTTCTTCTTCTTCTTCTTCTTCTTCTTATTATTATTATTATTATTATTATTTTTCGCCATCATCTTCTTCTTTTTCTTCTTCTTCTTCTTCTTCTTCTTCTTCTTCTTCTTCTTCTTCTTCTTCTTCTTCTTCTTCTTCTTCTTCTTCTTCTCCTTCTTCTTCTTCTCCTCCATCTTCTTCTTCTCCTCTTCTTCTTCTTCTTCTCCATCTTCTTCTTCTTATTGTTGTTGTTCTTCTTCTTCTCCATCTTCTTCTTCTTCTTCTTCTTTTTCTTCTTCTTCTTCTCCATCTTCTTCTTCTTCTTCTTATTCGCCATCTTCTTCTTCTTCTCCTCCTTCTTCTTCTTCTTCTTCTTCTTCTTCTTCTTCTTCTTCTTCTTCTTCTTCTTCTTCTTCTTCTTCTTCTTCTTCTTTTTTTTCTCCTCCTCCTCTTCCTCCTACTTCCTGACTGAGCAGGAGGCGTGGCCGAGTGCTGAAGGAGCTTCTGTGCACGGAGCGTGAGTATGTGCGTTCCTTGGACTACGTGCTGACTCACTACCTGCCCCTGCTGGACAGGCCCCAAGTCCCCCAGGACCTCAGGGGCCAGCGAGGCGTGGTCTTCGGGAACCTGCAGAAGCTCCACCACTTCCACGCCCGCCACTTCCTGCCCGAGCTGGAGGCCTGCCAGGGCCAGGCGGCCATGGTGGCCAGATGTTTCCTGCGACACGTGAGTCTTCTGCATGGTCACCTCCTTCCTAAACATCTCAGAGTGCAAGAACACAAGCGCTTTGTCTCTCCACAGAGGGAGAGTTTTCATCTCTACGCTCTCTACAGCAGGAACAAACCCCGCTCGGATGCCCTCATCCTCCGTGCAGGCCAGGACATCTTCAAGGTCTCCTTGACTCCCTCAAAAACATATTCTTCTTCTTCTTCTGTCTCCTTGACTCCCTCAAAAACATCTCCTCTTTCTTCTTTTGTCTCCTTGACTCTTTCAAAAACATCTCCTCTTTCTTCTTCTGTCTCCTTGACTCTATCAAAAACATCTCCTCTTTCTTCTTCTGTCTCCTTGACTCCCTCAAAAACATCTCCTTCTTCTTTTGTATGTGTAAAATGGCATCATCAATAAATAAACGTGTAAAATGACATCATCAATAAATAAGCGTGTAAAAGGACATCATCAATAAATACAAAAACTTGTAAAAGGACATCATCAATAAATAAACATGTTAAATGACATCATCAATAAATAAACGTTTAAAATGACATTATCAATAAATAAATGTGTAAAATGAACTCATCAATAAATAAATGTGTAAAATGACATCATCAATTAAAAAATCTGCAAAATGACATCATCAAAGTATAAATGTGTAAAGTGAAATCAATAAATGTGTATAATGACATCATCCAAAAAAACGTGTAAAATGACATCATGAATAAGTAAATGTGTAAAATGAAATCATCAATAAATAAACATGTACAATGACATCATCAATAAATAAATAAATAAATGTGTAAAATGAACTCATCAATAAATAAATGTGTAAAAGGACATCATCAATAAATAAACATGTAAAATGACATCATCATCCATCTTCTTCCGCTTATCCGAGGTCGGGTTGTGGGGGCAGCAGCCTAAGCAGGGAAGCCCAGACTTCCCTCTCCCCAGCCACTTCGTCCAGCTCCTCCCGGGGGATCCCGAGGCGTTCCCAGGCCAGCCGGGAGACATAGTCTTCCCAACGTGTCCTGGGTCTTCCCCGTGGCCTCCGACCGGTCGGACGTGCCCGAACACCTCCCTAGGGAGGTGTTCGGGTGGTATCCTGACCAAATGCCCGAACCACCTCATATGGCTCCTCTCGATGTGGAGGAGCAGCGGCTTTACTTTGAGCTCCTCCCGGATGACAGAGCTTCTCATCCTATCTCTAAGGGAGAGCCCCGCCACCCGGTGGAGGAAGCTCATTTCGGCTGCTTGTACCCGTGATCTTGTCCTTTCGCTCATAACCCAAAGCTCATGACCATAGGTGAGGATGGGAACGTAGATCGACCGGTAAATTGAAGCTTTGCCTTCCGGCTCAGCTCCTTCTTCACCACAACGGATCGATACAGCGTCCGCATTACTGAAGACGCCGCACCGATCCGCTTGTCGATCTCACGATCCACTCTTCCCTCACTCGTGAACAAGACTCCAAGGTACTTGAACTCCTCCAATTGGGGCAAGATCTCCTCCCCAAACCCGGATATTGGCACTCCACCCTTTTCCGGGCGAGAACCACGGACTCGGACTTGGAGGTGCTGATTCTCATCCCAGTCGCTTCACACTCGTCTGCGAATCGATCCAGTGAGAGCTGAAGATCCCGGCCAGATGAAGCCATCAGGACCACATCATCTGCAAAAAGCAGAGACCTAATCCTGCAGCCACCAAACCAGATACCCTCAACGCCCTGACTGCGCCTAGAAATTCTGTCCATAAAAGTTATGAACAGAATCGGTGACAAAGGGCAGCCTTGGCGGAGTCCAATCCTAACTGGAAATGGGTCCGACTTACTGCAATGCGGACCAAGCTCTGACACTGATCATACAGGGAGCGGACCGCCACAATCAGACAGTCCGATACCCCATACTCTTTGAGCACTCCCCACAGGACTTCCCGGGGTACACGGTCGAATGCCTTCTCCAAGTCCACAAAGCACATGTAGACTGGTTGGGCAAACTCCCATGCACCCTCAAGGACCCTGCCGAGAGTATAGAGCTGGTCCACAGTTCCATGACCAGGACGAAAACCACACTGTTCCTCCTGAATCCGAGGTTCGACTATCTGGCGTAGCCTTCTCTCCAGTACACCTGAATAGACCTTACCGGGAAGGCTGAGGAGTGTGATCCCAAAATAGTTGGAACACACCCTCTGGTTCCCCTTTTTAAAGAGAGGAACCAGCACCCCGGTCTGCCAATCCAGAGGTACCGCCCTCGATGTCCATGCGATGTTGCAGAGTCTTGTCAACCAAGACAGCCCCACAGCATCCAGAGCCTTAAATGACTCCGGGAGGGTCTCATCCACCCCGGGGCCTTGCCACAGAGGAGCTTTTTAACTACCTCGGCAACCTCAGCCCCAGAAATAGGAGAGCCCACCACAGAATTCCCCAGGCACTGCTTCCTCATAGGAAGACGTGTAGGTAGGATTGAGGAGGTCTTCGAAGTATTCCCTCTACCGATCCACAACATCCGCAGTCGAGGTCAGCAGAACACCATCCCCGCCATAAATGGTGTTAACATTGCACTGCTTCTCCTTCCTGAGGCGGCGGATGGTGGTCCAGAATCGACTCGAAGCCATCTGGAAGTCGTTTTCCATGGCTTCCCCGAACTCCTCCCATGTCCGAGTTTTTGCTTCAGCGACCGCTGAAGCCGCACACCGCTTAGCCTGTCGGTACTTGCCTGCTGTAAATAAATAAATGTGTAAAATGACATCATCAATAAACAAACAAGGTGCAAATATAGTTGTTGTTGTTGTTGTCAGAAGAAGCAGCAGGATCTGGGAGACATGATGGACTTGTCTTCTTACCTGCTGAGACCGGTCCAGAGGATCAGCAAGTACAGTCTGCTCCTGCAGGACCTGCTGGCTCTCACACAGCAGATGACCCAACATGCCCTGGGGCCACACATTACCCATCATGCCCTGGGGCCCCACATTACCCATGATGACCTGGGGCCACACATTACCCATGATGCCCTGGTGCCACACATTACTGACCTGAGCGACGAGGAGAAAGAGCGAGCCGACATCCAGGCCGCCGCCCACCTGGTGGTCTTTCAGATGCGTCACGCCAACGACCTGCTGACCATGGACGCAATCCAGGACTGTGAAGTAAGAAGACCATTGACACGCTTCTTAAATTACAGCAGGGCGGGAAAACTGTTCTTTGGAATATAGCAGGGGGGAGGGCAGACTGTTCCTTGGATTACAGTGGGGGAGGGGGGGATGTTCCTTAGATTACAGTGGGGGGGAACTGTTCCTTAGATTATAGTGGAGGGAAAACTGTTCCTTGCATTACAGCAGAGGGGGAAACTGTTCCTTGGATTACAGCAGGGGGAAACTGTTCCTTGGATTACAGCAGGAGGAAACTGTTCCTTAGATTACATTGGGGGGAACTGTTCCTTATATTACAGCAGGCGGGGCAAACTGTTTCTTAGATTACAGTAGAGGGAAAACTGTTCCTTGCATCACAGCAGAGGGGGAAACTGTTCCTTGGATTACAGCAGGGGGGAAACTGTTCCTTGGATTACAGCAGGGGGTAAAATGTTCCTTAGATTACATTGGGGGGAACTGTTCCTTATATTACAGCAGGCGGGGCAAACTGTTCCTTAGATTACAGTGGAGGGAAAACTGTTCCTTGCATTACAGCAGAGGGGGAAACTGTTCCTTGGATTACAGCAGGGGGGAACTGTTCCTTGGATTACAGCAGGGGGGGAAATTGTTCTTTAGATTACATTAGGGGGGCACCATTCCTTATATTACAAAAGGCGGTGCAAACTGTTCCTTAGATTACAGTGGAGGGGAAACTGTTCCTTGCATTACAGCAGAGGGGGAAACTGTTCCTTGGATTACAGCAGGGGGAACTGTTCCTTGGATTACAGCAGGGGGAAAATTGTTCTTTAGATTACGGTAGGGGGCACCATTCCTTATATTACAAAAGGCGGTGCAAACTGTTCCTTAGATTACAGTGGAGGGGAAACTGTTCCTTGCATTACAGCAGAGGGGGGAACTGTTCCTTGGATTACAGCAGGGGGAAACTGTTCCTTGGATTACAGCAGGGGGAAACTGTTCCTTAGATTACATTGGGGGGTAAACTGTTCCTTATATTACAGCAGGTGGGGCAAACTGTTCCTTAGATTACAGTGGAGGGAAAACTAGTCCTTGCATTACACCAGAGGGGGAAACTGTTCCTTGGATTACAGCAGGGGGGAACTGTTCCTTGGATTACAGCAGGGGGAAAATTGTTCTTTAGATTACGGTAGGGGGGCACCATTCCTTATATTACAAAAGGCGGTGCAAACTGTTCCTTAGATTACAGTGGAGGGGAAACTGTTCCTTGCATTACAGCAGAGGGGGAAACTGTTCCTTGGATTACAGCAGGGGGGAACTGTTCCTTGGATTACAGCAGGGTGAAAATTGTTCTTTGGATTACAGTAGGGGGGCACCATTCCTTATATTACAGCAGGCGGTGCAAACTGTTCCTTATATTACAGTAGAGGGGAAACTGTTCCTTGCATTACAGCAGGGGGAACAGTTCCTTGGATTACAGCAGGGTGAAACTGTTCCTTAGATTACATTGGGGGGTAAACTGTTCCTTATATTACAGCAGGTGGGGCAAACTGTTCCTTAGATTACAGTGGAGGGAAAACTAGTCCTTGCATTACAGCAGAGGGGGAAACGGTTCCTTGGATTATAGTAGGGGGGAAACTGTTCCTTGGATTACAGCAGGGGGAAAACTGTTCCTTAGATTACAGTGGGGGGGAAACTGTTCCTTAGATTACAGTGGGGGGGAACTGTTCCTTATATTACAGCAGACGGGGCAAACTGTTCCTTAGATTACAGTAGAGGGGAAACTGTTCCTTGGATTACAGCAGGGGGGAACTGTTCCTTGGATTACAGCAGGGGGGAAACTGTTCCTTAGATTACATTGGGGGGAAACTGTTCCTTATGTTACAGCAAGCGGGGCAAACTGTTCCTTAGATTACAGTGGAGGGGAAACTGTTCCTTGCATTACAGCAGAGGGGGAAACTGTTCCTTAGATTACAGCAGGGGGGAACTGTTCCTTGGATTACAGCAGGGGGGAAATTGTTCTTCAGATTATGGTAGGGGGGCACCATTCCTTATATTACAAAAGGCGGTGCAAACTGTTCCTTAGATTACAGTGGAGGGGAAACTGTTCCTTGCATTACAGCAGAGGGGAAAACTGTTCCTTGGATTACAGCAGGGGGAAACTGTTCCTTGGATTACAGCAGGGGGAAACTGTTCCTTAGATTACATTGGGGGGTAAACTGTTCCTTATATTACAGCAGGTGGGGCAAACTGTTCCTTAGATTACAGTGGAGGGAAAACTAGTCCTTGCATTACAGCAGAGGGGGAAACGGTTCCTTGGAATACAGTAGGGGGGAAACTGTTCCTTGGATTACAGCAGGGGGAAAACTGTTCCTTAGATTACAGTGGGGGGGGGGGACTGTTCCTTATATTACAGCAGGTGGGGCAAACTGTTCCTTAGATTACAGTGGAGGGAAAACTAGTCCTTGCATTACACCAGAGGGGGAAACGGTTCCTTGGATTACAGTAGGGGGGAAACTGTTCCTTGGATTACAGTAGGGGGAAAACTGTTCCTTAGATTACAGTGGGGGGGAAACTGTTCCTTAGATTACAGTGGGGGGGGGGGACTGTTCCTTATATTACAGCAGACGGGGCAAACTGTTCCTTAGATTACAGTAGAGGGAAAACTGTTCCTTGTATTACAGCAGGGGGAACTGTTCCTTGGATTACAGCAGGGGGGAAACTGTTCCTTAGATTACATTGGGGGGAAACTGTTCCTTATGTTACAGCAAGCGGGGCAAACTGTTCCTTAGATTACAGTGGAGGGAAAACTGTTCCTTGCATTTCAGCAGAGGGGGAAACTGTTCCTTGGATTACAGCAGGGGGGAACTGTTCCTTGGATTACAGCAGGGGGGAAATTGTTCTTCAGATTATGGTAGGGGGGCACCATTCCTTATATTACAAAAGGCGGTGCAAACTGTTCCTTAGATTACAGTGGAGGGGAAACTGTTCCTTGCATTACAGCAGAGGGGAAAACTGTTCCTTGGATTACAGCAGGGGGAAACTGTTCCTTGGATTACAGCAGGGGGAAACTGTTCCTTAGATTACATTGGGGGGTAAACTGTTCCTTATATTACAGCAGGTGGGGCAAACTGTTCCTTAGATTACAGTGGAGGGAAAACTAGTCCTTGCATTACAGCAGAGGGGGAAACGGTTCCTTGGAATACAGTAGGGGGGGAACTGTTCCTTGGATTACAGCAGGGGGAAAACTGTTCCTTAGATTACAGTGGGGGGGGACTGTTCCTTATATTACAGCAGGTGGGGCAAACTGTTCCTTAGATTACAGTGGAGGGAAAACTAGTCCTTGCATTACACCAGAGGGGGAAACGGTTCCTTGGATTACAGTAGGGGGGAAACTGTTCCTTGGATTACAGTAGGGGGAAAACTGTTCCTTAGATTACAGTGGGGGGGAAACTGTTCCTTAGATTACAGTGGGGGGGGGGAACTGTTCCTTATATTACAGCAGACGGGGCAAACTGTTCCTTAGATTACAGTAGAGGGAAAACTGTTCCTTGTATTACAGCAGGGGGAACTGTTCCTTGGATTACAGCAGGGGGGAAACTGTTCCTTAGATTACATTGGGGGGAAACTGTTCCTTATGTTACAGCAAGCGGGGCAAACTGTTCCTTAGATTACAGTGGAGGGAAAACTGTTCCTTGCATTTCAGCAGAGGGGGAAACTGTTCCTTGGATTACAGCAGGGGGGAACTGTTCCTTGGATTACAGCAGGGGGGAAATTGTTCTTTAGATTACGGTAGGGGGGCACCATTCCTTATATTACAAAAGGCGGTGCAAACTGTTCCTTAGATTACAGTGGAGGGGAAACTGTTCCTTGCATTACAGCAGAGGGGAAAACTGTTCCTTGGATTACAGCAGGGGGAAACTGTTCCTTGGATTACAGCAAGGGGAAACTGTTCCTTAGATTACATTGGGGGGTAAACTGTTCCTTATATTACAGCAGGTGGGGAAAACTGTTCCTTAGATTACAGTGGAGGGAAAACGGTTCCTTGGAATACAGTAGGGGGGAAACTGTTCCTTGGATTACAGCAGGGGAAAAACTGTTCCTTAGATTACAGTGGGGGGGGAACTGTTCCTTAGATTACAGTGGGGGGGAAACTGTTCCTTATATTACAGCAGACGGGGCAAACTGTTCCTTAGATTACAGTAGAGGGAAAACTGTTCCTTGGATTACAGCAGGGGGAACTGTTCCTTGGATTACAGCAGGGGGGAAACTGTTCCTTAGATTGCATTGGGGGGAAACTGTTCCTTATGTTACAGCAAGCGGGGCAAACTGTTCCTTGGATTACAGTGGAGGGAAAACTGTTCCTTGCATTACAGCAGAGGGGGAAACTGTTCCTTGGATTACAGCAGGGGGGAAACTGTTCCTTAGATTACATTGGGGGGAAACTGTTCCTTGTATTACAGCAGGCTGGGCAAACTGTTCCTTAGATTACAGTGGAGGGAAAACTGTTCCTTGCATTACAGCAGAGGGGGAAACTGTTCCTTGGATTACAGCAGGGGGGAACTGTTCCTTGGATTACAGCAGGGGGAAAATTGTTCTTTAGATTACGGTAGGGGGGCACCATTCCTTATATTACAAAAGGCGGTGCAAACTGTTCCTTAGATTACAGTGGAGGGGAAACTGTTCCTTGCATTACAGCAGAGGGGGAAACTGTTCCTTGGATTACAGCAGGGGGGAACTGTTCCTTGGATTACAGCAGGGGGAAAATTGTTCTTTGGATTACAGTAGGGGGGCACCATTCCTTATATTACAAAAAGTGGTGCAAACTGTTCCTTATATTACAGTGGAGGGAAAATTGTTCCTTGCATTACAGCAGAGAGGGAAACTGTTCCTTGGATTACAGCAGGGGGGAAATCTTCCTTGGATTACAGCAGGGGGGAAACTGTTCCTTAGATTACAGTGGGGGGGAACTGTTCCTTAGATTACAGCAGGCGGGGCAATCTGTTCCTTAGATTACAGTGGAGGGAAAACTGTTCCTTGCATTACAGCAGAGGGGGAAACTGTTCCTTGGATTACAGCAGGGGGGAACTGTTCATTGGATTACAGCAGGGGGAAAAAATTTCTTTAGATTACGGTAGGGGGCACTGTTCCTTATATTACAGTGGAGGGGAAACTGTTCCTTGCATTACAGCAGAGGGGAAAACTGTTTCTTGCATTACAGCAGGGGGGAACTGTTCCTTGGATTACAGCAGGGGGAAACTGTTCCTTAGATTACATTTGGGGTAAACTGTTCCTTATATTACAGCAGAGGGGGAAACTGTTCCTTGGATTACAGCAGGGGGGAACTGTTCCTTGGATTACAGCAGGGGGAAAATTGTTCTTTGGATTACAGTAGGGGGGCACCATTCCTTATATTACAAAAAGTGGTGCAAACTGTTCCTTATATTACAGTGGAGGGAAAATTGTTCCTTGCATTACAGCAGAGAGGGAAACTGTTCCTTGGATTACAGCAGGGGGGAAATCTTCCTTGGATTACAGCAGGGGGGAAACTGTTCCTTAGATTACAGTGGAGGGGAAACGGTTCCTTGCATTACAGCAGAGGGGGAAACTGTTCCTTGGATTACAGCAGGGGGGAAACTGTTCCTTGGACTACAGCAGGGGGGAAACTGTTTCTTAGATTACAGTGGGGGGCAAACTGTTCCTTAGATTACAGTGGAGGGGAAAACTGTTCCTTGGATTACAGCAGGGGGGAACTGTTCCTTGAATTACAGCAGGGGGAAAACTGTTCCTTAGATTACATTGGGGGAAACTGTTCCTTATATTACAGCAGGTAGGGCAAACTGTTCCTTAGATTACAGTGGAGGGAAAACTGTTCCTTGCATTACAGCAGAGGGGGAAACTGTTCCTTGAATTACAGCAGGGGGGGAACTGTTTCTTAGATTACATTGGGGGGAAACTGTTCCTTGGATTACAGCAGGCGGGGCAAACTGTTCCTTAGATTAAAGTGGAGGGAAACTGTTCCTTGCATTACAGCAGAGGGGGAAACTGTTCCTTGGATTACAGCAGGGGGAAACTGTTCCTTGGATTACAGCAGCGGGAAAACTGTTTCTTAGATTACATTGGGAGGAAACTGTTCCTTGGATTACAGCAGGCGGGGAAAACTGTTCCTTGGATTACAGTGGAGGGAAAACTGTTCCTTGCATTACAGCAGAGGGGGAAACTGTTCTTTGGATTACAGCAGGGGGGAAACTGTTCCTTAGAATAAAGGAGGGAGGCACACTGTTCCTTAGATTACATCATGGGGAAAACTGTTCCTTAGATTACATGGGGGGCAAACTGTTTCTTGGATTATAGCAGGGCAACAAACTGTTCCTTGGATTACAGCAGGGGGAAACTGTTCCTTAGAATAAAGGAGGGAGGCACACTGTTCCTTAGATTACAGCAGGGGGAAAACTGTTCCTTAGATTACAGGGGGGCAAATTGTTTCTTGGATTATAGCAGGGCAACAAACTGTTCCTTGGATTACAGCAGAGGGGGAAACTGTTCCTTGGATAACAGCGGGGGAGGGAAACTGTTACCTGGATTACAGCGGGGGGCATACTGTTCCTTGGAATACAGCGGAGGGGACTGTTCCTTGGATTACAGCAGGGGCAAACTTTTTCTTAGATTACAGTTGAGGGGAAACTGTTCCTTAGATTACAGCAAGGGGGATTGTTCCTTAGATTACAGTGTGTGGGGGGGGGGGACTGTTCCTTACATTAAAGCAGGGGGGAACGGTTTCTTAGATTACAGTGGGGGGGGGGACTGTTCTTTAGGGTCAATTTCCTTGGATTACAGAGGGGGAAAACTGTTCCGTAGATTACAGTGGGGTGGAACTGTTCTTTAGATTACAGCAGGGGGGAATTTGTTCCTTACATTACAGTGGAGGAGAAACTGTTCCTTAGAATACAGCAGGGAAGGGGGGATTGTTCCTTGAAATACAGTGAGGGGGGGCAGTTACTTACATTAATGCAGGGGGGCAAACTAATCCTTAGATTACATCATGGGGTAAACTGTTCCTTAGATTACAGTGGGGGGAAACTGTTCCTTAGATTATAGCAAGGGGGTCAAACTATTCCTTAGGTTATAGCAGGGGGAACTGTTCCTTGGATTACAGCAGGGGGGAAACTGTTTATTTTTTCTTTTTTTTTCATTTATTTATTTATTTCAGGCAATGACATAAAAAAAGTACAAAGTTTACAACACATAATAATATAAATTAATATAGTGCAAAAGGTCATGTATAGTATGTAATGCATGATTGTCCAGTTTTGTCTGAAAGGGAGTGGGAAGAAGATCATTTATTTAATCCCACCCCCAGTTCTCCATTCAGTGATTATTCACATGAGTTTCACTCTTACTTTGTTCAAGGATTATAATACAGATGCTGTATCATAGTGGCATTACCACAGGTAACAATAATTATTACACTGTAACAATAATTTGTATCAACAATGTAGGAATAATGAATATACCAACAATGGTAATAGACAACATAGCAATAATGGTAAGGAAACATTGAGCACATGTTAACACTTTGAGTACAGCAGCAGGTCAAATTAAAGACCCTCATCTCTATATTTGAACCAGACCTTGTATAATAGTTTAAATCGATTAATAGTTTGGCATTGCTTGTGTTGTAAATCCAGTTTGTTGCATAGTTTTACTCCGCTTACAGACACACAAAAACGTTCCTGTTCCTTAGATTACAGCAGGGGGGAACAGTTCCTTAGATTACAGTGGGGGAAAACTGTTCCTTAGATTACAGTGAGGGGCAGAGGGACTTTTTAGCAGGGGGGAACTGTTCCTTAGATTACAGGAGGGGGAAGACTGTTCCTTAGATTACAGCAGGGGGGTCAAACTGTTCCTTAGATTACAGTGGGGGGGGCTGTTCCTTGGATTACAGTGTGGGGAAGGGGGAACTGTTCCTTGGATTAGAGCAGGGAGGCAATCTGGTATTTAGATTACAGTGGGGGCCAAACTTGCTTTGACTACAGTGGGGGCAGGGGGACTTTTCAGCAGAGGGGGCGCGGGGGGGGGGGGTTGTTCCTTAGCAGGGGGGTCAAATTGTTCCTTAGATTACAGTGGGGGGGGGACTGTTCCTTAGATTACAGTGTGGGGAAGGGGGGAACTGTTCCTTGGATTAGAGCAGGGAGGCAATCTAGTATTTAGATTACAGTGGAGGCAAAATTTGCTTTGACTACAGCAGGGGGGGGGGGACTGTTCCTTGGATTACAGCAGGGGGGACTGTTCTTTAGATCATAGCAGGCGGAAGACTGTTCCTTGGATTACAGTGGGGGGCCAAATTTCCTTATAATACATTGGGGGTCAGAGGACTTTTCAGCGGGGGGGGGGGACTGTTCCTTAGATTACAGTGGGGGGGGGAACTGTTCCTTGGATAACAGCAGCGGGGGAACAGCTATTTAGATTATAGTGGAGGCCAAACTTCCTTAGTTTACAATGGGGGCAGGGGGACTTTTCAGCAGGGGGGAGAAACTGTTCCTTAGTTTACAGGGGGAGGGGGTGGACTGTTCCTAGTATTAAAGTAGGGGAGGCGGGGTAAACTCTTCCTTAGATTACAGTTGGGGCCAAATTGGGTGGGTGGGGTGGGGGTGTCAGGGGGACTTTTCTTTAGATTACAGTGGGGGGGGCACTTTTCCTTTTATTACAGTGAAGGGGGGGGACTGTTCCTTAGATTACAGTGGGGGGTTTGGGGGGTGGACACTTGTCCATGTATTATAGTGAAGGGGGGACTGTTCCTTAGATTACAGGGGGGTGGGAAACTGTTTCTCAGAATACAGTTGGGGACAAATGTCCTTAGATTACAGTGGGGGACAGGGGGACTTTTCAGCACAGGTGGGGGGAAACTGTTCCCTGGATTACAGTTGGATACTTTTACTTTGAATTAGTGACATTTAAATATGTCAATAATTCATAACAACATTTAAATATATCAATAATACATAACATTGAAATATGTAAATAATTCATTAAAACATTTAAATATGTCAATAATTCATAACAACATTTAAATATGTCAATAATTCATAACAACCTTTAAATATGTCAATAATTAATAACAACATTTAAATATGTTAATACTTCATAACAACATTTAAATATGTCAGTACTTCATAACAACATTAAATATGTCAATAATTCATAAAAACATTTAAATTGGTCAATAATTCATAACAACACTTAAATATGTCAATAATTTATTAAATTTAAATATGTCAATAAATCATAACAACATTTATTATGTCCATAATTACTAATACAACTTACATATGTCAATAATTAATACAAACATTTAAATATGTCAACAATTCATTAAAACATTTAAATATGTCAATAATTCATAACAACATTTAAATATGTCAATAATTCATAACAATATTTAAATATGTCAATAATACATAACAACATTTAAATATGTCAATAATACATAACAACATTTAAATATGTCAATACTTCATAACAACATTTAAATATGTCAATAAAACATAACAACATTTAAATATGTCAATAATTCATAACAGCATTTAAATATGTCAATAATTTATTCAATTTAAATATGTCAATAATTCATAACAACATTTAAATATGGCAATGATTCATAACAACACTTAAATATGTCAATAATTTATCAAATTTGAATATGTCAATATATTTGATTGATTAATATTTGTAAACAATACCAGTTAGCAACTTTGTCTTGTTACTTTTCATCTTCTTGCACTTTTATTTCATGTTTGTTTGGAATGTTTGTGGTTGAAATTGGTTGAGGTGGCACTTTGGACTGTCCAGGTTCACATGAAGTCTGGTCATGTTCCCCGCAGGTGGACCTGATGGAGCAAGGTGAGCTCCTTCGCCAGGACCACTTCAGCATTTTCTTCCGCAAGAAGAAACTCCTGCGCCACGTCTTCCTCTTCCAGCATCTCATGGTCTTCACCAAGACCAAAAAGACCCCCCAGGGAGACCAGGTCTACGTCTACAAACAATCTTTAAAGGTTTGCACCCCTCACTGTCAACTTGATCCACCCTTAAAGTCCCGCTTATGACCAAACGCTGTCCATGCGGGCGAGCTCCTCGGGTCTAAAAAGGTCCTTTGGAAGTCCAACTCCTCCATTCCCGGGTCTTAAAAGGTCCTTCTTAAGTCCAACTCTTCCAGTCTTGGGTCTAAAAAGGTCCTTCGGAAGTCCAACTCCTCCAGTCCCAGGTCTAAAAAGGTCCTTCTTAAGTCCAACTCCTCCAGTTCCGGGTCTAAAAAGGTCCTTCTTAAATTCAAATCTCCAGGCCCGGGTCTAAAAAGGTCCTTCTTAAGTCCAACTCCTCCAGTTCCGGGTCTAAAAGGGTCCTTCTTAAGTCCAAGTCCTCCAGTTCCGGGTCTGGAAAGGTCCTTCTTAAGTCCAACTCCTCCAGTCCCGGGTCTAAAAAGGTCCTTCTTAAGTCCAACTCCTCCAGTCC
The DNA here is from genome assembly GCF_033978785.1 of Entelurus aequoreus. NCBI lineage: Eukaryota > Metazoa > Chordata > Actinopteri > Syngnathiformes > Syngnathidae > Entelurus > Entelurus aequoreus. The sequence continues at coordinate 72,836,563 of NC_084731.1, forward strand.
CGGGTCTAAAAAATGTCCTTCGGAAGCCCAATTCCTTCAGTCCCGGGTCTAAAAATGTCCTTCTTAAGTCCCACTCCTACAGTCCCGGTTCTAAAAAGGTCCTTCGAAAGTCAAACTCCTCCAGTCCCGGGACTAAAAAGGTCCTTCGGAAGTCCAACCCCTCCAGTCCCGGGTCTAAAAAAGTCCTTCTTAAGTCCAACTCCTCCAGTCCCGGGTCTAAAAAGGTCATTCTTAAGTCCAACTCCTCCAGTCCCGGGTCTAAAAAATGTCCTTCGGAAGCCCAATTCCTCCAGTCCCGGGTCTAAAAAGGTCCACAATGAATATATAGTACATGTGTAATGAAGCATATATAGTATTTAACATCAGTACACACTACAATGAATATATAGTACATGTGTAATGAAGTATATATATAGTATTTAACATCAGTAAACACTAATATAAAATATAGTACATGTGTAATGAAGCATATATAGTATTTAACATCAGTACACACTACTGTTTAGCGTAGCGTAGGTGCGGCTAATAACACGAGGCGGCTAATGGGTAAACAAAGTTTTGAAATATGCCATTCATTGAAGGTGCAGCTTACAACACGGGGCGGCTTACGGTGCGGAAAATACGGTACACACTACAATGAATATATAGTACATGTGTAATGAAGTATATGTAGTATTTAACATCAGAACACATTACTATGAATATATAGTACATGTGTAATGAAGTATATATAGTATTTAACATCAGTACACAATACTATGAAGATATAGTACATGTGTAATTAAGTATATATAGTATTTAACATCAGTATACACTACAATGAATAGATAGTACATGTGTAATGAAGTATTTGTAGTATTTAACATCAGCACACACTACTATGAATATATAGTACATGTGTAATGAAGTATATATAGTATTTAACATCAGTACATACTACAATGAATATATAGTACATGTGTAATGAAGTATGTGTAGTATTTAGCATCAGTACACATACACACTACAATGAATATATAGTACATGTGTAATAAAGTATATGTAGTATTTAACATCAGAACACATTACTATGAATATATAGTACATGTGTAATGAAGTATATATAGTATTTAACATCAGTACACAATACTATGAAGATATAGTACATGTGTAATTAAGTATATATAGTATTTAACATCAGTATACACTACAATGAATATATAGTACATGTGTAATGAAGTATATGTAGTATTTAACATCAGTACACACTACTATGAATATATAGTACATGTGTAATGAAGTATATATACTATTAAACATCAGTACACACTACAATGAATATATAGTACATGTGTAATGAAGTATATATAGTATTTAACATCAGTACACACTACTATGAAGATATAGTACATGTGTAATGAAGTATATATTGTCTTTAACATTAGTACACACTACAATGAATATATAGTACATATGTAATGAAGTATATATTGTCATGATCCTGGGTCCGGATCATGTTTGTTTTGTGTTTTCTGGTAGTTTTGGACTCCTTTTGTTATTGCCTGTGCACTTATGAGTTTGTTTCATCACCATGGTTACTTATTATTTTCACCTGCCCTGCACGCGCACCTGTTACTCATCAGAGACTCTATTTAGTTCTGCCTTTTCCGGTCACTCGGGGTGGAGTCATTGTTTTTGCGTCACACCTGTCCCAAGTAAGTTTTGTAGTTCCATGTCATAGCGTCTGTTTAAGTGATTATAGCCTCTCGTGTTTTAGGCACGCCTGCCTTTCTTTTTGTTGTGTTGCCTGTACTGTTGGTAGTTTGGATTACTTATGTTAATAAACCAAAGCCTACCTTCACACTGTCGTCCGGAGCCGTCTTGTTGCGTTGAGAGAACGAACCTCAGCAAACTGCACCCTCGTTGTGACATATATAGTATTTAACATCAGTACACACTACAATGAATATATAGTACATGTGTAATGAAGTATATATAGTATTTAACATCAGTACACACGACTATGAATATATAGTACATGTGTAATGAAGTATATATAGTATTTAACATCAGTACACACTGAAGATATAGTACATGTGTAATGAAGTATATATAGTATTTAACATCAGTACACACTACAACGAATATATAGTACATGTGTAATGAAGTATATGTAGTATTTAGCATCAGTACACATACACACTACACTCAAAAAAATGACTCATTGGATGAACTCAATTAAAATGAGGGCAGGATTTCCATCCAACAAATATATGTTGCCCCAACTCAAAATTAGTACATTCTCACAATACAATAAAAATGTGTTAATCCAATTTATTTTTAGCAAATAAATCCAAACTGAAAGTATTGCAATAACTAAGCGAAATGTATTTACATTTGTCAGAATAATTTTTAACAAATACATCTAAAATGAAATTATTTTGGTTACTAAGTGAAATGTATTTATATGTGCCCAACTCAAAATTAATTGGAAATTAAGCAAGCTAAAAATCACCCTAGATCCCATAAAAACACATCAGACAAAACCTGGTTGGTATTTTTAATGTAGAATAATTCTTAATTCAACAATCTTGAATATAACACTACAAGATGTCAAAGTTACTTGCAAACACAAACCAAAATGTTGCGTTTGAGTGAAAACAAAACATTAAGAAGTCAATTTTACATAAAGATGTCAGATTTGCTACCAACACATACCAAGAACTTAGTTTTATATAAACAAAGATGTCAAATTGACTTGATACAAAGCACAGAGAACTCAGTTTTAGTTATAAAACACCAAGAAACAGTTTTACCTTTTCTTAAATAACTCGAGGCAAACTTTATGAGAAATGGTTCTCCAAAATAGTTTAAAGTGGTGTAAAATTAACACTCAGCGCCACAAAGGAAACTGCAAAAACACATTTGAGTCCTGCACAAGTGTGCTAATGGAACCATTAGCCTTAATGTACTTAGAGTTCCATCCATCCATTTTCTACCGCTTGTGCCTTTTGGGGTTGCGGGGGGTGCTGGAGCCTATCTCAGCTGCTTTCAGTAAAGAAAAGAAAACAAGGCAAATACAAAATTCCCATGCATCAAATTGGCAACAAACAAAAATAAATAAGAAAAACTTAACATTCACAGACCAGGAATCTGATACTAATGGGATGCTAGTAGCAAATATCCTTTGAATGTAAGCAAGTAAAAACAAAACATGAGACAGTACTAGCTATTAAAAAAATAAATAAAAACTGAATAAAATCCAAAATCTTGAATCGAACTTATCCATTTATCCTGAGTTGAGTGATGAAACGGAGGAGAGAAATGGTTGCGAGAAGTGTGGAGGGTAGTCACACTCAGAGATAAAATGGGGAGGTAAAGTTCATCCAGTCTAAACCCTAAAGTAATCGCTCTCCACTCCCCATGACTGCATTTCAAATGTTAATCGTGTACTTCCAGCAGTTCAGTAAACAGCCTCTTCTTCCCTGTAGCTTAGTCAATTCTGAGTCCAATTCTCAAGTTCAAAATGTTGTAGGTCATAGATTGTCTTTAAATGGGGTGAAAATGAAGGCAAAAACAATACAACCAAAAATAAAGATCCGATGATGAACTTTGTCAACAAGTGTTCACCTCTCATGCAAGCAACTTGATTTTCAGCTGCTGTATCTTTGTGTTCAGCTTGTGCCCATCCAGGTTCATTAGGATCTTCTGGAAAAACTCAAATGTGTACTTGAAGTTGTCTGGAAAGCTTAGATCAAGGGCATAAATGAGCCCAAACATCATTATGATTCCCATGATGACGCTGTCCACGTTGCTCAGGACTTTGATGCCTTCGATAACAACTCCATCGCCATCTCCACGGATTATGTATATCTCATGACTGTGAGGGCAATGTCCTTTTCTGCATCCTCAGTGGCGGAGGCCTGAACAACAACACAAAAACAGAACACTTGTGTTAGGTAAAATGCTGAACACCACTAGCAGAAAATTAATTAGCTTTTTTTTTTTAAGTCCTCTTTGCCTGTCAAATTAATCATTTATGTATCATGAGTTAAACGTGATTGGAAAGTTAACCATATATATATATATATAAATATATATATAATAATAATATAATGTTTGAAATTGGCCCGTAAATAACTTCAGCAAGCAGCCATGAACATAATGCAATTGCTGCAACATGATCCTTTAGGCAACCACATCCCTATAGAGATGGACCTGTGGGACAGAAATAGCCGTTTTACTCCACAGGGCCTCTGCCCGTTTGCCACTACCAGCTTAGGAGACTCTGACTCTGTCTTTTCTTGCACCTACCATTGATTTCAAACAAAAATTTAAATTCAAAGAGCCCCATTGTTTACAAAATGCCAGTCATTCAAAAAGTTGTAGTGTGTTGAGCTCAAAGGACCACAATATATGTAAATAAGAATGGGTAACACTATTTCATGCTGCTGTGTAACACAAACTATTAACTTACCAGATATTCCTTGAAGAAAGTGTCTGGATCTTCATTGAGGTAGATAACAAGGCTTCTCAGGATGCACTCCCTCCTGATGTCAATGTCGTCACACTAAAGCAGGGTGAAAAATCAAAACAGAATTTAGCAAAATATTGGTGCAAGAGTGGCACAGGGAGGGGGGCAAGTTGACGAGAGTGTGTAAAGAAAACTAGATAAACCAATACAGCTTCTGAAGACTAGAGTATAGCATCTTTAACACATTTCTGAGCAGGGCACACAACCATAAAATAAATAAGTGTATATGTGTGTGTGTGTGTGTGTATATATATATATATATATATATATATATATATATATATATATATATATATATATATATATATATATATATATATATATATATATATATATATATATATATATATATATATATAAATTAATAAAACAGTTCTACCATTTCTACTTACCAAATCTATGTTTGCCAGAACTTCTTGGATTCGTTGCCCCTTCACTCCTCCTTTGCTTTTGAAGATGTACATCAGCTTGAGTGAAACGTGGTCCAGTTGTGACACAAACTTTGACTGCAGTGGCTTTGTAGTGATCCACAAGAACTCCTCATTAATCTAAAAAATATTCAATAAAATGTATTTAGAAAAATTTGCCATTTTCTTACGGTTAAATATCAATACATAAAAATACAAGTTAACTTACTTCACTCTGCTGGAACAGGGCAGGCCACCGGTTTTTGAATCCCTCTATCATGGGCCTCTGTTCAACGACCTCTCGTTGTCTGTGGGAGAAGGTTTTTTCCATTTTTGCTTTTGTCAGCACTTATTGTCACGCTTTTTTTATTTCTGATAACAAAGCCATTCTCTTACTTTCCAAGCTTTCTGTGGTTTGGCCTTTTGGGTGCAGTGGTATGTAGTAAACTTCAGCCTTTTTCGCTTTCTTGAAGTTGGCTGCAGCTTTGCCTTGGCCTTATTCCACTGGTCATCTAGTATGTACTCAACTGGCTCTAAAACAGAAAAGTGAGATGTATAGTACTGTTTACGTTTATATGCAGTAACAAGGGGGCCATCCTTTGCGATAGCTACGCCTAATTGATTGGCATAGGACAGTGGACAGCTCATCAGTTAGTGACTCTTGAACTTGTAGTTTATGATGCTGAAATACATCCCAAACTAAAACTTTTTTGACAGGCCAAGAAGCTGTACTTAATATGTAGTGAAATTCAGAAAGGACCTCATCAATAACTTCAATAAAATACAAGCAATTTCCTGTTCAATAGATATTTGCAGGTTCAATTATGTTGCATCATCACAACTAAGTGTTTCAAATTCATGATCTGTATCTACAGACTCTATTGGCCCAGCTTCAGATTTGTCTGACATTAGCTTTAAAATCTATCAATGAATGTTGGTTTTGTTTCCTATATTTGTGTGTGTTAAATGTACTGTATAAATTTGTTTTAAATGAGCAACCTAAAAACATACATGGAACCGTTTCATTACGCCTCAGTTGTTGATTTATGTGTTGAAAATCTGTTTCTGTTGTAAGGTCTTTGCATGTGCACACATGACACTTGAATGTAGCTACTTCTGCTGTTTTGGGAGTTTGCCGTTTACCATTAACTTTGTATGTATGACTTAGTAGCTTACTCAATGTACTAAAACTGCATGGGCAATCTGTATATGGGCATGGATAGTGATAACTGCCCCTTAAATGCCTATGAGTCTGCCTAAAATGCTGCAACCATAGGTGGATTAATGACCGGGCCTACCGGGCCCAGGCCCAGGGGGCCAGAGGCCCCAAGGGGCCAGGCCAACTTGGCCCCGCGGCCGCGACCCAAACAAAACTACTTTTGCAAAAATAATAATCTTAAGCCCCAAGGGGCCAGGCCAACTTGGCCCCGCGGCCATGATCCATAGAGGGTAAGAGGCCCCAAGGGGCCAGGTCAACTTGGCCCCGCGGCCGCGACCCACAGAGGGCCAGAGGCCCCAAGGGGCCAGGCCAACATGGCCCCGCGGCCATGATCCATAGACGGTCAGAGGCCCCAAGGGGCCAGGCCAACTTGGCCCCGCGGCCACGATCCATAGAGGGTCAGAGGCCCCAGGGGGCCAGGTCAACTTGGCCCCGCGGCCACGATCCATAGACGGTCAGAGGCCCCAAGGGGCCAGGCCAACTTGGCCCCGCGGCCACGACCCACAGAAGGCCAGAGGCCCCAAAGGGCCAGGCCAACTTGGCCCCGCGGCCGCGAGCCACAGAAGGCCAGAGGCCCCAAGGGGCCAGGTCAACTTGGCCCCGCGGCCACGATCCATAGAGGGTAAGAGGCCCCAAGGGGCCAGGTCAACTTGGCCCCGCGGCCGCGACCCACAGAGGGCCTGAGGTCCTAAGGGGTCAGGCCAACTTGGCCCCGCGGCCATGATCCATAGAGGGCCAGAGGCCCCGAGGGGTCAGGCCAACTTGGCCCCGATCCATAGAGGGTCAGAGGCCCCAAGGGGCCAGGCCAACTTGGCCCCGCGGCCACGACCCACAGAGGCCCCAAGGGGCCAGGCAAAATTGGCCCCGCGGCCATGATCCACAGAGGGCCAGAGGCTCTCAATCATTATTATCAAAGCTAATTCTCAAATTGGATGGATCACACAACCTCACTCACATATTCTTTATCAATTATTAAAGGTTGTTTCTGAATTTTGATCACAGAACTTAATGCAAATATTCTTGATTGATTGACAAAGCTCATTCTCAAATTTTGATTACACAACCTTACTCTGACAAATTATCATTATCAAAAAGCTCTATCTCGAATTTGGATCACAGAATCTCACTCAAGTATTCTTAGCTGTGCCCCTCCCCCATCAAGTCTTTCATAAACCGGTCTGTTCTTTTAGAATCTCCTCATTTGGTATTTTGAACTCGTGAGAGACTGCTCAAAATTTGGTTTCCTTTCCCTCAGTTCAGACTCAGAGATAATTTGAAATCATTCAACAAGAAGTTTAACGCGCGCACACACACACACACACACACACACTTGAGTTGAGCATTACTTGGAAATTCTTATATTTTCCATTTTGCTGTTATTATCAGCATCTTCCCATTTTGTCCTTTTCTTTCGAGAAAGTTTACAGTCTGACATTTGTCACTGCTGTCAGTTAATAACTTTTTGGTCTTTGACCCATTTTGTCATTTTCTCGATTCGATCGTCACTGACCACTCTCTCCTGTCTGGCAGACATCGTTGCTGCCATCATAGCTAGCAAGCTGCCTGCAGCGGGTCATCCCTATGTTCCCCGTCCCTATGTTACCCGGGTCCTATGTTCCCCTCTACCGGGGAACTAAGGACCCTTTTTAAAAAAAAGGGTTCTATGTTCCCCGCTGCGGGGAACGTACAACACTTTTTCCAGAAAAGGGTTCTATGTTCCCCGCTGCTTCCAATGCGCGACTAAGTAAGACGCACGCAGACACGCATGACAGAGACGCGTTTAAGTTGTCGAAGGAAGGAAGTTCGCGTTTGAGTTGCTCTATCTGCTGCCGCACGCCCTGTGACAGGTTAGGTTTAGGGATGGTTTTGGTCAGGGCACAATTTCGCCAAAAAAGTGCTCCACAACGCCCTGTGACAGGTTAGGTTTAGGGATAGTTTTGGTCAGGGCACAATTTCGCCAAAAAAAAGTGCTCCACAACGCCCTGTGACAGGTTAGGTTTAGGGATGGTTTTGGTCAGGGCACAATTTCGCAATTTCGCCAGATACAATGCAGGGAACATAGGACCCTTTTTTAGAAAAAGGGTCCTAAGTTCCCCGGTCGCATACAAAGACCCAGGAACAACCGGGGAACATAGGACCCGGGGAACATAGGACCCGGGGAACATAGGCACGCTCCCGCCTGCAGATAGCAACATTTTGGTGTCCTTTGGGAAAATATTTAGAAAGAAGACAAAAGTACACACAGTTGTACAACTATTATCTTTATGATCTTTTTTTTGTTAGTTTCTCTGTTACTGTGTGTGGCCAATTAAGCGACTTTTGGCCATACCTGGCTGGTGACATTTAGCGACTTTCTGGTTGATGTTAAGATTAATAATAGCAACAGTTCTCTTCATCTTAATGCAATTTATTGTGTCTGTCTCTCCACATTTTGCCATTAGGTACTTTGAGCTCTTGTTGGTCAGTCACTCTAAGGTACATTGTTGCTGCCATCATAGCTAGCAAGCTGCCTGCAGATAGCGACATTTTGGTGTCCTTTGAGAAATATTAAGAAAGAAGACAAAAGTACAAGACATTGTACGATTACTATCTTTTTAAAATTATTTGTTTCACTGTGTGATTGACCGACTTTGCCGCTAGATTTCGCGTCTTTTGGCCATACCTGGCTAGCGACTAAAAACATCATTTAGCGACTTTTTGGTTGTGAAGATAAGTGGTAAAAGCAGATCTTCCTGTTGGTCTTCCCACATTTTGCCATTTGGTACTTTGCACTCTTCTTGGTCACTCCAAGGCATTTGTCCCTGCCTTCAGCTAGTCACTTGGCTCTTTTGGAATATATTTCACTGTAATTGGCTCTCTCTCTCTCTCTTTCTCCTCAGTACAAATCAGCCTGTTCCCTTGCCATTCATCACTGACCACTCTGCTCTCCTGTCTGTCAGACATTATTGCTGCTTGCAGATAGCTTGGGGTCCTTAGAGAAAATATCAGAAGAGAAAAGTACACAATTATCTTAATTATCTTTTTTATTCAGTCAGTCCTTCAGTGAGTCCCAGTGTGTTGGCGATTAAGCAATGTTGGCATTCAATTAGCGACTTTTGGCCATACATGGCTGGCGACTCAAAAAACTAGAAAAAAAGTACAAAAAGTTGTACAATTAATATCTTTATTATCCTTAATTCCCCTGAATCCTAGAGTGTGTTGCAATTAAGCAACTTTGCTGCTAGGTTTAGCGACTCTTGTTTTGGGCATACCTGGCTAGCGACTACAAACATTATTCAGCAACTTTTTGGCTGTTAAGATTAACGTTAATAAATTAAATCCTAATACAATTTATTGTGTTGGTCTCGCCATCTTGCTATTAGGTACTTTGAATTCTTGTTGGTCTCTGCTAAGGTATCTGGCTGTTGTCTTTGCCTTCAGTTAGTCACTTGGCTCTGGAATATATTTAACTGTACTTGGCTCTCTCTTTCTCCTCAGTACAAATCAGTCTGTTCCCTTGCCATTTAGACATTTTCTTGATTGGATCATCACTGACCACTCTGCTCTCCTGCTGTCTATCAGACATTGTTGCTCCCATCATAGCTAGCAAGCTGCCTTGGTGTCCTTTGTGAAAATATTTAGATAGAAGACTAAAGTGCACAAAGGTGTACAATTATTATCTTTTCAAAATATTTGTTTCACTGTCAGTGTGATTGACCGACTTTGCCGCTAGATTTCGCGTCTTTTGGCCATACCTGGCTAGCGACTGAAAACATCATTTAGCAACTTTTTGGTTGTGAAGATAAGAGGTAAAAGCAGATCTGCCTGTTGGTCTTTCCACATTTTGCCATTTGGTACTTTGCACTCTTGTTGGTCACTCCAAGGCATTTGTCCCTGCCTTCAGCTAGTCACTTGGCTCTTTTGGAATATATTTCACTGTAATTGGCTCTCTCTCTCTTTCTCCTCAGTACAAATCAGTCTGTTCCCTTGCCATTTAGACATTTTCTTGATTCGATCATCACTGACCACTCTGCTCTCCTGCTGTCTATCAGACGAATCAGTTGATTCTCTGCTCTCAATTGTCTATGCTAGTAAGCTGTTATTCTCTGCTTTGGAGTGTTGATGCTGGGTTGCTAGTTTTCTAAATCACCTCACACACTTGAAGGAAGCAGCACCGATCATAAACACACAAACAAAGTCACACACACACACACACACACACACACACACACACACACACACACATAGTTGGTTTATCTGTTGTGATAGGCAAAGAGCCAATGTGCAAAGAAAGAAGGGAAATATGGATCATAAACGTTTAAGTGGAGGAGCTAGAAAAAAAATTCAGCAAGAAAAGAAAAAAAAGGAATCAGTTTTACTTGAGAGTGTTCCAAATATCTCCAGCTTCTTCAGTACAAAGACATCTGCTGAAAGCAATTCTATAAATGCTACTGCAAATTCAGCTAAGGTTAGCAATGCACCTGAGCTAGCATGTAGCTCCCAAGATCCTGAGACCACTACAAGTGTAGACACTGAACCAAATGCTTCTGATGCTTATGATTCAACCAATTCAGCAGTAGCCAGTTGCTCGGATGAATGTGAGGTCACTGCACCTCTGGACAGCATAGAAAATGAGCTGAATCTTTCTTCAACACCATCTACAGTGACAACTCTACCTAGTGATCCCGCTAAATGGGCTGAGACCCTCACTGAGTCAATGAAGGAAGTTCTTATTCAAAGAGGTGCAAAATCATTTCACAACCGTCACAGCCATTATCCAGCTTCTGTGAGGAACAGTGGGCTAGGAGGCAAAACCCGATGCCTAAACAATGAACATTTTACTTCACACTTGCCCAATGGACAACGAGTACAAAGAGAGTGGCTGATGTACTCTCCCTCTACTGGTAATGTTTACTGCTTTGCATGCAAACTGTTTTCCCCAAAAACGCATTCTTTTGTGACAGGCTATTGTGATTGGAAACACTCAGAAAGATTTGGTGAACATGAGCGAAGTGCTGAGCACATAACCTGCATGCAAGCAGTCTTGAACCGCGCCAAAGGTGCCACAGTTGATGCAGACCTGTTCAAACAGTTTCAGGCAGAGAGCAGCTATTGGAGGCAGGTGTTACAAAGAGTTGTTGCAGTCATTAAATTCCTTGCAGAAAGGGGCCTTGCATTTAGGGGTAAAAATGAATCGTTAGGGTCTCCTCTCAATGGGAACTACCTTGGTATTCTGGAGGTCCTGGCTGAATTTGATCCCTTTCTAAAGGATCACATCAGAAAGTTTGGGCAGATGGGTCGAGGTAATACCTCATATCTGTCCTCCACCATTTGTGAGGAATTCATTGAATTGATGGGTGCAAAAACCAAACAGGCTATAACAGATGAACTGCAAGCAAGCAAATACTACTCTATCATTGTGGATTCAACCCCAGATTTATCTCATGTGGACCAATTGACATTCATATTCCGTTTTGTTAGCAAAGAGGGCAGTGTTGTTGAACGCTTTGTGGGTTTTGAGCCCATTACTAGCCATACAGGTGAAAGTTTGGCTAACTGTGTCATGTCTGTGTTGGAAAATCTAGGGTTAGAGCTGTCAAATTGCAGGGGGCAGGCTTATGATAATGCCAGCAACATGTCAGGGAGGTATAATGGGTTGCAGGCTCACTTAAAGAAAAGCAACCCATTAATACACTATATTCCATGTGCAGCTCACTCTTTGAATTTGGTGGGAGTCAACAGCATTGACAGATGTGGAAATGAAGTCTCTAAGTATTTTGACTTGATTCAGTCTATTTACAACTTCACAACTGCATCCACACACCGATGGGACAGGGTATTTGGCAATTCCAACATAGATCTCACACTTAAAGCTTTATCCAACACGCGTTGGAGTTGCCGTGCAGAATCTACCAAAGCACTGTGGCAGAACTACAGTAAAATAAAAGCAGCACTACAGGTTATTTCCACTGATGACACAGAGAAACGAGACACACGAACTGAAGCTGACAGTCTAGTGCGGAAGCTGGATTCACTTGAGATGGCCTTCATGGCAGGCTTTTGGGACACTGTTCTGTCCAGATTTCAGGCCACAAGTCTGCAACTTCAAAAAGCAGACATGGACCTTGGTACAGCAGTTAGATTGCTGGAATCTCTGCGCACCTTTGTTCTCTCCCAAAGAGATCTATTTGATCATTTTGAGCAGAAAGCCTTAAACATGTTGGGTGGCACCCCATCTTACAGGGCTGAACGGACGAGGAAACGTAAAAAGTTTGCTGATGAATCAGCATCCCCAGATGTTGTGCTTGAGGGAAGGCAACTGTTTCAAATAGAGACATTTATTGCCTCTATTGATCAACTGAGTTCAAGCCTTAATCACCGTCTGGAGGCCTACAAACATCTGAACAATTTGTTCAGTGTCCTTTTCTCTTTGGATACAGAGTCCAATGCTTCAGTCCTTCACAAGGCCAAGATTCTCACTGAATCATACCCATCTGACCTCAATGAAAGTCTTGGACAGGAGCTTATACAGTTCAAATCTTTTATACAGCTCAACAACACTGATGAGGAGAGGACCCCTTCAGGACTGCTCAAAACAATAATACATTTTGGACTACAGCCTACGTTTCCTAATACATACATTGCGCTACAGATTTTTCTCACTCTACCGGTCAGTAACTGTGAGGGAGAACGCTCATTCTCTCTTTTGTCAAGAGTAAAAAATGAGCTGCGCACAAGAATGACTCAGAAAAGATTAAATGCGTTATCTCTAATGGCAATTGAGAGTGAGCTGACAAGAGAGTTGGACTTCAATGATGTGGTGGATGATTTTGCAAAATTGAAAACACGAAAGAAACCCCTTGCTTAAAGGTGCACTGTGTAAGATTTTTAGGTTATTTCCAGAATTCACCCATTCACTAATGTTAGGCTACCTGTTTTCATGAATACTTACCACCACCATAAAATTCTAAGTATCCATTATGACTTGGAGAATTGCACTTTTGCCATTTCTGGGAAGTGTCACCTGGATTGTGAAGATAGGATTGACTTTAGGCAGAAGCTTGGTGCTTTCTCTGGCAAACTGAACCTCAAGCTTCATTCTCTGCAGCTTTGCATTCTTGTGCAGACTTTCATCCACAAGGAACTTTTCAACTTCCCCACTATCGTGAAGGGGCCATCAAAAGATTTCAGTGTGTCCAGCATGTCTAGTCTCTTACTCTCCTTTCTTTGAGCCATCTCTTGTTTCTCATCTGCCCTACTCTCGAATTTTGCCTTCATGAATTTACTCCAGTTGAGTTCAACCTCCCTTTTTGCTTGTGCTGCTGCCTTGAAACCTCTGAAGCTCCTGGCTCTTCTGTAAAATTATTGACCTATTGACTGCGTTCAGTGTGCCCAACTTCTTCAGTTTGTAGTCCACCTTGCCACATTGTCTCTCCATCCCAATGTTGTGCACAGGGGTGCCATCAATGTTACTAGCCTGTTCACTGACAGGGTCCATTGGGAAGGTCTCCTCATCCATCCTCTGCCTGGCCAGGACAGTCTTCAGATGGGGCAGCATGAGATCTGTCAGCTGCTTCACTTCATCCAAGTATTCGGCAGCCACGTCTGACACTGAGTTCAGGACATGTCCAGTGCCTGTCCAGCCACTATAGCATTCTTGGAAATGGGCTATCTTGACCTGCATGCAGCCCTTGTACCATGAACTGGCCTACACCTTTCTTTGTGGTGCTCTCCGATGCATGTTATCATTTTACCTTTCTCCTTCTCCTCAAGCTTAACCACAAATAGATACAGACTTTGAGCCTCAATTTGCTGCACAGCTGCCGTTATGCCAATGTGTTTTCCTAAGATATTATTTTATTTTTAATGATAGAAGGGAGGAAAAGGGGGCAAAAATCATGTCCGATTTAGTTTTTTGGGTGGGTTGGGGGGTTTATTTCATGATAGCTACCAACTTCCAATACATAATATCTCTCAAATGACCCAATGCACCATCACTGAAGTGGGCGTAATCATTTTCAAAAATGTTTATTTTTAGGCCATTTATCCCCTCCCCCTGTGTCTGTGTGAAACCTGTGCTTGTCAGTGTCTGTGTGGTATACCTAATAGTGTGTGTGCAGTATGTGCACTCTTCTGTACAGTACAGTGTGCATGTCTGTTCACAGTATACAGTATTTCTTGCATAGTGCGTGCGTGTGTGTGCGCCCACACGCGCGGGGGGTTGAGGGGCCAAGACCATGTCAGGCCCAGGGGGCCAAAATTTCTTAATCCGCCCCTGGCTGCAACAACAAATACTTGCTAGCTAGTTCCAAAATGTATTCTTTATACTGCCACATTCATAATCCTGAAATAGAGAATAAAGAGAATTAGCATATATCACATCAAAAGGATGACAATGATAGAGATCAACTTGTACCACCATTAAACACATAACCTATTACTTACAATCACTAGGCTGCCACAAGGAGCTTGGTAACGCTTAACATTAGGAGGCTGCCACATGAAGCTTGAAAAAAATGATCAATCTGCAAAAGATGATAACATATTAAGTTGTGAGTGCAAGTACCAAAATACCTAGAAATGCAGACAAGTTGAAATTGAATAAAAGCTTTAACCAATATAACAAGATAACATTTGAACATTTAGAATAGACTACCAATTATTTGACAAACAAATAAGTTTAAATAATTAAGTTAAACACATGAAATTATTTCAAATTCTGCCATTTTATTAAAATATCAAAACACACAGGAACAATATTAACCTTCCTGCATGTATTCACTGACCATGTGTAACCTAGAATCTACATTTACTGCTTAATCGACAGCTTTACTGAAGGAGAGAGGGTTTAAGAGGCAGAGAAAGGCGGAGATGATGGAGTTCAACAAAACAGGGCAAGCACAACATCAACCGGATCTGGTGCCTGAACTTCAACCAGATCCGTGTGCGTTGCGTGTCTGCTCCTGTCCGTCAAGGCTCCGTGCACCTTCGACCATCCTCAAACACCGGCTGCGGTCTCCCTCCGCATCACTGCGAGCACAGCCGGTCTGCTGGAGTGCCGAGACAAATGAATTCTCGCGATAATAAAAGAGATTCACTCGCGATAGCGCGAGATAATACTCTGAATGAGATATAAAACACCATATAATCCTTATAAATACATATTCAATCACACATACAGGCAGTTTCCGGACAGCCGGAGCTGACGCGCAGCGGACCCAGAGGAAGCACACACATTGAATAAAGTCAAACTACACGGGCAGATATTTATCTCCGACTGTCGCGTCAATAATCTTCCCCGCTCACGCTGCTCCTCACGTTCATCCCGACATGATTTATGTAATATAATAAGGGAGGGAAAGTTGGTTCACCTTAAAATCATCTTGCAGTTTTCCAACTGTTCATGTGTGGACTATTAAGCTAGTGGCCATGGTGGAAGTTACCAAGCTAGCATGCAAAGTCGGACTTTAAAAGTAAAGTTCGCCCCCACAAACAATTCACGAAATGTGGTATAAACTTTATACCATGACTACACTAGCGGTACAGTCTACAGCTACAGTCTACTACAGCTATATTTTAAAAAAAGAATACTTACCAAAGACCGAGCTGAGCTCCAACCTGCTTCCCGGTTACTGCTGATTGCGGTGCACTCCCGCCAGAAGACATTATACTAATGAGTAATGCCCGCGAAGATGATATGCGCATGCGCAGAAGGTGGCTCCAAGTTCTGAACTCATTTATTTTGCGTTGATCAACATCAAATCAATCCCATAGGATCAATTATAAGAAATGTTATGTTTCACTGACTAAATATATATGTGTATATTTTAAAACTAGATATTTTTGAATAAATTCAACAATACTTAAATGTGTCACATCTAAGAAGGGCTTGAATCATTTTTTTGAGTGTACAATGAATATATAGTACATGTGTAATTAAGTATATGTAGCATTTAACATCAGAACACATTACTATGAATACATAGTACATGTGTAATGAAGTATATATAGTATTTAGCATCAGTACACAATAATATGAAGATATAGTACATGTGTAATGAAGTATATATAGTATTTAACATCAGTATACACTACAATGAATATATAGTATATGTGTAATGAAGTATATGTAGTATTTAACATCAGTACACACTACTATGAATATATAGTACATGTGTAATGAAGTATATATACTATTAAACATCAGTACACACTACAATGAATATATAGTACATGTGTAATGAAGTATATATTGTCTTTAACATCAGTACACACTACAATGAATATAAAGTACATGTGTAATGAAGTATATATAGTATTTAACATCAGCACACACTACAATGAATATTAAGTACATGTGTAATGAAGTATATATTGTTTTTAACATCTGTACACACTACTACGAAGGTATAGTACATGTGTAATGAAGTATATTTAGTATTTAACATCAGTACACTCTACTATGAAGAGAGAGTACATGTTTATAAGGTATTTATAGTATTGAAGAAGTAGTAGTCCACCTGGAAGACTCACTGTGTGGTTTTGGTCAAGCTTAGTGATGCGAGCAATGTCAGTCTGATGGCTGGTTTAGTTTTGGGCTCCGTAAGAATGTTGGCTGCTATGCCAGACTAAGGTACTGCCCTGGGTCTCAGCAGGTCTCTTCTCCTAGCTAGTTTGGCTAACGCTAATGTGAGTCCAGATCCTGTTGGTCTTTGTGTGCTCCAGACCGGAGACATCGGGATGACTCACAACGCCGGCGTCAGCGGACTGTCCTTTGAGATCTGGTTCCGCAGAAGGAAGACCGAGGACACGTACACTCTGCAGGCCGGCAGCTTGGAGGCCAAGAGAGCTTGGACCTCGGACCTGGAGAAGCTTCTGTGGGACCAAGCGACTCACAGCCGAGGTAGAAACGTATGGATGGACCTTCTTTTCCACCACAACTTTGCTAAGTGAAAGTGTTGGCCTGGTAGAGCTGAGGTTCCAGGAGACACAGTCCATGGGCCTGGACCACAGAACCTTCATGGACATTCAACCCGCTGATGGCGCTATCTGCCACCGTGACGTCCTTCCTGGTACAGGTAAGAGCTGTCCTTGTCAAGCCAGGTGTCCTTAAAGCCACAGTACATAGCTATGTGGGGCCGCCATCTGCCTCGCTCGCCTGGCTAACACACATTGTAGTCCGGACTTCTTCACCTCATGACAATCCTAGACCAAAGTCACAACGCATGTATACCAAGGTGACATCATGTGCATACCAAGGCCACATCACGTGTATATGAAGGTGACAAGTCATGTATACCAAGGTCACATCATGTGTATACCAAGGTCACATCATGTGTATACCAAGGTCACGTCATGTGTATACCAAGGTCACATCATGTGTATACCAAGGTCACATCATGTGTGTACCAAGGTCACATCACGTGTATACTTGGGTGACATCATGTGTATACCAAGGTCACATCACGTGTATACCAAGGTGACATTGTGTGTATACCAAGGTCACATCACGTGTATACCAATGTGACATCGCGTTCATTCCAAGGTTACATAATGTGTATACCAAGGTGACATCATGTGAATACCAAAGTCCCATCACATGTATACCAACGTCACATCATGTGTATACTAAGGTCACATCATGTGCATACCAAGGTCACATCATGTGTCTACCAAGGTCACATCATGTGTGTACCAAGGTCACATCACGTGTATACCAAGGTGACATCATGTGTATATCAAGGTCACATCATGTGTATACCAAGGACACATGATGTGTGTACCAAGGTCACATCACGTGTGTACCAAGGTCACATCACATGTATACCAAGGTCACATCATGTGTACACCAAGGTCACATCATGTGCATACCAAGGTCACATCACGTGTATACCAAGGTGACATCATGTGTATACCAAGGTCACATCACATGTATACCAAGGTCACATCATGTGTGTACCAAGGTGACTTCACATGTATATGCAGGGTCACATCATGTGTATACCAAGGTGACATCATGTGCATACCAAGATCACATCACATGTATACCAAGGTCACATCACCTGTATACCAAAGTCACATGACATGTATACCAAGGTCACATCATATGTATACCAAAGTGACATCATGTGCATACCAAGGACACATCACGTGTATATCAACGTGACTTCACGTGAATACCAAGGTGCCATCATGTGCATACCAAGGTCATAGCATCTGTATACCAAGGTCACATAATGTGTATACCAAGGTCACATTATGTGTTTACCAAGGTCACATAATGTGTATACCAAGGTCACATCACGTGTATACCAAGGTCATATCATCTGTATACCAAGGTCATAGCATCTGTATACCAAGATCACATCATGTGTGTACCAAGGTCACATCACGTGTGTACCAAGGTGACATGTATACCAAGGTCACATCATGTGTATACCAAGGTCACATCATGTGAATACCAAGGTGACATCATGTGCATACCAAGGTGACATCATGTGCATACCAAGGTCACATCATGTGTATACCAAGGTCATAGCATCTGTATACCAAGGTCACATCAAGTGTATACCAAGGTCACTTTATGTGTTTACCAAGGTCACATAATGTGTATACCAAGGTCACATCACGTGTATACCAAGATCACATAATTTGTTTACCAAGGTCACAAGACGTTTGATAGTAGGTGTTTCTCATGGAGTCATTGATGCATGTTTTGTGTGTGTTTACAGTCCCTACAGAGTGTTGTCCACACCAGTGTATGATAGTAAGTGTTTGTCATGGAGTCATTGATGCATGTTTTGTGTGTTGTCAGTCCCTACAGAGTGTGCTCGACCTCCCTCTGTTGGCTCCCCCTCCACCACCATGAGCCAATCGTCTTCCTCGTCAGGCCGTGGCTCTCTGTCACCTCACAGGTCCCGCAGGGCGGAGGTGGGTCTGGCCGGCGACCCGGACCAGGAGGTGGACTCTGGTGACCTTCATGGCGACTGCCAAGACCAAAGAACGGTCCTGGGTCCGGCGAGTGCGTTTGTGATCCTAAACGGCGTCCGAGTCCACCTGGCGCTCAGGACTGATAATGTTTGCTGCGTTTTAGCTGTGCCGGACGTGGACCACTGGTCAGAGGAGAGCGCCAGGGTCTTCCTCAGAGACTCGGACCGTAGCTTCCTGTCGGCCCTCGTGGGCCCGGTGCTGGACTCCTCCTCCTCACACGGCGCCACCTGCTCCAAGCCCCGCCCATCTCTGCCACCCACCAGGAAGAAGCCCCCCGTCACACCCAAGCCTGCACACCTGACCAGTGCTCAGGTAAGAGCCAGTCAAGTAAGGATCCATACTGACCTGACGACACCACCGATACCATATCTTGATGCCCTGATACTGACATTCCATGTCAGATTTTGATGCTCTGATACTGACATGTCGACACCACCGATACCAGATCTTGATGCTCTGATACTGACATGTTGACACCACCGATACCAGATCTTGATGCTCTGATACTGACATGTCAACACCACCGATACCATATCTTGATGCTCTGATACTGACATGTCGACACCACTGATACCAGATCTTGATGCCCTGATACTGACATGTCGACACCACCGATACCAGATCTTGTTGCCCTGATACTGACTTGTCGACACCACCGATACCAAATCTTAATGCTCTGATACTGACACCACCAATACCATATCTTGATGCCCTGATACTGACATGTCCATACCAGATATTGATGCTCTGATACTGACATGTCGACACTACCAATACCAGATCGTGATTCTCTGATACTGACATGTCAACACGACCGATACCAGATATTGATGCTCTGATACTGACATGTCGACACCACCAATAACCAGATATTGATGCTCTGATACTGACATGTCAAAACCATATCGATACCAGATATCGATGCTGTGATATTGATTAAAGTAATTGGACTTCAAGGTTTGGTATCTGAACAGTCAACATGTTGATATTTGCTATTTAGCTTCCTATTGTTGCTGACTCAGCATATTTCATTCTGAGTTATTAGTCACAACAACGCTGTTTTCTCAATAAAAAACAAATATTTTCATCTTTTTTGTCACGACCCGACTAGGACTCTGGACACAGATGCAGGATTTCTGAAAACAGTTTATTCTCAGAAGGGGAGGGGCCCAAAAAGGGAGAAACAAAACAGGCTATCAAAACAGATCTAACCTGACTACTAAACTAACAAAAAACAACAAAAAGCGCTCCAACGGAGGCGATGCTAAGAAGCTAATCTTACCTGACAAAAGATTACAAACAAAGAATCTCCCGTGGATCAAAAATACAAAAAGTGGCAATGGCTGTGGACAAGACTGTGGCAAAGGAACGCTGGAGGTTCGCACAAGAAGATACGAAAACACTCTGGCACAGGACAGAAGGAGGATGAGACATTTATACACATGAGGGAGGGTGACACAGGTGGGCGCAATCAGGAAAGACGTCAGACCAGTGAAACAGGAGGAAGGGCAACTGACCTGAAACGAGAGGGAGAGTCAGTATTTCAAAATAAAACAGGGAATGACAAAACATGAAACCAGACGAAACCCAGACCAGACTTCACCCAGGTGTGACAGAACCCCCCCTTCTAGGGCCGACTCCTGACGGCCCAGGGACCTCAGGGTGGAGTCTATAGAAGTCCTGGATCAGGGAGGGGTCATCAATGTTCCGTTGGGGTACCCACTGTCTTTCTTCTGGACCGTACCCCTCCCAATCCACCAAAAACGGTCTTCCTTGATCTCTGTTGCGTACCGCTAACAGTCTCTTGACCCGGTACAGAAGACCTCCATCTGCCGCTTCCAGTGGCGGGGGGGTTTGGTGGCTGGGACCATAGGGTTCTCTTTGGCCGGCTTGACTTGGCTGACGTGGAAGGTAGGATGGACACGGAGCGACCTGGGTAGACGTAGGCGTACCGCTGCAGGACCGATGACCTTGGCGATGGGGTAGGGGCCGACGAATCTGGGCGCCAATTTTTTGGATGGTACCTTGAGGTGCAGGTCTTTGGCAGATAGCCATAATCGCTGTCCTGGCTGGTAATTAGGTGCTGGGCGGCGCTTCCGGTCGGCGGCCTTCTTGACCCGATCTCCTTGGCGAGCGAGCACTTGTCGGGCCGCAAGCCAGATGCGACGGCATCGGCGCACCAGGGCGTGGGCGGAGGGAACGGAGATCTCTGGCTCTGAGTCCGGGAACAGTGGTGGTTGGTAGCCGTAGACACACTTGAACGGGGAAAAGCCAGTGGCAGAGGTGGGCAAGGAGTTATTGGCGTATTCCACCCAGACCAGGTGGGAACTATACGTTGTTGGGTTCTGGGACACGAGGCATCGAAGGCCGGTTTCCAATTGTTGGTTGAGGCGCTCGGTCAGACAGAAAGGCGCAGGGGTGGGTCTTCCCATCTGCCTCCAATCTTTGGGATAGAACCGCTACAACTCCCTCATTCGACGCATCCACCTCGACCACAAATTGGTCTTGTGGATCTGGCAGTGTGAGGATGGGTGCAGTCGTGAAGCGGCCCTTGAGATCCTGGAAGGCCCTCTCCGCCTCCGGAGACCAGTAGAAGCGCACCTGTGGAGAAGTCAGAGCATGGAGAGGGGAAGCTATCGTGCTAAAGCCTCTGATAAATCGCCTGTAGAAGTTTGCAAAACCAAGGAATTGCTGAACCTTCTTACGACTATCAGGTGTTGGCCACTTGGCAACTGCGCTAACTTTAGCCGGATCCATTTGGACTCTTCCAGGGGCTACAATGAAGCCCAGGAATGAGATGGTGTCGGCATGGAAATTGCATTTCTCAGCTTTTACATACAGGTGATTTTCCAGGAGCTGTTGCAAAACCTGGCTGACATGGTGCCTGTGAATGTCCAGATTGTCAGAGTAAATTAATATGTCATCAAGATAGACAAAAACAAAATGATCCAAAAAGTCTCTAAGCACATCATTAATCATGGCCTGGAATACGGCAGGGGCATTAGTGAGACCAAAAGGCATTACTAAGTATTCATAATGGCCACTAGGGGTGTTAAAACCGGTCTTCCACTCATCACCCTCCCTAATACGAATGAGGTGATAAGCATTGCGCAGGTCAAGTTTGGTAAAAACTTTGGCCTGCCGGAGCTGATCAAAGGCTGATGACTTCAATGGAAGAGGGTACCGATTTTTTATTGTTATGTCGTTGAGGGGACTCTAGTCTATACATGGTCGCAGAGTCCCGTCTTTTTTGTCTACAAAGAAGAACCCTGCTCCAGCAGGTGACGATGAAGGGCGGATGAGTCCCGCCTTAAGTGAAGATTCTATGTACGCCTTCATAGCGTGTCTCTCGGGACCTGAGACCGAGTACAAGCGCCCCTTGGGGATGGTAGAACCGGGAATGAGGTCTATTGCGCAATCGTAAGGTTGGTGTGGTGGGAGTGATGTAGCTTTAGCCTTATTAAAGGCCTCCTTAAGGTGGTGGTAGCATGGAGGTATGAAAATCAAATCCGGGTGCTGTAGTTCTATGGCAGAGACAGAGTTTATATTTGTGGCTGTTTTGGCAGGAGCACTAACCCTTACACACTTCCCCACACAGTTCTTTCCCCAACCCCTGATCTTGCCTGTGGGCCAGTCTGTGGGGGTTGTGGTGCATGAGCCATGGATGTCCCAATACCAGGGTGCGTGCAGGTGAGTGGAACAAAAAATAATTCAATAGTTTGTGGTGGTTATCAATGTCTATGGCTACAGGTTCTGTGATATGAGTGATCGTGAATAAAGCGCTACCGTTAAGGGCGCTGGCCCTAAGGGGTGGTGTGATGACCCTCGTTCTCACTCCCAATTTCTTGGCTAAACCCCAGTCCATCAAGCTCTCATCGGCCCCAGAGTCAATTAACACATCTAATACTATTCTAATTGAGTCATTGTTACCTTAATGGGTGTCAAGGCACGCGAGGTAGCACTTGAGGCCGGATTCTGATCCCTCACCTGGGTTGACTTGGAAAGGCAGGCGGCCACGAGATGCCCCACCTCCCCGCAATAGAAACATCGCCCCTCCTTTAGGCGACGCTTGCGCTCTGCCAGGGGGAGTCGCATGGGCTCCTCTCCGCCCTCAGGCAACCGTACTGTTGGTTGAGGACCTGTAGCATAACTGGCGGTGAGGGAAAACTGCGACTGGTGATCTGGATCCGGACGGCCTCCTTGGAGAAACTTGAACTCCCGTAGTCGTTGGTCTGTCCGGATGGCGAGGGCGATGAGGTCGTCCAAATTCGCAGGTAGGTCTATGGGTAGGAGTTGCTCCAGAACAGGCCCGGCCAGCCCCTTGAGGAAGACGTTGTGGAGTGCTGTAGAGTTCCATCCGCTCTCTGCAGCCAGGGTTCGAAAACGAATTGCATAATCTGAGGCTGTTTCTCTCCCCTGACGAATCCCGCTGAGCTCTCTAGCCCTTTCGCACTCGTAAGGGACATGATCAAAAGTCTTTTGGAGAGTCTCTGTGAAGTCTCTGAGTGAGCTGCGTATGTGAGACCCCCTGGACCACTTGGCCATGGCCCACTTCCTTGCTCTCCCAGCCAGATAGGAGATCATGAACGACACTTTAGCACGATCGGTGGGAAATGCGTGGGGCGAAAGTTCAAACTGCATCTCGCAGTCTATGATGAATTCTTTGCATTGTCCGGGTTCGCCCGCAAAGCGTTCAGGAGGGGCCAATCGGGCTGCCACTCCACTATGAATGGTGGGGGGTACCTGAGTCATGGTGGCTGGCTGCGGCTCGGGCACCGGAGGTGCGGGACCAGGCCTGGTCATTTGGGTGAGCAGAAGTGGCACCTGTTCCGCAAGTTGACCCATCTGGGTGGTAACAGCGGTCCTGAAGTCTTGCTGGGTTTGAGCGATCCCCTGGATTCCCTGGCCCAAAACTGCCACCCGCTCCTCATCAGCGGAGAGGCGGGATTCCTGCGCGTGAAGCGCCACAGCACACTGCTTCGATCCTGCTGTGTCCATACTGGCCAGAGTGTACTGTCATGTCCCGACTAGGACTCTGGACACAGATGCAGGATTTCTGAAAACAGTTGTTTATTCTCAGAAGGGGAGGGGTCCAAAAAGGGAGAAACAAAACAGGCTATCAAAACAGATCTAACCTGACTACTAAACTAACAAAAAACAACAAAAAGCGCTCCAACGGAGGCGATGCTAAGAAGCTAATCTTACCTGACAAAAGATTACAAACAAAGAATCTCCCGTGGATCAAAAATACAAAAAGTGGCAATGGCTGTGGACAAGACTGTGGCAAAGGAACGCTGGAGGTACGCACAAGAAGATACGAAAACACTCTGGCACATGACAGAAGGAGGAAGAGACATTCATACACATGAGGGAGGGTGACACAGGTGGGCGCAATCAGGAAAGACGTCAGACCAGTGAAATAGGAGGAAGGGAAGTGACCTGAAATGAGAGGGAGAGTCAGCATTTCGAAATAAAACAGGAAATGACAAAACATGAAACCAGACAAAACCCAGACCAGACTTCACCCAGGTGTGACACATTTTTATTGTTTGTCCATACAAGAATAGGATAAAAATAATAAAAAGTCTGCATGTATGAACGTTCAACAAAGTTTACTACAGTTAATATGATCTTATCTTTTAATTAACTAAATATATTTAAGTACATTTGAATTTCATTTTTTTATGATTTTTTTTTTACCAAATGTCAAGAATGATATTTTATTATTTAGAAAAATGCAAAACAAAAAAGATGATATATTTAAATGTGACTAATTATTACTTTGTTCATTACATTCTGATTTGTCGCTCTTTTTTACATTTATTTGACTGATGTTGTTTTTTTAGACAGATAGTGTAGGGGGTTTACCTGACACATGAAATGTGACACACTCCCCACTTTAGCCGCCAGATGGCAGCAGAGTGTTGAATATATTCAAATGTGTTTGCTGGCAATTCCAACTTTGACCACAGCATCATTTGCTACGTGGAGTGACGCTTTCCATCATTTTCAGCAGACCGCATTGCCAAATTCAGTGTAAAGAAGTTCACTGTAAAAAAATCAGTGTAAAAAAGTTTACTCTAAAAAGATCAGTGTATAAAATTTAGCGCAAAAAAAATCAATGTAAAAAAATCAGTGTATAAAAATTCAGTGTAAAAAAATTAAGTGTAAAAAAACTCAGTGTAAAAATTTAGAGTACAAAATGTCAATGTAAAAAAGTTCAGTGTAAAAAACTTAGTGTATAAAATTTTAGCGTAAAAAAATTACTGTAAAAATACTCAATGTAAAAAAGTGTATAAAAATTCAGCGTAAAAAACTGAACAAAATCAGTATAAAAAATGTCTATGTTAAAAATGTAAATGTAAAAACTCAGTCTATAAAAATTCAGAGTACAATATTTCTATGTAAAAAAGTTTAGTGTAAAAAACTTAGTGTATAAAATTTTAGTCTGAAAAAAATAATTGTAAAAAAATCAGTGTATTAAAATTCAGGGGAAACAATTCCCAGTAAAACATGAAGTGAACAGAAATTGACTGTAAAAACAATTCAGTGTAAAAAATGTCTAAGTATACAAAATCAGTGTATACAATTTAGCGTAAAAAAATTAACGTTTAAAAAAATCTGTGTATAAAAATGAAATGTAAAAAATACAATGTATTAATAATTCATAAACAAGTTCCTCTGTATAATTAGTGTTTTTATGTATTACTTATTAATAATTTATAAACAACACGTTCCTCCGTATAATATGTATATGTATATACAGTATGTATATGTATATATATATTTGTATGTGTGTATATATGTGTTACAATGTATTAATAATTCATAAATAATAGGTATTATGTGTTACCATGCATTAATAATTCATAAATAATAAGTATGATGTGTTACAATGTATTAATAATTCATAAATAATAAGTATGATGTGTTACAATGTATTAATAATTCATAAATAATAAGTATGATGTGTTACAATGTATTCATAATTCATAAATAATAAGTATAATGTGTTACAATGTATTAATAATTCATAAATAATAAGTATGATGTGTTACAATGTTTTAATAATTCATAAATAATAAGTATGATGTGTTACAATGTATTAATAATTCATAAATAATAAGTATGATGTGTTACAATGTATTAATAATTCATCAATAATAAGTATGATGTGTTACATTGTAGAAAGATGCGTCCACAGGGAAATCCACAGAAGTGTGAGGGAGGATTGACAGACAAGGTAAACTGCTTTAAAGTTTGCTGTCTTCATCCAAATAATAATTTTTATTCTGCACAACTGATCAATATATTTTGTCTCCTTCAATAATTGATTGTTTTTATTATGCAGAGTGGATGAAATCAACTTTCAACTTACACATCTTCAACAAGAACCTTCATTGGATTAAGTTATTCATCACTTTGGAAGAACATTAGTTGGGTTATTTTCTTCATCACTTTGGAAGATAATTAGTTGGATTATTTTATTCATCACTTTGGGAGAACATTAGTGGGATTATTTTATTCATCCATAAGAGAAATGTGAGCAAATGTCCTCCTCCTAATTTGTTTTATGGTCCTCATGAATACTGCTTCATGCCCTTTTTATTAGACATGTTGAATATCATTTATTTGTATTAGACATGTTGAATATCATTTATTTGTATTAGACATGTTGAATATCATTTATTTGTAGTAGAAATGTTGAATATCATTTATTTGTATTAGACATGTTTAATATCATTTATTTGTATTAGACATGTTGAATATCATTTATTTGTATTATAAATGTTGAATATCATTTATTGTAATGTTACATGCTGGACTTTGACATCATTGTTAAGATCCTCATCGTTTGTGTCCTTCTTGCAGGGCTCCAGTCCTGTCCCCCATGATGGTTTTTATTATGATTATTGTTTTTATTGTTTCATACCTGATTGTTGTTTTTATTGCTTCACACCTGATTATTGTTTTTATTGTTTCATACCTGATTATTGTTTTTGTTGTTTCGTACCTGATTTTTTTTTTTATTGCTTCATACCTGATTATTGTTTTTATTGTTTCATACCCGATTATTGTTTTTATTGCTTCATACCTGATTATTGTTTTTATTGCTTCATACTTGATTATTGTTTTTATTGCTTCACACCTGGTTATTGTTTTTATTGCTTCATACCCAATTATTGTATTTATTGCTTCATACCTGATTATTGTTTTTATTGCTTCATACCTGTGTATTGTTTTTATTGCTTCATACCTGATTATTGTTTTTATTGCTTCATACCTGATAATTTTTTTTATTGTTTCACACCTGATTATTGTTTTTATTGCTTCATACCCGATTATTGTTTTTATTGCTTCACACCTGATTATTATTTATTGCTTCATACCTGATTATTGTTTTTATTGCTTAACACCTGATTATTGTTTGTATTGCTTTCTACCTGATTATTGTTTTTATTGCTTCATACCTGATTATTGTTTTTATTGCTTCATACCTGATTACTATTTTTATTGCTTCACACCTGATTATTGATTTTATTGCTTCATACCTTGTGTTACCTTCGATGAACCAGGGATATACCTACTGATTAACCTACTCAGTGGCCTAGTGGTTAGAGTATTCGCCCTGAGATCGGTAGGTTGTGAGTTCAAACCCCAGCCGAGTCATACCAAAGACTGTAAAAATGGGACCTATTACCTCCCTGCTTGGCACTCAGCATCAAGGGTTGGAATTGGGGGCTAAATCACCAAAAATGATTCCCGGGCGCGGCTACTGCTGCTGCCCACTGCTCCCCTCACCTCCCAGGGGGTGATCAAGGGTGATGGGTCAAATGCAGAGAATAATTTCGCCACACCTAGTGTTTGTGTGACAATCATTGGTACTTTAACTTTTAACAATAATATAATGACCTAAGTGTGATTCTCTCCATTAAAGGCCTACTGAAACCCACTACTACCGACCACCCAGTCTGATAGTTTATATATCAATGATGAAATCTTAACATTGCAACACATGCCAATACGGCCGGGTTAACTTATAAAGTGCAATTTTAAATTTCCCGCTAAACTTCCGGTTGAAAACGTCTTTGGATGATGACGTATGCGCATGACGTAACCAGTGAAACAGAAGTATCGGTACCCCATTGAATACAATACAAAATAGCTCTGTTTTCATCTCATAATTCCACAGTGTTCTGGACATCTGTGTTGGTGAATCTTTTGCAATTTGTTTAATAAACAATGAAGACTGCAAAGAAGAAACTTGTAGGTGGGATCGGTGTATTAGCGGCGGACTACAGCAACACAACCAGGAAGACTTTGACTCGGATAGCAGACGCGCTAGCCGACGCTAGCCACCGACCGCACGGATGATCGTGGTGAAGTCCTTCGTCCTTCCGTCGATCGCTGGAACGCAGGTGAGCACGGGTGTTGATGAGCAGATGAGGGCTGGCTGGCGTAGGTGGAGCGCTAATGTTTTTATCATAGCTCTGTGAGGTCCTGTTACTAAGTTAGCTTCAATGGCGTCGTTAGCAACAGCATTTTTAAGCTTCGCCAAGCTGGAAAGCATTAACCGTGTATTTACATGTTCATGGTTGAATAGTATTGTTGATTTTCTGTCTATCCTTCCAGTCAGGGGTTTATGTATTTTTTTTCTATCTGCATTTGAGCCCGATGCTATCACGTTAGCTCCGTAGCTAAGTTAGCTTCAATGGCGTCGTTAGCAACAGCATTTTTAAGCTTCGCCAAGCTGGAAATTATTAACCGTGTATTTACATGTCCACGGTTTAATAGTATTGTTGATCTTCTGTCTATCCTTCCAGTCAGTTGTTTATTTATTTGTTTCTATCTGAATTTGAGCCCGATGCTATCACAATAGCTCAGTAGCTAAAGAGCTTCGCCGATGTATTGTCATGGAGATAAAAGTCACTGTGAATGTCCATTTCACGTTCTCGACTCTCATTTTCAAGAGGATATAGTATCCGAGGTGGTTTAAAATACAAATCCGTGATCCACAATAGAAAAAGGAGAGAGTGTGGAATCCAATGAGCCAGCTTGTACCTAAGTTATGGTCAGAGCGAAAAAAGATATGTCTTGCACTGCATTCTAGTCCTTCACTCTGACGTTCCTCATCCACGAATCTTTCATCCTCGCTCAAATTAATGGGGTAATCGTCGCTTTCTCGGTCCGAATCTCTCTCGTTGCTGGTGTAAACAATAGGAAAATAAGAGCAGTCCTTCCTCCGGTGTCGTCACGCTACTTCCGGTAGGGGCAAGGCTTTTTTTTATCAGAGACCAAAAGTTGCAAACTTTATCGTCGTTGTTCTATACCATGGGTGTCAAACTCAGGCCCGCAGGCCAAATGCCGTATAATTTCACTTGGCCCGTGAGGTGACCGATTATATACAATGGCAGTGCCGCGGTACACCGCTAATTCTCATACTTGCCAAACCTCCCGGGAGACTCTCAGATTTCAATGACCCTCCAGAGAATTTCTCCTCCCCTTTTCACCCGGTCCAACGAGTGCTGGCCCAGACACATAATATGTACGGCTTTAGCGCGCACACTGAAGTGAATGCAAGGCATACTTGATCTTCAGCGATACAGGTTACACTGAGGGTGCCAGTATAAAAAAAACTTTAACATTGTTAGAAATATACGCCACACTGTGAATCCACACCAAACAAGAATGACAAACACATTTCGGGAGAACATCCGCACCGTAACACAACATGAACACAACAAAACAAATACTTAGAATCCCATGCAGCCCTAACTCTTCCGGGCTGCAATATACACCCCCACCGCCCCCCAACCCCGCCCACCTCAACTGACGCAAGGAGGGAGGCGGGGGGTTTGGTAGTACAGGGGTGTATATTGCAGCCCAGAAGAGTTAGGGCTGCATGGGATTCTGGGTATTTGTTCTGTTGTGTTTATGTTGTGTTTTGGTGCGGATGTTCTCCCAAAATGTGTGGCGCATATTTCTAACAGTGTTAAAGTTATTTATACGGTCACCGTCAGTGTAAACTGTATCGCTGTTGGCCAAGTATGCATTGCATTTACATGTGTGTGTGCGTGCTGTAGTCGCACATATTTTGTGATCGGGCCGGCACGTGGTTGAATGTATGAAAAGCAGACGTGATGACAGCTTGTGGAGGACGAGAAACGCAGTGCCTTTAAGGCACGCCCCCAAGACTGTGGTCCGGGTGGACTACGAGATATAATGACTGATGAACACCTTTGTTCGATAATGAAGGTTGCTTCAGCTCAAAGCCTGAGCCCCGACAGTAATGAACTAGCATCCGAGGAAAGATGGCAGGTATCTGGCTTGGGCACATCAGATTAGATCAGTGTGTTGCAAACTGAGCAGTTTAAAGTCCTGAATGGTTGGTTTATTCATTGTTATTTTATTTTCTAATTTATTAGCCTGTGGAAAAAGTTAATGTTGATGTTTACCTCAGAAGGCTGCAAATAGAAAAGAGGCATTACATTTTTATTTAAATTGTATTTGATATACCATTGATATTTTTTAATTATTATTATTATTAATTGAAACTCGATTTTGCATGTTACTATAAAGTTATATAAGCCTTGCTTGTTCAATATTCAATGCAAAACTTGTTTGGGTCCCTATTAAAAGGTTAATTTGTTCAACCTTGGCCCGCGGCTTTGTTCAGTTTTAAATTTTGGCCCACTCTGTATTTGAGTTTGACACCCCTGTTCTATACTAAATCCTTTCAGCAAAAATATGGCATTATCGCGAAATGATCAAGTATGACACATAGAATGGATCTGCTATCCCCGTTTAAATAAAAAAAAATCATTTCAGTAGGCCTTTAACCACACAACACATATTGTATTATTATTATTATTATTATTATTTTATTAATATTGTGCTGTCCTATGATTTTTTACTCTTTTGAATCAATTCAATTTGACTTTTATTTTGCTTGTTACAAAAAAATAGCAGTATGTTGTCCATTTATCATGTTGTGCTTTTACTTTGGTGACCGGAAGTGCACTGTATATCTCAGTGGTACTTTCCGGTTTGTATCCAACTCCTTGACGTGTTTCCTGGAAGTTGCGTTCCGCAAGTGAGCTGACAAGAAGTCGGTAAGTGTTTAGACGTCATGTACGCGTATTCTCTCGCAGGAGAAGTCGGTAAGTGTTTAGGCGACATGGAAGCTTATTCGGACGCAGCCTTTCGCACAACTTTACGCGCGTACAAACAAAAATGGCTGCCGAGGAGGAAAGAGCTTTTTCACCCTGAAAAAGTTACACACCTGACATTTGTACGTAATGTTGATAGTGTTGGCTATTATCTCAGAAAGTGCCACAATTAAAAGGCTACACAAAGAAACAAACACAATGTTTGTCTTTTTGCCAGCGTTAATGTGTTGTGGCTTTTACTTTGGTGACCGGAAGTGTAGTGTATATCCCAGTGGTGGTTTCCGTTCTGGATCTAACTCCTTGACGTGTTTCCTCGAAACAAACAAGAAATAGTGAACAAACAAAGAAATAATGAAACGGTACACAAAGAAACAAACAACAAGTCGACGTATGTTTGTCTTTTTGCCAGCGTTAATGTGTTGTGGCTTTTATTTTGTTGACCGGAAGTGTACTGTATATCCCAGTGGTGGTTTCCGCATTGGATCTAACTCCTTGACGTATTTCCTCGAAACGAACAAGAAATAATGAAACGGTACACAAAGAAACAAACAAAATGTCGACGTATGTTTTGTCTTTTTGCCAGCGTTAATGTGTTGTGGTTTTTACTTTGGTTACTGGGAGTGTACTGTATATCCCAGTGGTAGTTTCCGCTTTGGATCTAACTCCTTGACGTGTTTCCTCGAAACAAATAATGAAATAATGAACAAACAAATAATGAAGCGGTACACCAATAAACAAACAACAAATCAACGTATGTTTGTCTTTTTGTCAGCGTTAATGTGTTGTGTTTTTTTTTTATTGTGTTGACCTAAAACACACTTGTCACGTGTTGCAGTTACACACGCGGCCACAGGCGGCGCAATAGCTTAATGCTCTTGGGCGTCCTGCGCATGTGCGACTCTTGTTGACTAGCTAGCGACCAAGCTAATGTAAGTTGATTTTTATAAACTAGTAGGAATGTTTCTCCTCACATGTTGATGTGTTGACTCGTCTAGTTGATTTTTATAAACTAGTAGGAATGTTTCTCCTCACATGTTGATGTGTTGACTCGTCTAGTTGATTTTTATAAACTAGTAGGAATGTTTCTCCTTACATGTTTGTGTTGACTTGGAGGTGATTGCTGTGCTAATAGTTACACCTTAAAGGAGCTAATGCTAGCTCGCAGTTGTCTTTAACCTAACTGCTATTTTATGGAGTATTACTAAAACAATGACACATTTTTATTTTATTTCTGCTGCATGAGGCGGAAGTAAACATGTGACATGGTTGTTGCAGCATGGTGGAAAAGGCGGAATTAAACATGTGACATGTTTGTTGCAGCATGGTGGAAAAGGCGGAAGTAAACATGTGACTTGTTGGTTGCAGCATGGTGGAAAAGACGGAAGTAAACATGTGACATGTTTGTTGCAGCATGGTGGAAAAGGCGCAAGTAAACATGTGACATGTTTGTTGCAGCATGGTGGAAAAGGCGAAAATAAACATGTGACATGTTTGTTGCAGCATGGTGGAAAAGGCGGAAGTAAACATGTGACATGTTTGTTGCAGCATGGTGGAAAAGGCGGAAGTAAACATGTGACATGTTTGTTGCAGCATGGTGGAAAAGGCGGAAGTAAACATGTGACATGTTTGTTGCAGCATGGTGGAAAAGGCGGAAGTAAACATGTGACATGTTTGTTGCAGCATGGTGGAAAAGGCGGAAGTAAACATGTGACATGTTTGTTGCAGCATGGTGGAAAAGGCGGAAGTAAACATGTGACATGTCTGTTGCAGTATAGTTGAAAAGGCGGAAGTAAACATCAATCAATCAATGTTTATTTATATAACCCTGAATCACAAGTGTCTCAAAGGGCTGCACGTCTACTTCTGCCTTTTCCACCATGCTGCAACAAACATGTGACATGTTTGTTGCAGCATGGTGGAAATAAACATGTGACATGTTTGTTGCAGCATGGTTGAAAAGGCGGACGTAAACATGTGACATGTTTGTTGCAGCATGGTTGAAAAGGCAGAAGTAAACATGTGACATGTTTGTTGCAGCATGGTGGAAAAGGCAGAAGTAAACATGTGACATGTTTGTTGCAGCATGGTGGAAAAGGCAGAAGTAGACGTATGTGTGGATGCGGACTCATCCTCGCCAGACTTGAAGGATGACAACAAAGTCAAATGGAGTCCAGAAGAGGTGAGTGAAGCCAAAGACTACACACCTTGGTCAGAATCTAGAGCATGTAGAAGAACAATAAGTGATCATCTACTTTACAAAATATTTGGCATTATGCAGACAGACTCAACTTTTGTCTGAAGAAACAACTGAAAAAACCATAGAGTGAGGTTATGTTTCACATTGTGCTGTCCTGTAAAAGTATTGCTAATAAACCATATTATTGCCAGCTTTATTTTATAATGTAATCATAATTAGGGCTGTCAAAATGAAGGACTCAACACACGTGATTAATCACAAAAAATGATGGCAGTAATCATGTAGTGACTTGAAGTGACTTATATTTATATAGCGCTTTTCTCTAGAGACTCAAAGCCCTTTACATAGTGAAATTCGTTATCTACCATATTTTCCGGACCATAGGGCACACAGGATTATAAGGCGCACTGGATCTATCAGGTCTATTGTCATACATAAGGCACATTATTTTTTTCTACATTTAAAAGACTTCCTTGTGGTTTACATAACATGTAATGGTGCTTCTTTGGTCAAAATGTTTTTACACATCTTCAAGTCACTTTCTGACACTTTTGTGGGCGGTCTTATTTACGTGCCTCCACTTGGACAGCGTCATCTTTGTTGTAGTGTGCAAGGACGGGAGTGGAAGAAGTGTCACAAGATGGAGCTAATTGTTTCAATAACATTCACACTTGTCTTCAATCAATACGGAAGGATGGTGGAAGCAGGGATCCAACCTGGAACCCTTAAATTGTAATAATATATCTACCTATACTACTAGTTAGGGCTGGGCGATATATGGAATATACTGGATATATAGCGGGTTTGTGATGTAGAAAATGACTATATGGTGATATTGGAGTATACGTTCTCACACAGTTGCTTTTAGCTGCAGGCATTACACTACAGGCTTTTCTCACTCTTTCTTCTCCTTCTCACAGAGACATAAAACAAGCGCACCTTTTACATGCGTCACATACTGTCGCGCGTGCAACGTCATACACCCTTGCCCAGCAGAGCGGTAGCGACATGGCTAACGTTAGCAGTGGCAGGTAGTGCAAGCAGAGCGATGCGAGTGGTAATACGAGAGGTAACAAATGGAGGAAGAATAATTAATTCCCAAGAAAAACAGCACGGGGTCCATCGTCTGGGTTCAAGCGGGAAGATGTTGAACGGACAACCGTAATATGTCAAGTATGCGGCAAAAGCGTTGCTACAAAAAGTAGCATTACTGCTAATTTGTAGCATCATTTGAAAAGTCACCTGCTACAGAATGAGGAGTGCTTGAAACTCCGCATGTCAACATCTCAGCCGGTACCACACCCACAAAATGTCCAAGCAACCATTTCCACATCAACACCGTATGAATTTGATGACCTTGTTAAATATAATACATTAATAATCTTATATAAAGCATTTAACAAATTATTGCCGCCTGATCTACAACGTTTTTTTATAAGACATTTTTTATAATAACTTGAGAGGCTTTGGATATTTCTTATTGCCGAGAGCTCAAACCACTCGTAAACGTTTTTGTGTGTCTGTATGCGGAGTAAAACTATGGAACAAACTGGACTTACAACACAAGCAATGCCAAACTATTAATCGATTTAAACTATTATACAAACATGGGGTCTGGTTCAAATATAGAGATGAGGGTCTTTAATTTGACCTGCTGCTATACTCTGTCTCAAAGTGTTAACATGTGCTCAATGTTTCCTTACCATTATTGCTATGTTGTCTATTACTATTATTGCTTTTTTGTCTATTACCATTGTTGGTATATTCATTATTCCTACATTGTTGATACAAATTATTGTTACAGTGTAATAATTATTGTTACCTGTGGTAATGCCACTTTGATACAACATGTGTATTATAATCCTTGAACAAAGTAAGAGTGAAACTCATGTGAATAATCACTGAATGGAGAACTGGGGGTGGGATTAAATAAATTATCTTATTCCCACTCCCTTTCAGGCAAAACTGGACAATCATGCATTACATACTATACATGACCTTTTGCACTATATTAATTTATATTATTATGTGTTGTCAATTGTGTACTTTTTTTTATGTCATTGCCTGAAATAAATGAAAAATGAAACAAATAGTCTACAACAGAAGGAGATAACGTCCGCAGGAACCTACCACATAGTGAAGGACATACACTATTTGATTTACTATTATGCAGCTCATTTTTATTTGACACTTTTTTAATATCTTGTGTGACATCATGCACAAAAGTGCACTTTATTTGTTTTAAACTATTGTAGTGACATCATGCAGAAAAGTGCACTTTATTTGTTCTAAACTATTGTAGTGACATCATGCACAAAAGTGCACTGTATTTGTTTTAAACTATTGTTTTTTGTTTTTTTTTTCATTTTATTTTTATTGACATCCAGCATCAGACATTCCTATCAATTATCTATTGTCTGCCCTAAATGTCAAAATATTTGTGTTTATATCCCATCCATACCACCCCCCCCAAAAAAAGAAAGAAACAACGAAAAAAACAAATATCTACCAATACATCGATTAAATAAACAGAAAAAGAAAAAAAGGAAATAATACTACATTATTAATAATAAATAATAAAATAAAAACAGATACATATACATACTGTATACACAGTATATATATATGTATACATATATAAACATATATATATATTTACATACATACATATACACATATAGGGAGTAATCCCTTTTTTTTTCTCAGTACAATCACTAATTCAAAAAATTAAAGTCAGGTTTATGGGGCGTGACATAGTTGACCCAATTTTCCCATTATGAAGTAAATTTCTCCAATTTATAATTAATAAAGGCAGTTATCTTCTCCATTTTATATATGTCCATTGTTGTTTCCATCCATTGCTTCAAAGTTGGGCTCTCCTGGGATATCCATTTCCTAGTAATGGTCTTTTTACAAGCCACCAGTAGGATATTCATTAAGTGTTTATCTTTCTTCAGCCAGTCCTGAGGTACATGTCCAAAAAACAAAGTTTTACTTTCGAGGGGTATTTCACATTTGAAAATATCCTGTAGAGCTTGGTGTATCTGTTTCCAATAGTCCTTTATGGTGGAGCAGTCCCAGAAAACATGGTAGTGATTTGCATTTGAATTCCCACAATTTCTCCAGCAGGCAGGGGAGTTGTTATCATAGTGAGACTTCTGAGAAGGTGTAATAAAAAATCTGATCAAACTTTTCCAGCCAAACTCCCTCCACTTGGGTGAGCTGGTACAAGTCCATTGATATTTCCATATTATTGTCTATTCTTCCTCAGATATAGCTATCCCTCCTTCCTTCTCCCATTTTGTTTTAATATATGAAGTTGACTATGATTTCATATTCAACAGACCCTTATACAAGCATGAAACAGTTCTATCAATAATTTCTGAATTGTAGGCTTTTGTAAACAGTTCAATCAAACTTATACTCGTCTTTGTGACACTTTTCACCTTCATATTAACAAAATGCCGCAACTGCAAATATCGATAGAAGTCTTGGTTTTCTAATATATATGTCCTTTTAATAGTTTCAAAACTAAGCATTTTTTTTATCTTTCATTACACTACATAAAGCTGTTATACCCTTAGCTATCCAGTCCTTAAATCTTGAGTCTAATTTATTAGGTGTAAACTCTGTATCATAGGCACACCATTTAAGAACTGCAATATCATTCTCGAGTTTGTATTCCTTTATAATAATTTTCCACACTTTAAGGGTCCATTTCACCCATGGGTTATCAATGTTATTTATGTGGGTTCGTAAATTGCTATCCGCCAGGATTGCTTGTATGGGGATGGAGGGCATTTCTTCTTCAATAATTTTCCATTGAGCAATTTATGACGGGTT
This sequence comes from Entelurus aequoreus, assembly GCF_033978785.1. Classification (NCBI taxonomy): domain Eukaryota; kingdom Metazoa; phylum Chordata; class Actinopteri; order Syngnathiformes; family Syngnathidae; genus Entelurus; species Entelurus aequoreus. The sequence goes on from NC_084731.1 coordinate 72,873,881, forward strand.
GCACCAGCATATCACTGCTCTCAACTGGGCTGCAAAATAGTAATATCGGAGGCAAGGTAAACCCCACCCTCCCTTTTGTTTGACCAATTGTAAAGTTTTGAGACGAACTCTTGGCCTTTTACTTTGCCATATAAACCTTGATAGCATTTTGTCCCATTCATTGAATTGGTTTTGGTTAATCTCTATTAGCAGGGTTTGAAATAGGTACAGCAGTCTTGGCAGTACATTCATTTTAATGGAATCAATTCTAGAATTAAGTTCCATCTTGCTATGTCATCTTTTATTTTTTTATGTATGGGTAGATAATTGTATCCTGATAATTTTGTTAGATCTTTTGACAAATTAATGCCCAGGTATTTAAAAGACTCTGTTTGCCATATCAGAGGGTAACTACTTCTGATTTCCCCTGGTGGGTTATAATTATATGAGAGTAAATGGGTTTACCTATATTGATTTTATATCCTGATAGTTGACCATACAGTTCAAATGATTGCATTAATTTAGGGAGCGAGTATGTTGGGTGTCCGAGGTAGACCAAAATGTCATCCGCATAGCAGGCCAATTTATACTCTCTTCCTTTAATCATGATTCCCTTAATATCTTCATTTTGTCTGATGGACTGAGCTAATGGCTCCAGATGTGGCGACTTGTCTAGGGTGTACCCTGCCTTCCGCCTGATTGTAGCTGAGATAGGCGCCAACCCCCCCCCCCGCGACCCCGAAGGGAATAAGCGGTAGAAAATGGATGGATGGATGGATAATGCAAAGAGTAATGGTGGCCATGCACATCCCTGTCTAGAGCCCCTTTCTTGGGTAAAACTGTTTGATAAGTATCCATTGATTTTAATCCTGGCCGTAGGATTGTTATATAATGCCTGTATAGTTTTAATGATTGTATCCTGAAAGCCGAATGTATATAAAACTCTGTAAAGAAAATTCCAATTGACCGAATCAAAGGCCTTTTCAGCATCCACACTTAACAATTGCTTCAATGTTTTTTCTTTGTGTATGATCATCCATAATATGTAGTGTCTTTCTTATATTGTCTTGTGTTTGTCGTTGATGTATAAAACCTGTTTGATCATTATGTATCAATATAGGTAAGAAATCTTCTAATTGTTTGGCCATAATGGAAGTAAATAGTTTATCATCTACATTGAGAACCGATATTGGCCTGTAAGATCCACATTCAATTCTATCATTTCCTTCTTTTGGTATAGCTGAGATAATTGCCTCCCTCCAACTAAGTGCTTTAAACCAGTGGTCCCCAACCACCGGGCCGCACAAGAAATTTAAAAAAAATAAGTAAATACAATTTCAGTCTGCAGGGATACAGTCCGTAAGCACACATGATTGTATTTTTTTATGAAAAAATAAAAATAAAAAAATAAAAAAATTTCAAATGATGCTACATATTAGCAGTAATGCTACTTTTTGTAGCAACGCTTTTTCCCCACACTTGACAAATTACGGTTGTCTGTTCGACATATTCCCACTTGAAGCCAAACCACCGCCAGACGATGGACCCTCTGCTGTTTTTCTTGGGAATTAATTCTTCCTTCATTTGTTACCAGATTCGCACCTTCTTTCTCTCGTATTACCACTCGCACCACAGCTAACGTTACCCATGCCGCTATCTTTGCTCCGCGAGGGTGTATACGTATGTAAGAAGGTGCGAATCAGAGACAACAAAGAGTGAGAAACGCCTGTAGTGTAATGCCCGCAGCTAAAAGCAACTGCGTGAGAACGTATACTCGGAATATCACGATATAGTAATTTTCTATATCGCACAGACAAACCTGCGATATATTGAGTATATCGATATATCGCCCAGCCCTAATATAAATGCAGTATGAAGAAGAATGTTTTAATGTAGACACATAGAATCATCATACTGCTGTTATTATATGCATCAAGTGTTCGTTCAAGGCTAAGGCAAAATATCCAGATATATATGCTGTATCCTGACATGGACTAAACATATCCACATATATATGGTGTATCGTCACATGGACTAAACATATCCACATATATATGGTGTATCCTGACATGGACTAAACATATCCAAATATTAATAAAAGGCCATATCGCCCAGCCCTACTACTAGTACTACTACTGGTAATAATAATATCATATCTACCTATACTACTACTTGTAATAATATCATATCTACCTATACTACTACTTGTAATAATAATATATCTACCTATACTACTAGTACTAATACTTGTAATAATAATAACAATATATCTACCTATACTACTATACCACTACTTGTAGTAATAATAATAATATATCTACCTATACTACTAGTACCACTACTTGTAATAATAATATATCTACTTATACTACTAGTATTACTACTTGTAATAATAATAATATCTACCTATACTACTAGTATTACTACTTGTAATAATAGTAATATCATATCTACCTATAATACTAGTACTACTACTTGTAATAATAAAATATCTGCCTATACTACTTGTATTACTACTTGTAATAATAATATATCTATCTATACTACTAGTATTACTACTTGTAATAATAATATCTACCTATACTACTAGTATTACTACTTATTATAATAATAATAATAATATCATAGCTACCTATACTACTAGTACTACTACTTGTAATAATATCATATCTACCTATACTACTAGTACTACTACTTGTAGTAATATCATATCTACCTGTACTACTACTTGTAATATCTACCTATACTACTAGTATTACTACTTGTAATAATAGTATATCCACCTATACTACATGTAATAATATATCTACCTATACTACTAGTATTACTACTTATAATAATATCATATTTACCTATACTACTAGTACTACTACTTGTAATATTATAGCTACTGACGTATACTACTAGTAGTACTACTTGTAATATGTCTACATATACTACTAGTACTACTACTTGTAATAATATATCTACCTATACTACTAGTACTACTACTTGTAATAAAAATCATACTATATCTACCTATACTACTAGTATTACTACTTATAATAATAATAATAACAATAATAATATCATATCTACCTATACTACTAGTATTACTACATGTAATAATAATTATATATCTACCTATACTACTAGTATTACCACTTATAATAATAATAATAATAATAATAATAATATATCTACCTATACTACTAGTATTACTACTTATAATAATATCATATCTACCTATACTACTAGTATTACTACCTATAATAATATTACTAATAATAATGTATCTACCTATACTACAAGTATTACTACTTATTATAATAATAATAATAATAAAACTACCTATGCTACTAGTATTACTACTTATAATAATAATAATAATAATAATAATAATATATCTACCTATACTACCAGTAATACTACTTAAAATAATATATCTACCTATAATTCTAGTATTAGGGGGCGGTATGGCGTAGTGGGTAGAGCAGCCGTGCCAGAAACCTGAGGGTTGCAGGTTCGCTCCCCACCTCTTGACATCCAAATCTCTGCTGTTGTGTCCTTGGGCAGGACACTTCACCCTTGCCCCCGGTGCCGCTCACACTGGTGAATGAATGATGAATGAAGGATAGGTGGTGATCGGAGGGGCCGTAGGCACAAACTGGCAGCCTCGCTTCCGTCTGTCTACCCCAGGGCAGCTGTGGCTACGAAAGTAGCTTACCACCCTACCAGGTGTGAATGAATGATGGGTTCCCACTTCTCTGTGAGCGCTTTGAGTATCTAATAATAGAAAAGCGCGATATAAAATCTAATCCATTATTACTATTATTAGTATTACTACTTATAATACTAATAACAATAATAATAATAATAATAATATATCTACCTATGCTACTAGTATTACTACTTATAATAATAATGATAATAATATATCTACCTATACTTCTAGTATTACTACTTATAATAATAATGATAATAATATCATATCTACCTATACTACATGTAATAATAACTTGTTAGCTATGTGTATGTATATGTGAGTCCTTTAAGAGCTGGATTTTTCTGGCCTTGCAAGCAGCTGTGACTTGATGTCACTTTCTCATCTGTGCAGGAGGAAAACCTGAAGATCCTGGTCAAGAATTTTGGAGAACGCAACTGGAAAACCATCGCCAGTTTGTTACCAGTAAGAGTTTGCAGTTTTTATCTTCCATAACGTGTCTACTGACAGATATAAGTTACAACTATACACTACTTTGTATTAGAAATGTTGTAGTTTTTATCTTCCATGACGTGTCTACTGACCGATATAAGTTACAACTATACACTACATTGTATTAGAAATGTTGTAGTTTTTATCTTCCATAACGTGTCTACTGACAGATATAAGTTAGAACTATACACTACTTTGTATTAGAAATGGATGCATGTGCATGTAGAAGCCAGTCTGTCCCACAAGAAGAGAATCAATAGTTGTTGGGGACCACTGCTCCTACCGTACATAGTCTAGATAGTCTGCTGACATGACATTTGGGGAAAACAACACACATTGTGCAAACTCCAGGGTTAAGGTTTGGGGTTAGGCATGCTTTTAATTCATATGCAGGTACCAACATGGAAGAAAAGTGTGATTTGCAAAAGAAGATGGAGTAGTGAGGTATGTTGTATGTGGTCCAGGGAAGGAGTGAAGACCAGTGCATGCACCGCTGGAAGAACAGTGAGGATAACCAACCTGTCAAAGGCTGCTGGTCCAAAGAGGAAGATCAAAAGGTAGTCATCAAGTTGTATTATCACTACGTTTACACATGTTCTCATGTTACAGCCTCATTTCAAAATGGAACCATTCATTGTTGTCCTCAAAATTCTACACACAATACCCCTAATGACGATGTGAAAAGTTTTTAGTTTTTTTAAACATTACAAATGTATTAAAGGCCTACTGAAATGAAATATTTTTATTTAAACAGGGATAGCAGATCCATTCTATGTGTCATACTTGATCATTTCGCGATATTGCCATATTTTTGCTGAAAGGATTTAGATAAAGTTCGCAACTTTTGGTCGCTGATAAAAAAAGCCTTGCCTGTACCGGAAGTAGCGTGACGTCGCAGGTTGAAGGGCTCCTCACATTTCCCCATTGTTTACACCAGCAGCGAGAGCGATTCGGACCGAGAAAGCGACGATTACCCCATTAATTTGAGCGAGGATGAAAGATTTGTGGATGAGGGACGTGAGAGCGAAGGACTAGAGTGCAGTGCAGGACGTATCTTTTTTCGCTCTGACCGTAACTTAGGTAAAAGGGCTCATTGGATTCCACACTCTCTCCTTTTTCTATTGTGGATCACGGATTTGTATTTTAAACCACCTCGGATACTATATCCTCTTGAAAATGAGAGTCGAGAACGCGAAATGGACATTCACAGTGACTTTTATCCCCACGACAATACATCGGTGAAGCAATTTAGCTACGGAGCTAACGTGATAGCATCGTGCTTAAATGCAGATAGAAACAAAATAAATAAGCCCCTGACTGGAAGGATAGACAGAAGATCAACAATACTACCAAACACTGGACCTGTAACTACACGGTTAATGCTGTGCCGCCTGTTGAAGCCTAGCAATGCTGTTGCTAACGACGCCATTGAAGCTAACTTAGCTACGGGACCTCGTCAGAGCTATGATAAAAACATTAGCGCTCCACCTACGCCAGCCCTCATCTGCTCATCAACCCCCGTGCTCACCTGCGTTCCAGCGATCGACGGCGTGACGAAGGACTTCACCCGATCATCGATGCGGTCGGCGGCTAGCGTCGGATAGCGCGTCTGCTATCCAAGTCAAAGTCTTCCTGGTTGTGTTGCTGCAGCCAGCCGCTAATACACCGATCCCACCTACAGCTTTCTTCTTTGCAGTCTCCATTGTTCATTAAACAAATTGCAAAAGATTCACCAACACAGATGTCCAGAATGCTGTGGAATTTTGCGATGAAAACAGAGCTGTTTGTATTGGGATACAATGTGTCCGAATACTTCCGTTTCAACCATTGACGTCACGCGCAAATGTCATCATACATAGACGTTTTCAACCGGAAGTTTTGCGGGAAATTTAAAATTGCACTTTATTAGTTAACCCGGCCGTATTGGCATGTGTTGCAATGTTAAGATTTCATCATTGATATATAAACTATCAGACTGCGTGGTCGGTAATAGTGGGTTTCAGTTGGCCTTTAAAAGTAAAAAAAAAAATCACACTTAGAAAATAATTGACAGCCTCCGATCAATACTTTGTTGATGCGCTTTTGGCAGAAATTACAGCCTCAAGTCTTTTTGAACAGGATGCCATAAGCTTGGCGCACCTATCTTTGCGCAGTTTCAACCATTCCTCTTTGCAGCACCTCTCAAGCTCCAATAGGTTGAATGGGAAGTGTTGGTTTTCATCCAGGATGTCTCTGTACATTGCTGCATTCATATTTCCCTCTGTCCTGACAAGTCTAACAATTCCTGCCGCTAAAAAGCACCCCCACAGCATGATGCTGCCCCCACCATGTTTCACTGTAGGGATTATATTGGCCTGGTGGTTTCCTCCAAACATGAATTTTTGTCTCATCAGACCAGAGCATTTAGTTTCTCATGGTCTGAGAGTCTTTCAGGTGAATTTTGGCAAACTTTGGACTTAGAACTGTCTCTCAGGCCATTTCTTGTTTGGTGGATTGTCCTTCTGGAAGGTTCTCCTCTCTCCACAGAGTAATGCTGTCGCTCTAGCAGAGTGACTATGGTCTTGGTCACCTTCTCCCCCGATCGCTCGGTTTAGACCAGGGCCAGCTCTAGGAAGAGTCCTGGTGGTTCCAAACTTCTTCCATATACAGATGATTGTCAGGTTCAAACACTGATGACATCTATTAATCAGACAAGAAGCAAGGAATCATGCAGAGACAGAGTTCAATTTAGCTCATGAGGATAACACATGGAGCTGCACACTTAGTCACGGTCTCGCCCTACGCTCTATGGTTCCGCTCCCGCGTCCCTCTTTTTATTCAGAGTTCCATAGTCAACATCACTGAGGCCGGCTCTAAAAAGAGTGGTCACATATGTTATGCAAAGCAGGCCCAGGACGCACAGTACGTGACGGAATGTGCTGGGGGCCTTGTGATTTCGCCTTGTCCCCGCTTCGTCTGCGCATTGTCATCTTATCTTCGTTGAGGTCCTTGAAGTCTCTGCTTCGTCTGCGTGCTGTCATCTTATCTTCGTTGAGGTCGTTGAAGTCCTTGGCTGTTAGCGGGCTAAAACAAAGATAACATCTGTGGCTGAGGCCACCCCTCAGACAATAAGTTTTGTCCTTGCATAGATTAGAAAAGTCTAACTTGAGCACAATAGCTATAAACTAAAGCAACAGACTTTAAGCATACTAAAGTTAGTGTGATAATATATACATAATTATTCTAACAATGATGAAGGCCACTGTGCTCATTAGGACCTTCAAGGCAGCAGATATTTTTCTCTGCCCTTCCCAAGATTTGTCCCTGGAGACAATCCTGTCTCGGAGGTCTACAGACAACTCCTTGGACTTCCCTTCTTGGTTTGTGCTCTGCATGCACTGTCAAGTCTGGCCCTTACATACAGACAGGTGTGTGCATTACCAAACCAACAATGAAACATGAAACACCTGAACTCACTTTTGAGCTTCATGGCAGAGCCTGTGAATACTTGTGGTTTCTGGCTTTGTATTCTTAATGTCACATTGTCATTGTGTGTAGAATGTCCAGGACAAACACATCTGTAACATAAGCACATGTGGAAGGAGTTTCATCTTCACATTCATAACCTTATCTGTCCCCGAGCAGATCCTAGAGTTAGCCAGCAGGTTTGGCACCACACGCTGGAATCTGATCGCCCAGCATATGACTGGTCGTTTGGGGAAACAGTGTCGTGAACGTTGGACCAACCACCTTGACCCCCAGTTGACCAAGGCCAGCTGGAGCCACGAGGAGGACCTCATCCTTTACAAAAGTCATTGTGCCCTGGGGAACTGCTGGGCTGACATCGCCAAGCTGCTTCCTGGAAGGTACAGTATTAGTCGTCAACATCTCCCCTTGATGCTGGACTTCAAACATAGGAAGAAGACTATGGAGCCTGGCTAGCGTTCTACAGTCTCACAGTTTTAGGGAAGAGCCTGGTGGATTTACTCCTTATGCTTGCCTGAGGGGAGAGTTTGAAAAAGCTGGTGTGCAGGGTGAGTGGAGTTTTTCATGAGGCTGATCTCCACATGTACAGTTCTCAGGTGTTGGGAAAGTCTTCTGTGCAGCCTCCATCACCCTCTGCAGAGCCTTCTTCTCTGCCGGCTCAGGACTGAGCTCCCAAGTCCAGCTAGCCGTAGCTTCCTGAGGAACTAGAGTCGCTGGTGGGCCTTCCTGGCCAGGTACCTGAAGCTGGAGACCACTTCCACAGCTGCTCTTCAGATGTACAGTGGAGGAGGGGGCCTCTGTCCCTTTTGAAGTCCACCACCACCACCTAGGTCTTCTTCACGTTGATGTAGAGGTTGTTTTCTCTGCACCGCTTCTCCAGGTCTTCAACCTCCTGTCTGCATTGGGACTCATGGTTGTTAGCCATGCGTCCCACTCTTCGCTGATGGAGGAGGAGACAGTGTTGTGGATCCTCACAGTCTGAGGTTCATTGGTCAGGAAGTCCAGGACCCAGTTCCGCAGTGTGGGACTCAGTCCAAAAGACGCAAACATCTGCACCAGGGTCTGTGGAATGATTGTGTTGAAGGCTGAGAAGAAGTCCAGAGGAACAGGCGGTTGTCGGAGTTTCTGCTCTCCAGGGGGGTGAGGGCTGTGTGGACCACTGACGAGATGGTTTTTCCTGATGGGGGTCCATATTGATGTGGACCTTGTCTTTGATGTGAGTCACAACCATCCCCTTGAAGCACTCCATGGCTACTGGGGTCTTTGAGGTGTTCCTCACGTCTGCTGTGGTCACACTGAGGGGCGTGTCACTCGGTGTTGGTGTTGTCAGGGTCCTTGAAGGTGCAATGAGGGTTCCCCTGGACATTGTGTACCTTCTCCGTGGCTGGTTGAAGTGACCCTGGATGTGACTCTGCACATCTTACCAAAGTAATACTTGATTGGAGCAAGGAGAAATGTCTCGTGTATTCACTGGTCCACCTTGACAAAACAGTCATAAAGACCGAGCGGTAGAAAATGGATGGACCAATAAACATGGAAGTATTCATTTCAAAGACATCAGACAGGCGGGAATAAAACTGGCTATAAAACAGCGTTCACAGGCATCCAAACCTGCAAGATCACGTCCAGATTGGAGATGGACTCACCCACATGTTTTTTTCAGGGCTGATACTGATACCGATTATTAGTAGTGAAGGAGGCCTATAACGGATATTTGGAGGTGATATTAATTTGCAGTAAAAGTTATTTAAACATGAATATTATATGGAAGTAAACCTTTTTGAACATTTTGTAGGAAAGGTGGGAGCAGTAGTGACATAATGTTTATTTGAACATCTTTATTACGCGTGTCTAAGAGGAGCATCAAAATATAGAAAATGTCCTGGGAAATCTGGTCAAAATACTTGACTCTCTACTCCCTTTTTTAACACTTTATGGATGTAAATAAATATGGTTTCTGAAATATTGTCAACATTTAAATAAAAGGGTTTTGTGCTCCTTCATGTAGATGATAGTTGAAGATGGCTGACATAATTTCTTCCTGGATGTTAGAGAAAGTATGAGAATGTGTGAGGTGATGCCTCCCATTTGTCAATACATTTACACAAAGTTGAAGTCTTTTGTCATTTTCATGTCTGTTCTGTTATTTGATGGAATCATGGAACTGTGCACGCTTTATTGGACCCACGCTGCAAGTCAAACAAACAAAACGGAAACGGTAAGACGCCAAGAAAGAAGGACAGAAACTGGATTTCCCGGCCACGGCCAAAAAAAGGCTGTTTTGAAAGCGTGAGTGGTCCGGTGGAAAGATGAAAAAAGAAAGCAACTCTTCACATGCTAGGCAAAAAGTCTGAAGTCACTGATCATTGCCTTCTACTTCACTGATTATTCATTTGTTAATACGTGTTTCTATTAGGGCTGTCAATCTCTAAGCACTACACCATTCCATTCTCGGGTAACCACTCAATTCAGAATAAATTCTCCTTTTCCATTCAAAATCAATACATTTTTAATAACATTGTGTGCCAGTTCTATGATAAACTACATGCATTTCTATATTACTTAAAGGATAACGTGTTTTGTTGAATAAAATTCTAGCCAAACTTCTTTAGTTAAGTAAATGTGTACAGCAGATATAGATCATCTACATCAACTATATGATTTGTGGCTGGACAGGACAGATTCAAATAATAATAACATACCTATTTATTTCACATGGATTTTTTAAATCAATAATTGTACTTACAATTAAGAATCAAGATTCATTCGGAGAAAAAAAAAAGTTTGACACCCATAGAAAATATTGTAGTTCTTAAAAAATCAAAAAAAAGGATACCGATATAAAGAGGCCGATACATGTGGAAATGGCAAATATGGGATGAGGCGATAATAGGTGACCTGATGATTGCAACAACAGAAAAGAGCTTTTAGGACACAGATGCATAGCTACACGCTAACGTTACGCTCACATCATGTTGCCTGTGGATAACTGAAGCATGCTTGGCACAGCTGCACTTGACATTTTATTTTAAGATGTGTAGCAAAGCCTTTCTTTGAAACGTATTCCTGTCAGGCGCTGGATTGTTTTTGAAGTGTTCTTTGCGTTTGTAGGACGGAAGGCACGGTGAAGAAGCGCTGGAACTGTTTTCTGAAAGGGCAAGCTGAGTTGGGTCTGCTGAAAGATGACAACATCTGCGTGGATATTCAGCACTTTGTAGGACGGGTAGGCTGCCTATTGACTCCTTCTCAGGCCGCTTGATGCTGGATGTCATGTTTGGCAGGTGGACTCCAAGCCAGATGCCCCACTAGACACATTCAGTGGACAAATGGTAAAGCTTTGCATTCCACTGGTGGGTGCTGCTGGTCATGTCTGGCTATGGTCTGCAGGGCAAGTCTGAGGAGCCTGAAGTCAGGCAGAAGACACTTGAGCAAGGGAAGTTGCCTCCTCTCAAAGCCTCCTGCATCAGCGCTCCAGCAGAAGAAGAAAAAGAAGCAGTAGACCAGAAAAAGGTCGTTGACGCAGCGTTGAGGATGATCGCTGAAGACATGTTGCCACTCAGGTGAATCTATGTGCATTATCTTCACCTCCATATCTTCTTCTTGTTCAACAGTCTCCCTTCTGCTATTTCAGCCTTCATAATGCACCACACATTTTCAATGTCTGGACTAAGGCAGGCCAGTCTAGTACCCACACTCTTTTACTATGAAGCCATGCTGTTGTAACAGCATTGTTTTGCTGAAATAAGCAGTGGCGTCCATGATAACGTTGCTTGGATGGCAACATTTGTTGCTCCAAAAGCTGTATGTTCCTTTCAGCATTAATGGTGCCTTCACAGATGTGTAAGTTACCCATGCCTTGGGCACTAATACACCCCCATACCATAACAGATGCCTCCTTTTACACTTTGACCCTAGAACAGTCGGGACGGTTCTTTTCCTCTTTGGTCCGGAAGACACAACATCCACAGTTTCCAAAAGCAATTTGAAATGTGGACTCGTCAGAACACAGAACACTTTTACACTTTGCATCAGTCCATCGAAGTGTTTCTGGGTGTTGTTGATAAATGGCTTTGACTTTGCATAGTAGAGTTTTAACTTGCACTTACAGATGTAGCGACCAACTGTAGTTACTGACAGTGGTTTTCTGAAGTGTTCCTGAGCCTATGTGGTGATATCCTTTACACACTGATGTTGCTTTTTGATGCAGTATCGCCTGAGGGATGGAACGTCTGAGGCTTGCCGCTTACGTCCAGTGATTTCTCCAGATTCTCTGAACCTTTTGATGATATTACGGAGCGTAGATGGTGAAATCTGTAAATTCCTTGCAATAGCTGCTTGAGAAATGTTGTTCTTAAACAATTTGCTCAGGCATTTGTTGACAAAATGATGACCCTCGCCCCATCCTTGTTGGTGAATGACTGAGTGTTTCATGGAAGCTGCTTTTATACCCAATCATGGCACCCACCTGTTCCCAATTAGCATGTTCACCTGTGGGATGTTCCAAATAAGTCTTTGATGAGCATTCCTCAACCTTCTCACTCTTTTTTGCCACTTGTGCCAGCTTTTTTGAAACATGTTGCAGGCATCAAATTCCAAATGAGTTAATATTTGCAAAAAATAACCAAGTTTCTCAGTGTGAACATGAAATATCTTGTCTTTGCAGTGTATTCATTTGAATATAAGTTGAAAAGGATTTGCAAATCAGTTGTATTCTCTTTTTATTTAGCATTTACACAACGTGACAACTTCACTGGTGTTGAGGTTCGTATGTTCTCTGAGCAACAGGAAGCCAGTGCAGTGACCTAAACACTGGACTAATATGGTCTTATTTCCTGCTTCTAGTCAGGACTCTGTGATCACGGCGCCACCAGAAGTAGTTCCTCTGTGTTAGTGCTTATAATGAGACTATTGCTATTATTGGTTAATTACATGTAAATGGAGTATTTTTGGATGGAATAGTGTACTCCCATTAGCTACATTGTTAGCCACCTCGTACTTGCCCTATTTTACAACTTAGAATGTGTTCTTGTCTTAAATAAGGATTGTACATGATATATAACATTAACAAAATAAGTGCAATTTCCCTTTAACACAGTTTCTACTTTAATTCAAGTTGAATGAAATGTAATGAATGATTTTTACAAAATAAAGTTAAAGTAGCAATGATTGTCACACACACACTAGGTGTGGTGAGATTATCCTCTGCATTTGACCCATCACCCTTGATCACCCTCTGGGAGGTGAGGGGAGCAGTGAGCAGCAGCGGTGGCCGTGCCCGGGAATCATTTTGGTGAAGTAACCCCCAATTCCAATTGATGGGAAATAACTAGTTGAATAATGCAAGTTAAAGGTGCTGCTTGCAACTTCCTCAATTACATTTTTCATAGCAAAAAATATAAGACCATAGCGAAAAATATAAGACCACCTCCGGATAGCTTATGTTAGCATTAGTGCGTTAACATGTTTGACAATGGTCTGTTTTTCACAATTACAAAGTTTATGTAATAAACCCCGTCTGGTCAACACGTACAAAGCTAATGTTGTACATGTGTTAGGTATATAGTTACATCTTTACGTAGGAGAGGTGTGTCAAATACTACAGAAAGTTGTTGCAAACAGACCCTTTAAGATAAAATGTTGGTGAGCAGAGCTCCAATGTTTGTCCTGCTCCCCCATAGTTGAAGGTAGTATATTTAGTGAGCAGAGCTCCAATGTTTGTCCTGCTCCCCCACAGTTGAAGGTAGTATATTTAGTGAGCAGAGCTCCAATGTTTGTGCTGCTCCCCCACAGTTGAAAGTATTATATTTAGTGAGCAGAGCTCCAATGTTTGTCCTGCTCCCCCACAGTTGAAGATAGTATATTTAGTGAGCAGAGCTCCAATGTTTGTGCTGCTCCCCCACAGTTGAAGGGAGTAAATGTTGGTGAGCAGAGCTCCAATGTTTGTCCTACTCCCCCACAATTGAAGGTAGTATATTTCGTGAGCAGAGCTCCAATGTTTGTGCTGCTCCCCCACATTTGAAGGTAGTAAATGTTAGTGAGCAGAGCTCCAATGTTTGTCCTGCTCCCCCACAGTTGAAGGTAGTAAATGTTAGTGAGCAGAGCTCCAATGTTTGTCCTGCTCCCCCACAGTTGATGGTAGTAAATGTTAGTGAGCAGAGCGCCAATGTTTGTGCTGTTCCCCCACAGTTGAAGGTAGTAAATGTTAGTGAGCAGAGCTCCAATGTTTGTCCTGTTCCCCCACAGTTGAAGGTAGTATATTTAGTGAGCAGAGCTCCAATGTTTGTCCTGCTCTCCCACAGTTGACGGTAGTAAATGTTAGTGAGGAGAGCTCCAATGTTTGTCCTGCTCCCCCACAGTTGATGGTAGTAAATGTTAGTGAGCAGAGCGCCAATGTTTGTGCTGTTCCCCCACAGTTGAAGGTAGTAAATGTTAGTGAGCAGAGCTCCAATGTTTGTCCTGTTCCCCCACAGTTGAAGGTAGTATATTTAGTGAGCAGAGCTCCAATGTTTGTCCTGCTCTCCCACAGTTGACGGTAGTAAATGTTAGTGAGGAGAGCTCCAATGTTTGTCCTGCTCCCCCACAGTTGAAGGTAGTATATTTAGTGAGCAGAGCTCCCAATGTTTGTGCTGCTCCCCTACAGTTGAAGGTAGTATATTTAGTGAGCAGAGCTCCAATGTTTGTCCTGCTCCCCCACAGTTGAAGGTAGTATATTTAGTGAGCAAAGCTCCCACAGTTGAAGGTAGTAAATGTTAGTGATCAGAGCTCCAATGTTTGTGCTGCTCCCCCACAGTTGAAGGTAGTAAATGTCAGTGAGCAGAGCTCCAATGTTTGTGCTGCTCCCCCACAGTTGCAGGTATTATATTTAGTGAGCAGAGCTCCAATGTTTGTGCTGCTCCCCCACAGTTGAAGATAGTAAATGTTAGTGATCAGAGCTCCAATTTTTGTGCTGCTCCCCCACAGTTTTGTGGAAGGCGCAGGGTTCCGCTCCTTCATGAGCACTATCAGTCCACAGTACCACAAGCTGTCCCAGCGTGCCGTGGCCTTGCAGCTGTACGACGAGGTGGAGAGGAGCATCAAACCTCAGCTCATCCGTGACCTCAAAGCCCGCCTGTCCAAAGCCCAGGACGGTGCCGTCCACGTGACCTGTGACCTGTGGGCGGGGGAGGAGCCGGTGGTGGTGGTGCGGCTCCACTTCATCAGCGATTCCTGGCAGATCCGCCGGCCCACCGTTGCCTTCCGTCACATCCCGGGCGGCGACGTGGCCCGGGAGCTGGAGGCCGTGCTGCTGAGCTACGGCGTCTTCCCGCGCAGCATCGGCTACGTCCTGCTCAACAACGCCAAAGAGGCGCTGGCGTCCAACAGCCTGTTCTGCGACTACAAGATCATGTGCCCGTCCAACAGGGGCAGGCCGGACAACCACGACATCCTGGCCTTCCTGTCGGACTGCCCGTCCCAGTCCGAGACGCCGCAGTCAGAGCTCGACTTTGGTACCGGTATGACCTGCGTGGCTGAGACACTGCAGCAGGTCATCGGCTGGGCCCTGAAGAACTCCAGGGTGGTGGAGAACCTGCTGTCACACGTCCACAACGTGGTGGCCTTCTTCCGGGCCAGCGACTACTGGACTGAGGTAGGCTAAATAAGAAGACTGACTTCATCTTCATGTTCAACCTCCTCAGTGGACACCCTTGTCACATGTGTTCATCACATAAACCTTCGTCACATGTGTTCATCACAACAACCTTAGTCACATGTGTTCATCACAACAACCTTAGTGTATGTGTTCATCACATAAACCTTAGTCACATGTGTTCGTCACATAAACTTTAGTCACATGTGTTCGTCACATAAACCTTAGTCACATGTGTTCATCACATAAACCTTAGTCACATGTGTTCGTCACATAAACCTTAGTGCTGGATCAACTGTCTCTTAACTATCCACACAAAGTCCCTTTGGTGCATTCACAAATGATCAGAAAGCACATACATCCTTAAACAAGCATATTGGTACAATAATAAACATTTCCATCCATCTTCTTCTGCTTATCTGAGGTCGGGTCGCGGGGGCAGCAGCCAAAGCAGAAAAAAGTCAAATCTATTGACATTTACTTCATCAAGAGTTTAAAATAGTCTGCCATGGCATCTTTTTTTCCAGAAAAGTACGGTCTCCTCACAAGTAAAACTTGTTTTGTCAATTCTTCAATACTTGTGAGCGCCATTAATGTACTCCTGGCAAATAGTCTTTTAACTCCACAGCGATTCCCTCCGTCGTTCTTTGTGGGACTCGTTGAGTTAGCTGAATGGACACAACTTGTCAAAAGCTGAAACAACTGATTTGAAATGCTGCGCCCTGCTTTTTGCCTGCAGGCGCGACACAAAGTGTTGGTGTGTGGAGACTCACACAGAGGCACATCTACAAGATCCTCAAACAAAATGTTCATAAATAGAGCTTCCATTGGGTACACCGTCTTATCCAGACTGTAGAGCTGCAATCACTAAATTTTAGAATTTATTTTCCATATATAAGCCGCACCGGACTATAAGTCGCAAATATATACGTTGTGAAATGACTTATTTACACAGAAGTATTTGGTAAATGTCTATTTACATACCTTTATTGCTTCCAAACAGGGCAGTAAAACGGCTGATCAAACAAAACAGAAGTCATGGTCATGAACCCACTAGCCCAGGGTCCCCCAACCTTTTTTCTACCAGGGACCGGTTTAATGTATGCATTATTTTCACGGACCGGCTTTCTACTTGTGGCAGATAAAAACAGCAAAAAAAAATGAGCATGAAAAATTTGCCTTTGGCTACAATCTGGCGCATTAACATTTTATATGTCCATTAATGTGCATTGTCCAATGTACTATAACAAAGGAGTTATATTAACAAGCTTATTGGTGTGTTTAGACTTAGACTTAGACTTCCTTTTTATTGTCATTCAAATTTGAACTTTACAGTACAGATAAGAACGAAATTTGGTTGCAATAGCTCATGGTAGTGCAGGATAAAAGAGCAATACGGTGCATATATAAATAAATAGATTACTGTACAGATCAATATATTGCAGGTTTATGGATGTATGTTGTATTGTCTTTATATTCCAGCCAGTTAATCAATTTTTGGGGGGAATTGAGGGGATTATTTTAATGCTTTCAAGAGTCTTATGGCCTGAGAGAAGAAGCTGTTACACAACCTGGAGGTTCTGCTACGGAGGCTGCGAAACCTCTTTCTAGAGTCCAGCAGTGAAAACAGTCCTTGGTGGGGGTGGGAGGAGTCTCTGCAGATTTTCTGAGCCCTGGTCAGGCAGCGGCTTTTTGCCGTCTCCTGGATAGGAGGACAGGTGGGACAGGCAAAAGTTAAGTCAGAGAAAATGCAGTAGTTTATAAATTAATTAATATTTCCGTGCAGCCCGGTAGCATATACGTCACGGACTGGTACCGGTCCCCAGACCGGTGGTTTGGGACCACTGCACTAGCTGAACAAGCTAGCTCTCCAATCAGCTAAACCGACTCAATAACTCCATGGTGACGTCTTGGTGAATTTACAGAGTAATTAGGGAAAGTAAAACAATACAAAAAGAATGTAAGTGAATAATACTTACACAGACACTGGTAAACCTGTTAGCGTATTAGCTAATGCTAGCTTGATGACATTACGACAGCACGTAGAAACACTCCTACAGCTCCTATGTGTCCTATGTGTCCTGGTCCAGGTGTTGTCCAGGGAGCACAGTGTGTCTCTGTCCAGCCACTGTCGCTGGGACTCCATGATGGTGTCTCTGCGCCGCATGGTGCAGGAGGCGGCTTGGAACGGCGTGATGGCCGTGCTGGCGCAGGCTCGCAGCGAGGCCAGCGACACGGCCAGCGCACCCCCCCTGGTCATGGTGAAGAGGGAGCAGGTGCTGGACATCCTGGCGCTCCTGGAGCCCTTCCAGAGCGCTCTGAAGGTCAGCCTGTTGCCACGGTGACCATGCTGGGAGGCTGTCCTTCATGGCCGCTCCTTACTTGCAGGCCTTGTTTGGGAACACGTCCTCCGTCATCCCTGCGCTGCTGCGCCTGGACAAGACCTTGGAAGGGTGCAGCAGCAACTACGCCCACTTCCACAGGTGTCTGCGTGCTGGCTTGTGTGCTCGCCTCCAGGTGCTGATGGAGCACCAGGACTTGATCGTGGCCGCCGTGCTGGACCCCAGGACCAAACTCAAGGTACCACTTCAACCTTAATGACAAATATCTCATCGGAACACTCGACTCACCTTGGGAAATCAAACTACCATTTTCCAAGGTCAAAAAAATTCCAGTAATTCCCAGAATTCCTGGTTTTCCAAAGCCCTTGCTGGATAGTTTTTACCGTCCACATTCAACAGTTTTTGACCATTCCGCCTTCAAAACATTCTTCTTAATTGGTACAACAAAAGTAATTCCTGGTTTTCCCGAAATTCCAGGAATTCCAAAATACCCATTCTCAATTCAAACTGTTACTACGTCAACATTTCACGACCGATTCCAAAAATTCCAACACCAATCCATTCATATCATCTAGGACTATCATGCTACTATTAATATTTTCACAAATTCCCAGTTTTCCAGGAAATTGCCATCTATATGAATGAACATATTCATAGTTCTACAATGCCCTAAATGCTCCACATTTTTAAACCTGATTCCAACCTTTCATTCATCCACCTACACTACTCTTCACATACATCCATCTTTACCCTTTCCCAAAATTCCCAGTTTTCCTGGAATTTCCTCCCCATTGTCAATGAATGGGCATTATACATCCATCCCATCCATACATTTTCTACCGCTTGTCCTGTTTGGGGTCGCGGTGGTTGCTGGAGCCTATCTCAGCTGCATTTGGGCGGAAGGCGGGGTACACCCTGGACTAGGGTTGTCCCGATCCGATATTTGGATCGGATCTGCGCCGATATTTGCCAAAAAATGCGTATCGGCAAGGCAACCGATTAAGTGGACCCCGACTTAAACAAGTTGAAAAACTTATTCGGGTGTTACCATTTAGTGGTCAATTGTACGGAATATGTACTTCACTGTGCAACCTACTAATAAAAGTCTCAATCAATCAATCAAAGCATGGGAAAATGCTGATCCAGATCCAGTTTAAAAAAAAGTTCTGGTTCGTGTTTTCCAACGCACCGATTTAAATAATACATTCCACTTTTCTGCTGCTCCCTAATATCCGTTCCGCATTTTCCAGCACACCTTCAACACATCCACAGGTCTGTGTCCTAACCGCTAAGACGGCCATTTGAATTAAAAGTTACCGGTAAAAATGTCAGCTGTCTCTGTGCGATATAGAAAATGACTATATGGTGATATTGGAGTATTATGTTCTCACGCAGTTGCTTTTAGCTGCGGGCATTACACTACAGGCTCTCCTCACTCTTTCCTGTCTCTCCTTCTCACAGACAGCAAGCGCAGCTTCTACATACGTCACATAGTGTCAAGTCATACGTCACATACTGTCACGTCATACGTCACATACTGTCACGTCATACGTCACATACGTATACGCCCTCTCCCAGCAGAGAGGTAGCAGCATGGGTGACGTTAGCTGTGATGCTAGCGTTAATACGAGAGAAAGAAGGTGCGAACCTGGTAACAAATGAAGAACTAATTAATTCCCCCAAAAAACAGCAGGGGGTCCATCGTCTGGCGGTGGTTTGGCTTCAAGTGGGAATATGTCGAACAGACAACCGTAATTTGTCAAGTGTGGAGCACAAGCGTTGCTATAAAAAGTAGCATTTCTGCTAATATGTAGCATCATTTGAAAAGTCACCTGCTATAGAATGTAGAGTGCTTACTCCGCATGTCAACATCTCCGTTGACTCCGTGCAACACGCCCACACCATCAAAATGCCGAGGCAAACATTTCCAGATCAACACCGTATGAAAAAATGTTGATTTTTTTTTTAGTTGTGATTTCCTTCTCTGCATGAAAGTTTAAAAGTAGCTTATATTAATGCAGTATGAACAATAATGTTTTAATGTAGACATATAGAATCATCATACTGCTGTGATTATATGCATCAAGTGTTAATTCAAGGCTAAGGCAAAATATCCACATATATATCGTGTATCGCGATATGGCCTTAAAATATTGCAATATTAAAAAAAGGCCATATCGCCCAGCCCTAGTTCAATGATGCCATTTCTGTTTGTCATGCATAATTTTGTCTATTTTGTGTTTATCCTTGAATAAACAGGTCAGTTTCTTGTTACCAACCATTGTGTATTATTCAAACTCACCTAATTCAGCTGGCTAGTTGTTTTAAAGAGTACTAAAACCCATTTCAACATGAATCTGACAACTAAGTAGGCTAAATAACTTTAAACTTTAATACATGCTCGGATAGGCCAGTATCGGTATCTGATTGGAAGTGCAAAAACAACATCGGTATCGGATCGGAAGTGCAAAAACCTGGATCGGGACATCCCTACCCTGGACAAGTCACCACCTCATCACAGGGCCAACACAGATAGACAACATTCACACACTAGGGACCATTTAGTGTTGCCAATCAGCCTATCCCCAGGTGCATGTCTTTGGAGGTGGGAGGAAGCTGGAGTAGAACCCACGCAGTCACGGGGAGAACATGCAAACTCCACACGAGCGCAGGATCGAACCCAGGACCTTCGTATTGTGAGGCAGGCGCACTAACCCCTCTCCCACTGTGCTGCCGCGGCCATTATACAATCTACTGCACATCCCACATTTGTCATTCCATTTGAACCCTTCCACCATCCACAACAAAGTCATCAAATCACAAGTTGGTTCATTGTTGGCAAACAAAATAAAAATAAGTGTGAAAATGTATGCATTAAGTCTCAACAATACTATGAGAAGGGCAGGAAATAGTGTGTGTTTGAAACCTCCTTCAATGTGTAACTTAACCATAGAGGGCCAGCAGAAAAGCCTCTTTCTCAGCTGTAATACACCATGTCCAACTAACAGAAAAGTCTTTCTCAGCTGTAATACACCATGTCCAACTAACAAGACGTCTGGACAAGTTTCTTCACACAAAAAGGAAGACTAAAGTGTATTTTACTTTTATTGAAGAAACATTTATATTTACTTTAGCACTGCTCAATTGTATCTTAGTCTTGTTTTTCATCCCCTTGTGCAGTGTGTTTGTGTCCTCTTCACCTGACTAATATTTCAGTGGGCTGTAGTGGACTTTCCTTCTGGCTTGACAGCAATATTTCCAGACAGAAATGGTGCAAGTGTGTTTAAAGCAACAGGTCACGTGTCTGACCTGAGTATGTCCTCCCTGAACAGTCCTTCTGCGAGCAGCTGAAGGAACCCACAGGCTTCCTAACACCGCCAACAAAGTCTGCGGCGCGCTCGCTGGTAGAAGCTGCCTTGAGGACGCAGGCGGACCTCCAGAGAAGTCCGGAGCCGCTCCAGGAAGCAGCGGCCCCCGAGACACCGCAAGCGTCCCCCGCCAGCTGCGACCAGGATCAGGCGGGTGTCAAGCGCAAGACGCCCGCCGACGTCCTGGGCCAGCCTCCCTCCAAGACGCCCAGGTCAGAACTGGACGTGTACCTGGCAGAACCGCCCTGCTCTAACGGCTCCACTTTGCTGTACTGGAAGTCTGCAGCTCAATTCCCACAGCTGCAGTGCCTTGCCAAAAGGCTGCTGGCGGTGCCCGCCACCTCGGGAGGCTTCGACCGCCTCTGCCCCTTGGCGGCGTGCATTGTGCGCGCAAAACGCCACCGCATGGCGCCTCACACCACCGAGAGACTGCTGCTCTACAAGAACTCCTTCAAGACTCACAGCAGGGGCAAAAAGTAACCACTTTTTTATTTCTTCTCTCAATAAACACACTGATTATTGTCTGCTGCTTCATCAGTTGTCTTATATGCTAACTAACACATGACATAGTCATTCATCAACTTCTCTTCTACAACAGTTGTCTTACATGCTAACACATGACATATTTATTCATCAACTTCTCTTCTACAACAGTCGTCTTACATGCTAACACTTGACATATTTATTCATCAACTTATCTTCTACAACAGTCGTCTTACATGCTAACACATGACATATTTATTCATCAACTTCTCTTCTACAACAGTCGTCTTACATGCTAACACATGACATATTTATTCATCAACTTTTCTTCTACAACAGTCGTCTTACATGCTAACCCATGACATATTTATTCATCAACTTCTCTTCTACAACAGTCGTCTTATATGCTAACACATGACATATTTATTCATCAACTTCTCTTCTACAACAGTAGTCTCACATGCTAACACATATGTCACTGCACATATATTCATATATAATGATATACTGCACATATATTCATATATATTATATATGAATATATGTGCAGTATATCATTATATATTATATGATGTACTGCACATACACTACCGTTCAAAAGTTTGGGGTCACATTGAAATGTCCTTATTTTTGAAGGAAAAGCACTGTACTTTTCAATGAAGATAACTTTAAACTAGTCTTAACTTTAAAGAAACACACTCTATACATTGCTAATGTGGTAAATGACTATTCTAGCTGCAAATGTCTGGTTTTTGGTGCAATATCTACATAGGTGTATAGAGGCCCATTTCCAGAAACTATCACTCCAGTGTTCTAATGGTACAATGTGTTTGCTCATTGGCTCAGAAGGCTAATTGATGATTAGAAAACCCTTGTGCAATCATGTTCACACATCTGAAAACAGTTTGGCTCGTTACAGAAGCTACAAAACTGACCTTCCTTTGAGCAGATTGACTTTCTGGAGCATCACATTTGTGTCGTCAATTAAACGCTCAAAATGGCCAGAAAAAGAGAACTTTCATCTAAAACTCGACAGTCTATTCTTGTTCTTAGAAATGAAGGCTATTCCACAAAATTGTTTGGGTGACCCCAAACTTTTGAACGGTAGTGTATATTCATATATAATGATTTACTGCACATATATAATGATATACTGCACATATATTCATATATAACGATATACTGCACATATATTCATATATAAGGATATACTGCACATGTTTTCCTATATCATGATTTACTGCACATATATTCATATATAATGATATACTGCACATATATTCATATATAATGATATACTGCACATATATTCATATATGATATACTGCACGTGTATTCTTATATAATGATATACTGCACATGTATTCATATATAATGATATACTGCACATGTATTCTTATATGATATACTGCACATGTATTCATATATAATGATATACTGCACATGTATTCATATATAATTATATACTGCACATGTATTCATATATGATATACTGCACATGTATTCATATATAATTATATACTGCACTTGTGTTCTTATATTCATATATAATGATATACTGCACATGTATTCATATACTGCACATGTATTCTTATATAATGATATACTGCACATATATTCATATATAATGATATACTGCACATATATTCATATACAAACCCCGTTTCCATATGAGTTGGGAAATTGTGTTAGATGTAAATATAAACGGAATACAATGATTTGCAAATCTTTTTCAACCCAGATTCAATTGAATGCACTACAAAAAAAATATATTATACAAACCCCGTTTCCATATGAGTTGGGAAATTGTGTTAGATGTAAATATAAACGGAATACAATGATTTGCAAATCCTTTTAAACCCATATTCAGTTGAATATGCTACAAAGACAACATATTTGATGTTCAAACTGATAAACTTTTTTTTTTTACAAATAATCATTAACTTTAGAATTTGATGCCAGCAACACGTGACAAAGAAGTTGGGAAAGGTGTCAATAAATACTGATAAAGTTGAGGAATGCTCATCAAACACTTATTTGGAACATCCCACAGGTGAACAGGCAAATTGGGAACAGGTGGGTGCCATGATTGGGTATAAAAGTAGATTCCATGAAATGCTCAGTCATTCACAAACAAGGCTGGGGCGAGGGTCACCACTTTGTCAACAAATGCGTGAGCAAATTGTTGAACAGTTTAAGAAAAAACTTTCTCAACCAGCTATTGCAAGGAATTTAGGGATTTCACCATCTACGGTCTGTAATATCATCAAAGGGTTCAGAGAATCTGGAGAAATCACTGCACGTAAGCAGCTAAGCCCGTGACCTTCGATCCCTCAGGCTGTACTGCATCAACAAGCGACATCAGTGTGTAAAGGATATCACCACATGGGCTCAGGAACACTTCAGAAACCCA
Source organism: Entelurus aequoreus (assembly GCF_033978785.1). Taxonomy (NCBI): domain Eukaryota; kingdom Metazoa; phylum Chordata; class Actinopteri; order Syngnathiformes; family Syngnathidae; genus Entelurus; species Entelurus aequoreus. The sequence continues at coordinate 72,897,753 of NC_084731.1, forward strand.
CTGTCATCAACTACAGTTGGTCGTTACATCTGTATGTGCACGTTAAAACTCTCCTATGCAAGGCGAAAACCATTTATCAACAACACCCAGAAACACCGTCGGCTTCACTGGGCCTGAGCTCATCTAAGATGGACTGATACAAAGTGTAAAAGTGTTCTGTAGTCTGACGAGTCCACATTTCAAATTGTTTTTGGAAACTGTGGACGTCGTGTCCTCAGGACCAAAGAGGAAAATAACCATCCGGATTGTTATAGGCGCAAAATTGAAAAGCCAGCATCTGTGATGGTATGGGGGTGTATTAGTGCCCAAGACATGGGTAACTTACACATCTGTGAAGGTGCCATTAATGCTGAAAGGTACATACAGGTTTTGGAGCAACATATGTTGCCATCCAAGCTATGTTACCATGGACGCCCCTGCTTATTTCAGCAAGACAATGCCAAGCCACGTGCTACATCAACGTGGCTTCATAGTAAAAGAGTGCGGGTACTAGACTGGCCTGCCTGCAGGGGTGCAAATTAACACTCGCCAGTCGCCATTTGCGAGCTATTTTTAGCTTTGGCGAGTAAAATATTTGCCTAACTTGCCACGCTGGCGAGTTGAAAAAGTGAGGTTCACAACAGCAATAATGCAGCGCTTACCGGTACCTAAAGCAACACGGAGATCATTATTTTACCAAGCACATATTTGTTGTGATGTCACGTTCGACGTTCCGTAGACTAGTTGCTAAGAGACGGCAGTTAGCTAGCCTAGTAGTTAGCTTAGAGCGCGCACTACAGGGATATCTCTCAGGCGACAGTCACAGAGTGTACCGGTAACGTTACTCGAGTCTTAATAGCTAACAATCATTCTTCCTAGCCTTAAGCCTATAAATCTTATCGTTATGTGGCGCTTCCTGAAACCCATAGCTAAAAAGGCACGGACGGAGGAGGAGGAGGAGGAGGGGGGTCGCGATGCGAATGCTGCGAAACCCAAACCGACCAGCGCTGGAACTGGGGGGAGAAAGTTTCAGACGAAGTGGCTATACGACGATGCAGGGAAAAAACGCGACTGGCTGACTGTCAAGAACAACATCATGTTTTGCACTGTGTGCACAACTTTTGGAAAGGACAAAAAAAGTCAGGCGAGTCACTTTGTTGTGGGCTGCTCCTCGATGAAAGTTGAAAGTATAATATCACATATAATATAATATCACCCACACAGAACCCGCACACTCAGTCACTCACTCACTCACTATCTGTCTGTATATTTACAGACACCCACCTAGGCTACAGCTCTCACACACCGACACACACTTAGCTCTCTCTCACTTACTCACTCACTCACTCACTCACTCACAATGTCACACACACAAAGCTCTTTCTCTCACACACACACACACACGGGGAGGGGCGGTGAAGTTCTGAGACGTTAATTTTTTCTATATATGTTAATCTGATGTTCTTTCATTAATGTTCTTTCATTATTTATATCCAGACAATGTTGGCAACAGATTTAATATTTTTTTCCTATATTTTTTGTAGCAAGCAGTTCACGGTCAATCAGACTTGCATATTACTTTTATTTTATTGAATGCAGATATTTTTTAATGTTTAAATGTAAAAAAATTAATGTAAATATCCAGACAATGTTGAAAAATATTTAACTATTTCTTTATTCTTTGTAGCAATCAATGCACTGTAAAACTTGTATATTACTTAAATTTTATTGAATACAGATCTTTTAAAATCTTATCTGCACTGCATCATGCGTCCTGCTTCTAGTTTCATAGGATAGTAAAAAAAAGAATCTATATACTCTATATACTATACTGTGGCCCCTGGTTGGTTGTAGAATTGGTTTTAATGTGACGTGAACACTTCTACATGGCGGAATACAATGGTAAAGGAAATAGTTTGTTTTGGCATTTGGCGAGTAAAAAATATGGTTGGCGAGTATGTTTTTTCACCTACTAGCCACTTGGCGAGTTGGTCAAAAAGTTAGTTTGCACCCCTGCCTGCCTGTAGTCCAGACCTGTCTCCCATTGAAAATGTGTGGCGCATTATGAAGCCTAAAATACCACAACGGAGACCCCCGGACTGTTGAACAACTTAAGCTGTACATCAAGCAAGAATGGGAAAGAATTCCACCTGAGAAGCTTCAAAAATTTGTCTCTTCAGTTCTCAAAAGTTTACTGAGTGTTGTTAAAAGGAAAGGCCATGTAACACAGTGGTGAACATGCCCTTACCCAACTACTTTGGCCCGTGTTGCAGCTCTGAAATTCTAAGTTAATTATTATTTGCAAAAAAAAAAAAAGTTTATGAGTTTGAACATCAAATATATTGTCTTTGTAGTGCATTCAATTGAATATGGGTTGAAAATGATTTGCAAATCATTGTATTCCGTTTTTATTTACATCTAACACAATTTCCCAACTCATATGGAAACGGGGTTTGTATAATAAAAAAAATAAAATGAAAATGAACAATAGTGTCACAGTGGCTTACACTTGCATTGCATCTCAAGCTTAACAACACATTGTGTCCAATATTTCCACAAAGATCAAATAAGTCATATTTTTGGTACATTTAATAGTTAAAACAAATGTACATTATTGCAATCAGTTGATAAAACATTGTCCTTTAAAATTATAAAAGCTTTTTACAAAAATCTACTACTCTGCTTGCATGTCAGCAGACTGGGGTAGATCCTGCTGAAATCCTATGTATTGAATGAATAGAGAATCGCTTTGAATCGAAAACAATCGATTTATAATCGAATCGTGACCCCAAGAATCGATATTGAAGCGAATCGTGGGACACCCAAAGATTCGCAGCCCTACTGTACATATATACATATATAATGATATACTGCACATATATTCATATATAATGAAGGCGGTGTACACCCTGAACAAGGAAGGTGGGGTAGACCCTGGACAAGGAAGGCGGGGTACACCCTGGACAAGGAAGGTGGAGTACACCCTGGACAAGGAAGGTGGAGTACACCCTGGACAAGGAAGGCTTTGATTGATTGATTGAAACTTTTATTAGTAGATTGCACAGTTCAGTACATATTCCGTACAGTTGACCACTAAATGGTAACACCCGAATAAGTTTTTCAACTTGTTTAATTCGGGGTCCACGTAAATCAATTCATAGTAGGGCGGGGTACACCCCGGACAAGGAAGGCGGGGTAGACCCCAGACAAGTCGCCAGCTCATCACAAAGCCAACACAGATTAATAATAATAATAATAATGGATTAGATTTTATATCGCGCTTATCTATTATTAGGTACTCAAAGCGCTCACAGAAAAGTGGGAACCAATCATTCATTCACACCTGGTGGTGGTAAGCTACATTTGTTGCAACATCTGCCCTGGGGTAGACTGACGGAAGTGAGGCTGCCAGTTTGCGCTTTCGGCCCCTCCGACCACCACCTACCATTCATTCATTCACCAGTGTGAGCGGCACCGGGAGTAAGGGTGAAGTGTCCTGCCCAAGGACACAACGGCAGCAATTTGGATGTCAAGAGGCGGGGAGCGAACCTGCAACCCTCAGGTTTTTGGCACGGCCGCTCTACCCACTACGCCATACCGCCCCTGATTGTCTTTCTTTATTCCACCATATGCAACAATCTCAATCTTTTTTCTTAATGATTTTGTTTAATATTTTTATTAGAACGAGCTCAATCTTTTTTCATAATGATTATTTGTTCAATATTTTTATTAGAACGAGCTCAATCTTTTTTCGTAATGATTTCGTTTGATATTTTTATTAGAACGAGCTCAATCTTTTTTCATAATGATTATTTGTTCAATATTTTTATTAGAACGAGCTCAATCTCCGCGAGTCGCTCGCTTTCTCTCATTCCGGTAACAATCGCACGACTTCCACCCCATAATTGACGTCACTTCCCATCATTGTCCCAGAAGTCCCGCCCCCAGCAAAGCCATTGGCTGAAGCCCGTAGTCTGCGCCATAATAGAATATACATGAATTCATATATGTGTGTTGTTTAAAATATTAAAGGTGCACCGCCATCAAACAAAAAAAAGAACGTTATCAAAAATAATTCAGCTTGAACAATTTGAATGATTAGCCGGACGCAGCAATGACGTCAGACACTTTAACTTCCGGGTTGACGGCGAAACCTTCCACGCGCTTGTCAACACGCAACAGGTTGGATTTTGTTACAAAGTCGTTTATTGTTCATTCCTGAACGCAAACATCTGAAATAATTATGTCTCCAAAAGGCAGTGAGGACGTGTATTATTCGTTAGCCAGTTAGCATAGCCAAGGAGCTAGCCGGGTGAAGTTAGCATAGCCAAGCAGCTAGCCGGGTGTAGTTAGCATAGCCAAGCAGCTAGCCGGGTGTAGTTAGCATAGCCAAGCAGCTAGCCGGGTGTAGTTCGCATAGCCAAGCAGCTAGCCGGGTGTAATTAGCATAGCCAAGCAGCTAGCTGGGTGTAGTTAGCATAGCCAAGCAGCTAGCTGGGTGTGGCCATGGCGCTGTACGCCAAGGCGGCAGAGATCCTGGAGAAGGTGGAGCAGCATCAGGGCACGGTCAAGACGCTGGTGTACGCCAGCAAGTTCAGCAACATCAAGCAGCTCTTCGCTCTGGTGTGTGAGACCAGGAAGTTCTCGGCCGTCCTGCAGGAGATCATCCTGTCCTCCAAGCTGCTGAAGAACACCAAGCTGAAGATGCACCTTGCCAAGGTGCTGGTCTACGACCTGCTCCTGGGCCAGGGCCTCAAGTGCGGCGGCTCCTGGAAGGTGCTGCTGATGAAGCAGCGCTCCCGGCTGCAGGCCGAGCTGGCCCGCATGAAGGTCCGGCAGAAGGTGAGCAGGAACGAGGACTTGCTGGCCAGCAGCGCCAGGCGGTCCGAAGGAGACCTGCTGCCCAGGTACGTGCGTGTCAACACCCTGAAGACCACGGTGGAGGACGCCGTGGACTACCTAAAGAGGGAGGGCTTCTCCTACAGGGGTGAGGCCTCCACGCTAGATGAGCTCACCCTGAAGGGCCGGGAGTTTGTGAAGGACCTCCATCTGCCCCAACTGCTGGTCTTCCCGCCCAAGACGGACTTCCACCAGCACTTCCTCTACAAGGCGGGACACCTCATCCTGCAGGACAAAGCCAGCTGCCTGCCTGCCTTCCTCCTGGACGTGCCGCCCGGCAGCCACGTCATCGATGCCTGCGCCGCCCCCGGCAACAAGAGCAGCCAGTTGGCCGCCGCCATGGAGAACCGGGGCAAGCTGTTTGCCTTCGACCTGGACGCCAAGCGCCTGTCCACCATGGCCACCTTGCTACTGCGAGCAGGTGTCACCTGCCAGCATCTGGCACACCAGGACTTCCTGCAGGTGGACAGCCAAGCTGACATCTACCGGGAAGTGGACTACATCCTGCTGGACCCTTCCTGCAGCGGCTCTGGTCAGTACTCTAAATACTTGTACTTCTATCTCATTCTAAATACTTCTTATTCATTCTAAATACTTATATTATATACATAAAGTACACAAGGAAGACACATATTGTTGTCTCACACATTTCAAAAATATGTGTCTTCATGCAGACACTCTAACCTTTTTCAACAACTTTTCCACTGCAGAGGGGCCCAGTCAAATGTCAACACTAACTGAGGCCCCGTTTACACCAGGGTAGATCCCACTTAACCTTATCCATGTCCACACACACAACAATAATGCCACTGTTTGAGACGCCCCCCCCCCCCCCCCCCCCCCCGTCGTCCACCGGCACAACACTACCTAGTACGCATGCACACATCATAGTCACCTCCAATGTTGCTCTGTGTGCACATTCTTAAATTTAACTTGCATCCATTTTCTACCGCTTGTTCCTTTCGGGGTCACAGGGGGTGCTGCAGTCTATCTCAGCTGCATTGGGGCGGGAGGCGGGGTACACCCTGGACAAGTCATCACCTCATCTGGACAATATCCAGTGTTGTGGTATTTCAATGAACTAGAATCCAGTGTGACTATTCACACCTGAGACATCATACATGAATCACATCTTTATTAGACATGTAAACAATGTGATAAAAAACATTTTACATCAATCAAACTAGGGATCTAGATTTCTGGTCAGGACACTACTCACTCTTTTGCCTTCACCTTCAATGTCCATTCCTTTCTGGTGACTTTATATACTCTCGACCTAGACGTTGAGTCTGTGACATACATGGCGGACAATAACTGATACAGTCTGCTTTGCCAGTCCAAAAGCATTCGCTATTTTCCTCGACAGCCAGGTAATACAAAGCACACACTACCTTTTTTTTATCACAGGTCTTTCTGACGTCACTTCCTGTGTGGGGCACGGTCTTTGACATCACTTCCTGTGTTGGGCGCGGCCTTTGACGTCACTTCCTGTGTGGGGCGCGGTCTTTGACGTCACTTCCTGTGTGGGGCGCGGTCTTTCTGACGTTACTTCCTGTGTGGGGCGCGGTCTTTGACGTCACTTCCTGTGTGGGGCGAGGTCTTTCTAGCGTCACTTCCTGTGTGGGGCACGGTCTTTCTGGCGTCACTTCCTGTGTGGGGCGCGGTCTTTCTGGCGTCACTTCCTGTGTGGGGCACGGTCTTTCTGGCCTCACTTCCTGTGTGGGGCGCAGACTTTCTGGCCACACTTCCTGTGTGGGGCGCGGTCTTTCTGGCGTCACTTCCTCTCCGAACTCAGTTTGTAAAGGATCAATGAGTCCATACAAAGCTAAGAGCTGGAGATTCAAGAAATACACGGCGCACTTACCCGTGTAAAACTATCCGAGGAGGGTTACCTTAAACGCTGGTTTAGTTTGGCTGACACGGGGCTTAGGCTAAATACTTATTAGTTTAAGGGGTTAAACCACTTAGTGTAGACATGGTCTTAGTCATCTTACTCTTGATTTTAAATGTAATCAATAATTATATCTAACTTTCTTAAATTTAAAAACCTGGGTGTGGCACCAGCGAAGTGCTGGTGCCACACCCACAAAATGCCCAAGCAACCAGCACTGACCAAATTGAACCTGACGTTTTCCATTTCCAGATCAACACCGTATGAAACAAATAGTCAACAACAGAAGGAGATAACGTCCGCAGGAACCTACCACATAGCGAAGGACATACACTATTTGATTTCCTATTATGCAGCTAATTTTTATTTGACACTTATTGAAATATCTTGTGTGACATCATGCACAAAAGTGCACTTTATTAGTTTTTAACTATTGTAGGGCTGCAACAACTAATCAATTAAAATCGATTATTAAAATAGTTGCCGATTAATTTAGTCATCGATTCGTAGGATCTATGCTATGCGCATGCGCAGAGGTTTTTTTTATTTTTTTAAAAATATTTTTATTTTTATTTTATTTTTTTTAATAAACCTTTATTTATAAACTGCAACATTTACAAACCGCTGAGAAACAATAATCAAAATAAGTATGATGCCAGTATGCTGTTTTTTTTCAATAAAATACTGGATAGGATAGGAATGTAGTTTGTCTCTTTTATCCGATCATTAATCGATTAATCAAAGTAATAATCGACAGATTAATCGATTATCAAATTAATCGTTAGTTGCAGCCCTAAACTATTGTAGTGACATCATGCACAAAAGTGTACTTTATTTGTTTTAAACTTTTGTGGTGACATCATGCACAAAAGTGCACTTTATTAACTTTCAACTATTGTAGTGACATCATGCCCAAAAGTGCACTTTATTTGTTTTTAACTATTGTAGTGACATCATGCACAAAAGTGCACTAATAGCTTGTTTTAAAATGTCTGACAATCTTGCACTTTCTGTTTTGAAATGACATGAATGTTTGTGCCACTGCTTAAAGGCCTACTGAAACCCACTACTACCAGCCACGCAGTCTGATAGTTTATATATCAATGATGAAATCTTAACATTGCAACACATGCCAATACGGCCGGGTTAACTTATAAAGTGCAATTTTAAAATTCCCGCCACACTTCCGGTTGAAAAACTCATTTGGATATGATTTATGCGCGTGACGTCACAAAAGCAACGGAAGTGGTTGGACCCCGTCGGACCCGATAGAAAAGCCTCTTGTTTTCTTCGACAAAATTCCACAGTATTCTGGACATCTGTGTTGGTGAATCTTTTGCAATTTGTTTAATGGACAATGGAGACTGCAAATAAGAAAGTTGTAGGTGCGATCGGTGGAGCGGCGGACTACAGCAACATCAACACCAGGAGGTTGTGTTGTGTTTTGAGCAGGATAACAGACGCACTACGGTGAGTCTAGCTTTGGCTTCCAAACATTTGATCGCTTGCCCGTACGTGCGTGTCGATATGTGCATGTGACGTACGTAACTTTGGGGAAATATATGTTTCTTGCCGACTCTGATGGCGGCCGGGGTGTCGTCAAAAGCGTACAACGCCCGCCGCCGCATCTAAGTTAGCTTCTGTTTTTTTTAGCTTCGCCAAGCTGAATATTATTAACCGTGTATTTACATGTTCATGGTTTAATAGTATTATTGATCTTCTGTCTATCCATCCAGTCAAGGTTTTTTTAAATTTAGTTTCTATCTGCATTTGAGACTGATGCTATCACGTTGGCTACGCAGCTAGGTTAGCTTCTGTTTTTTTTTTAGCTTCGCCAAGCGGAATATTATTAATCGTGTATTTACATGTTCATGGTTTAATAGTATTATTGATCTTCTGTCTATCCATCCAGTCAGGTTTTTTTTAAATTTAGTTTCTATCTGCATTTGAGACTGATGCTATCACGTTGTCTACGTAGCTAGGTTAGCTTCTGTTTTTTTAGCTTCGCCAAGCGGAATATTATTAATCGTGTATTTACATGTTCATGGTTTAATAGTATTATTGATCTTCTGTCTATCCATCCAGTCAGGTTTTTTTTAAATTTAGTTTCTATCTGCATTTGAGACTGATGCTATCACGTTGGCTACGCAGCTAGGTTAGCTTCTGTTTTTTTAGCTCCGCCAAGCGGAATATTATTAATCGTGTATTTACATGTTCATGGTTTAATAGTGTTATTGATCTTCTGTCTATCCATCCAGTCAGGGTTTTTTTAAATTTAGTTTCTATCTGCATTTGAGACTGATGCTATCACGTTGGCTACGTAGCTAGGTTAGCTTCTGTTTTTTTTAGCTTCGCCAAGCGGAATATTATTAATCGTGTATTTACATGTTCATGGTTTAATAGTATAGTATAGGACTCCCGAGGCAGCGGACAGGTACCGACAGGCCAAGCGGTGTGCGGCGTCGGCGGTCGCAGAGGCAAAAACTCGGCCATGGGAGGAGTTCGGGGAAGCCATGGAAAACGACTTCCGGACGGCTTCGAAGCGATTCTGGACCACCATCCGCCGCCTCAGGAAGGGGAAGCAGTGCACTATCAACACTGTGTATGGTGAGGATGGTGTTCTGCTGACCTCGACTGCGGATGTTGTGGATCGGTGGAGGGAATACTTCGAAGACCTCCTCAATCCCACCAACACGTCTTCCTATGAGGAAGCAGTGCTGGGGAATCTGTGGTGGGCTCCTATTTCTGGGGCTGAGGTTGCTGAGGTAGTTAAAAAGCTCCTCGGTGGCAAGGCCCCGGGGGTGGATGAGATCCGCCCGGAGTTCCTTAAGGCTCTGGATGCTGTGGGGCTGTCTTGGTTGACAAGACTCTGCAGCATCGCGTGGACATCGGGGGCGGTACCTCTGGATTGGCAGACCGGGGTGGTGGTTCCTCTCTTTAAGAAGGGGAACCGGAGGGTGTGTTCTAACTATCGTGGGATCACACTCCTCAGCCTTCCCGGTAAGGTCTATTCAGGTGTGCTGGAGAGGAGGCTACGCCGGATAGTCGAACCTCGGATTCAGGAGGAACAGTGTGGTTTTTGTCCTGGTCGTGGAACTGTGGACCAGCTCTATACTCTCGGCAGGGTCCTTGAGGGTGCATGGGAGTTTGCCCAACCAGTCTACATGTGTTTTGTGGACTTGGAGAAGGCATTCGACCGTGTCCCTCGGGAAGTCCTGTGGGGAGTGCTCAGAGAGTATGGGGTATCGGACTGTCTGATTGTGGCGGTCCGCTCCCTGTATGATCAGTGCCAGAGTTTGGTCCGCATTGCCAGCAGTAAGTCGGACACATTTCCAGTGAGAGTTGGACTCCGCCAAGGCTGCCCTTTGTCACCGATTCTGTTCATAACTTTTATGGACAGAATTTCTAGGCGCAGTCAAGGCGTTGAGGGGATCTGGTTTGGTGGCTGCAGGATTAGGTCTCTGCTTTTTGCAGATGATGTGGTCCTGATGGCTTCATCTGGCCAGGATCTTCAGCTCTCGCTGGATCGGTTCGCAGCTGAGTGTGAAGCGACTGGGATGAAAATCAGCACCTCCAAGTCCGAATCCATGGTTCTCGCCCGGAAAAGGGTGGAGTGCCATCTCCGGGTTGCGGAGGAGACCCTGCCCCAAGTGGAGGAGTTCAAGTACCTCGGAGTCTTGTTCACGAGTGAGAGAAGAGTGGATCGTGAGATCGACAGGCGGATCGGTGCGGCGTCTTCAGTAATGCGGACGCTGTATCGATCCGTTGTGGTGAAGAAGGAGCTGAGCCGGAAGGCAAAGCTCTCAATTTACAGGTCGATCTACGTTCCCATCCTCACCTATGGTCATGAGCTTTGGGTTATGACCGAAAGGACAAGATCACAGGTACAAGCGGCCGAAATGAGTTTCCTCCGCCGGGTGGCGGGGCTCTCCCTTAGAGATAGGTTGAATAGCTCTGCCATCCGGGGGGAGCTCAAAGTAAAGCCGCTGCTCCTCCACATCGAGAGGAGCCAGATGAGGTGGTTCGGGCATCTGGTCAGGATGGTCCGACCGGTAGGAGGCCACAGGGAAGACCCAGGACCCGTTGGGAAGACTATGTCTCCCGGCTGGCCTGGGAACGCCTCGGGATCCCCCGGGAGGAGCTGGACGAAGTGGCTGGGGAGAGGGAAGTCTGGGCTTCCCTGCTTAAGCTGCTGCCCCTGCGACCCGACCTCGGATAAACGGAAGAAGATGGATGGATGGATGGAGGGTTTAATAGTATTATTGATATTCTGTCTATCCATCCAGTCAGGGTTTTTTAAAATTTAGTTTCTATCTGCATTTGAGACTGATGCTATCACGTTGGCTACGTAGCTAGGTTAGCTTCTAATTTTTTAGCTTCGCCAAGCGGAATATGATTAATCGTGTATTTACATGTTCATGGTTTAATAGTATTATTGATCTTCTGTCTATCCATCCAGTAAGGGTTTTTTTAAATTTAGTTTCTATCTGCATTTGAGACTGATGCTATCACGTTGGCTACGTAGCTAGGTTAGCTTCTAATTTTTTAGCTTCGCAAAGCTGAATTATTAATCGTGTATTTACATGTTCAGTCACTGTGAATGTCTATTTCGCGTTCTCGACTCTCATTTTCAAGAGGATATAGTATCTGAGATGGTTTAAAATACAAATCTGTGATACACAATAGAAAAAGGAGAGAGTGTGGAATCCAATGAGCCAGCTTGTACCTAAGTTACAGTCAGAGCGAAAAAAGATACGTCCATCACTGCCTCTCAAGTCCTTCACTGTAACGTTCCTCATCTACGAACCTTTCATCCTCGCTCAAATTAATGGGGTAATCGTCACTTTCTCGGTCCGAATCTCTCTCGCTCCATTGTAAACAACGGGGAATTGTGAACAGCACTACCGCTTGTGACGTCACGCTACTTCCGGTACAGGCAAGGCTTTTTTTATCAGCGAGCAAAAGTTGCGAACTTTATCGTCGATTTTCTCTACTAAATCCTTTCAGCAAAAATATGGCAATATCGCAAAATGATCAAGTATGACACATAGAATGGATCTGCTATTCCCGTTTAAATAAAAAAAATTCATTTCAGTAGGCCTTTAATAACTGTTTAATAAATACAGATTTGCTAAATTGACTTAGTCTGCATGGAAGTTTAAAAGGAGCATATATGAATGCAGTATGAAGAAGAATGTTTTAATGTAGACACATAGTATCATCATACTGCTGTGATTATATGCATCAAGTGTTCATTCAAGGCTAAGGCAAAATATCAAGATATATATGGTGTATTCTGACATGGACTAAACATATCCACATATATATGGTGGTTCGTCATATGGACTAAACATATCCACATATATATAGTGTATCCTGACATGGACTAAACATATCCACATATATATGGTGTATCCTGACATGGACTAAACATATCCAGATTCCAGAAAACACAGAGTGAGATGTTCTACCTCTTGTGCGAAACACAAATGCATAAAATGACTTAACACATTAAAATGAACAGTGAACGTGAATGGAAGACCTGACGGATAAAATTTACGGGTGCGCATCATCAGTAGTGTTCCTCTGGGTCATTGGATGTTTCGGCCTTTAACACACATATATATGGTGTATCGTGACATGGACTAAACATATCCACATATATATGGTGTATCGTCACATGGACTAAACATATCCACATATACAGGACTGTCTCAGAAAATTAGAATATTGTGATAAAGTCCTTTATTTTCTGTAATGCAACTAAAAACATGAAAATGTCATACATTCTGGATTCATTACACATCAACTGAAATATTGCAAGCCTTTTATTATTTTAATATTGCTGATTATGGCATACAGCTTAAGAAAACTCAAAAATCCTATCTCAAAAAATTTGAATATTTCCTCAGACCAAGTAAAAAAAAAAAGATTTATAACAGCAAAACAAAATCAAACATTTGAAAATGTCAATTAATGCACTCAGTACTTGGTTGGGAATCCTTTTGCACGGATTACTGCATCAATGCGGCGTGGCATGGAGGCAATCAGCCTGTGGCATTGCTGAGGTGTTATGGATGCCCAGGATGCTTCAATAGCGGCCTTTAGCTCATTTGCATTATTGGGTCTGGTGTCTTTCAGCTTCTTCTTCACAATACCCCACAAATTCTCTATGGGGTTCAGGTCAGGGGAGTTGGCAGGCCAATCGAGGACAGTAATGCCATGGTCAGTACACCAGTTACTGGTGGTTTTGGCACTGGGCACGTGCCAGATCATGCTGGAAAATGAAATCATCATCTCCATAGAGCTTTTCAACAGATGGAAGCATGTAGCCGTATCCCCATGTTCAAGCCACTCCTGAACTCAAGACAACGGAAGAAGCGTCTGACTTGGGCTACAGAAAAGAAACACTGGACAGTTGCAGAGTGGTCCAGAGTCCTGTTTTCAGACGAAAGCAAGTTTTGTATTTCATTTGGAAGTCAAGGCGCTAGAGTCTGGAGGAAGGCTGGAGAGGAGCAAAATCCAAGTTGCTTGAAATCCAGTTTGAAGTTCCCACAGTCAGCAATGGTTTGGGGAGCCATATCAGCTGCTGGTGTTGGTCCACTGTGTTTCATCAAGTCCAGAGTCAATGCAGCTGTGTACCAAGAGATTTTAGAGCACTACATGCTTCCATTTGTTGAAAAGCGCTATGGAGATGATTATTTCATTTTCTAGCATGATCTGGCACCTGCCCACAGTGCCAAAACCACCAGTAACTGGTGTACTGACCATGGCATTACTGTCCTCGATTGGCCTGCCAACTCCCCTGCCCTGAACCCCATAGAGAATGTGTGGGGTATTGTGAAGAAGAAGCTGAAAGACACCAGACCCAATAATGCAAATGAGCTAAAGGCCGCTATTGAAGCATCCTGGACATCCATAACACCTCACCAATGCCACAGGCTGATTGCTTCCATGCCACGCCGCATTGATGTAGTAATCCGTGCAAAAGGAATCCCAACCAAGTACCGTATTTTCCGCACCATAAGGCGCCCCGTGTTGTAAGCCGCACCTTCAATGAATGGCATATTTCAAAACTTTGTTTACCTATTAGCCGCCCCGTGTTATTAGCCGCACCTACGCTACGCTAAAGGGAATGTCAAAAAAACAGTCAGATAGGTCAGTCAAACTTTAATAATATATTACAAACCAGCGTTCTAACAACTCTGTTCACTCCCAAAATGTAATGTGCAATTGTGCAATCACAAAAATAGTAACACTCAAAATAGTGCAGAGCAATAGCAACATCAATAACTCAACGTTGCTCATACGTTAGTGTCACACAACACACAAAATAAACATTTAAAGCTCACTTTCTGAAGTTATTACTCATCCACAAATCCCTCAAATTATTCTTCTTCGGTGTGCTTCACTTGTTTTTTGACACCATCTGTGATGTGGACGCGCATGCAGTCGTAGATCAACAGGGACGGAGCTGCGTGAAAAAAGTCACCCGGTCTCTCCGCTCATCTTTTCTTCATCCATCCATCCCTTCGAGTTAGCTTTTATGATGACGCCGGCTGGAAAGTTCTCTTTTGGCAAGGTCTTCCTTTTGAATATCACCGTGGGTGGAAGTTTCTGGCCGTTAGCATGGCAAGCTAGAACCCCGGTGAAGGACAACTTCTCATTCCCTGTGGTGCGAATATTCACCGTACGTGTTCCCGTTGTATCCACAGTGCGGTTCACATGAATATCAAAAGTCAGTGGAACCTTGTACGCGTGTCTCTTAGTAGGAGACATTTTGTGGGAGGCAATTGGAGCGGCCACGGACAATCTGGACGAGTATACGGACACTGTGACCTCATACATTCAGTTCAATGAGGCGCACATCATTCCAACGCGCACCAGGGCTTATTATAACAACGACAAGCCCTGGTTCACACCCAAGCTCCGACAGCTGCGCAAGAAGAAGGAGGCTGCGTGGAGAAGCGGGGACCGGAGTACCTACAGAGAAGCGAAGTACCACTTCAACAGGGAAGTGGAGAAAGCTAAATCTGTGTACTCTAACCGTCTACAGGAACATTTCCGCTCCAATGATTCTGCTGCCGTTTGGAGAGGGCTAAGGGCCATTACGAACTATAAGCCCAAAGCCCACAAGGCCGTGAATGACCGGACTCTCGCTCAGGGCCTCAACACACATTACTGTCGTCACGAACGGCCTTCAGCTCATTACCCTCCCCACCAACGCCAGCACTTCATTAAAGGATTTAAAGGACTCCAAGGACATCACAGGACTCCAACTCCAAGAACATCACAGGACTTTAAAGGCCCTCTCCATCCGAGAGGAGGATGTACGCCGGCAGTTCTTGAAGCTGAATACGCGGAAGGCCCCCGGGTGTCTCCCCCTCCACTCTCAGACACTGTGCGGATCAGCTGGCTCCTGTCTTCACTGACATTTTTAACACCTCTCTGGAGCTATGCCGCGTGCCGTCCTGCTTTAAGACCTCCACCATTGTCCCTGTCCCCAAGAAAGCACGGATCACAGGACATGATGACTACAGGCCAGTTGCGCTGACGTTTGTGGTCATGAAGTCCTTTGAGCGCTTGGTCCTGCCCCACCTCAAGGACATCACCGCCCCCCTCCTGGACCCACTGCAGTTCGCCTACAGAGCCAACAGGTCTGTGGATGATGCAGTGAACCTGGCCCTCCACTTCATCCTGGAGCATCTGGACTCCCCAGGAACCTACGCTAGGATCCTGTTTGTGGACGTCAGCTCTGCCTTCAACACCATCCTCCCTGGACTGCTACGAGACAAGCTCTACCAGCTCAGCCTGCCCGACTCCCTCTGCAGTTGGATCAATGACTTCCTGACGGCCTGAAGACAGCCCGTGCGGCTGGGGAAGATTGTTTCGGACAGTCGAACCACGAACACTGGTACTTCTCAGAGCTGTGTACTCTCCCCCTGGCTCTTCTCCCTGTATACAAACTGCTACACCTCCAGTCACCAGTCCGTAAAGCTGCTCAAGTTTGCGGATGACATTACCCTCATTGGGCTCATCTCGGATGGCGATGAGACCGCCTACAGGAGAGAGGTGGACCGGCTGGCGTCCTGGTGCAGTCTCAACAACCTGGAGCTGAACGCCCAGAAAACAGTGGAAATGATCATGGACTTCAGGAAAGTCACAGCCCCACCATCCCCCCTCACCCTAATTGACTCTCCCACCCCCGTCTCCATTGTGGACTCCTTCCGTTTCTTGGCCACCATCATCACCCAGGACCTCAAGTGGGAGCCGACCATCAGCTCCCTCATCAAGAAGGCCCAGCAGAGGATTTACTTCCTGCGGCAGCTGAGAAAACTTAAGGTGCCGACCGAGAGGCTGGTGCAGTTTTACTCAGCCATCATCGAGTCCATCCTGACCTCCTCCATCACTGTGTGGTTCCCCGGCGCCACTGTCCAGGAAAGGAATAGACTGCAGCACATCGTACGTGTTGCTGAGAAGGTGATTGGCTGCAAGCTCCCATCCCTCCGGGACCTGTTCTCCTCCAGGACCAGGAGGCATGTGGGTCGGATCACAGCTGACTCTTCTCACCCTGGACACAAACTATTCTCCCTTGTCCCCTCAGGCAGGAGACTACACTCCATCCAGACCCACACCTCCCACCACCTGAACAGTTTTTTCCCCTCGGCCATCAGGCACATGAACAATAACAAGATCTGATAGCTCAGTTACAGCTCTTTTTATTACCAAATCTGTGTTATATGTGTTTTATGTTGCACGATTGCACCAAGAAAAATTCCTAGTTTGTGAACCCGTTCTCAAACAATGGCAATAAAAACTATTCTGATTCTGATTCTGAAAAGCGCCTTATTGCAGTGAAACTTGCCAAGGGACATGTAAGCAAATATTAATATTGCTGTATGTATACTTTTGACCCAGCAGATTTGCTCACATTTTCAGTAGACCCATAATAAATTCATAAAAGAAGCAAACTTCATGAATGTTTTCTGTGACCAACAAGTATGTGCTCCAATCACTCTTATCACAAAAAAATAAGAGTTGTAGAAATGATTGGAAACTCAAGACAGCCATGACATTATGTTCTTTACAAGCGTTTGTACACTTTTGATCGCCACTGTATGTGTGTATATATATATATATATATATATATATATATATATATATATATATATATATATATATATATATATATATATATATATATATATATATATATATATATATACACTACCGTTCAAAAGTTTGGGGTTAGACAGTATGAGTAGCCTGAGCAGCAAGGAGACACTGAGTAACAAGTGGTAGAAAATAGATTAAAAAGGACAGATTTAAAATAATAAAAACACAATTTTTTATTTAATTTTTTTAATTGGGACTTCATGGGGGTTGAATTCTGGACGCTGGGGCCGTAGTTTGGGGACCCCTGCTCTAAAAGACCAAGTGATTCAAGAGTGAAGCTAATATATTCACCTTGTGTTTCAGGCATGGTGTGCCTGCAGGACCCTGGCTCCTCCCCCTCCACGCCCCCTGAGCAGCTGGAAGGTCGCCTGCGTGCGCTGGCATCCTTCCAGCTGCGCTGCCTCAATCACAGCCTGACTTTCCCCCGCCTCAAACGTGTGGTGTACTCCACCTGCTCCACCTACCGCCAGGAGAACGAGGACGTGATCTCTGCCTGTCTGCAACACAACCACACCTTCAGGTCCTTCTACCTTGTCTTGTCTTGTGTAGATGTAGTAATATATGTTGTCTTGTGTTGTGTACCTGTAGTAATAAATGTTGTGTACCTGTAGTAATACATGTTGTGTTGTGTACCTGTAGTAATACATGTTGTGTAGTGTACCTGTAGTAATACATGTTGTGTAGTGTACCTGTAGTAATACATGTTGTGTTGTGTACCTGTAGTAATACATGTCTTGTGTTGTGTACCTGTAGTAATACATGTTGTGTTGTGTACCTGTAGTAATACATGTTGTGTTGTGTACCTGTAGTAATACATGTTGTGTTGTGTACGTGTAGTAATACATGTTGTGTTGTGTACCTGTAGTAATGCATGTTGTGTACGTGTAGTAATACTTGTCTTGTGTTGTGTACCTGTAGTAATACATGTTGTGTACCTGTAGTAATACATGTTGTGTTGTGTACCTGTAGTAATACATGTTGTGTTGTGTACGTGTAGTAATACATGTTGTGTTATGTACGTGTAGTACAGAGTGTGTACCTTCAGTGCTGAATGAGGAGCAGAGGCAGAGTGTCTTCTTTAGCTCGCTTTCCATGTTTATGTACTCACTGTCCAGGTGCCATTTGACGCCGGTATCATGCTAATTAGCTGCCCGAAAGCAGGTAACTCCACTGTAGAAATAGCCTGCATGTCATCTAGCACATACGCTGCAATGGCTCTATCAATGTTGTCCTGGCTAACAGTCCCTCCGTTAAAATCCTTAAGTGGAGCTGAAGTGGCATCGGAGTCTGTGTCTCTTTACTAACTTTGTCGAAGCATGTTGCTTTTGTAGCTGTTTCAGCAGATTTGAATTGCTGTTTTGGGCAGTATTCTCGGGCGCGGTCACTGCTGCTGCTCACTGCTCCTCTCACCTCCCAGGGGGTGATCAAAGGTGATGGGTCAAATGCAGAGAATAATTTCACCACACCCAGTGTGTGTGTGACAATCATTGGCACTTTAACTTTAAGTAGATGATATCTTTGATCCAAGACACAACTTACATTTAACTAAAATGTTCTTTTCTTTGTGCTCGACAATAGAACAGACTACTGTTCTTTTGTCGAGCACAAAGAAAATACAATTTTCATAACATGGAGACATTCTCACTAGAATGTCTCCATGTTAAGAAACTCGACTTCTGGCTCTGCCATGATGTCTTGTTAGTTGTTATGAGAGTAGCGTATGTGTGTGTGTGTGTGTGTGTGTGTGTGTGTGTGTGTGTGTGTGTGTGTATGTGTGTGTGGCCCTTTAAGATATGACAGCATGTGAGGTGAGTGAGTGAGTGAGTGGGCGAGAGAAGTGAGGGAGTGGCAACAGTGAGTGCATGCAAGTGCCCTAGCTTGGTGGTTGGCTGCGTGCAAGACACCAATAAAGTCACAAAGTTGCAACAAACCGCCGGCCTCGTCATTCACCCTCGAGTCCGGAGCTGTAAAGACCCACTGCCGGGTAAAGCGAAGGTTGTTAACCCCGAAGTACAGCCCTGGAGGAACGTCTCCCCTGCATTCCTCGCCTACGTCTGGGAGCTCCCCCCCCGCCCTCACCCACAGAAAGCAAGCATTTTCTTTTCCTTTTGACACAGAAGGACGACACTGCAGCGCTCCAATAAAACACACTCAGATCTTCTGTTTCTAGCCGATACTACATAAAAAATAACGTAAAATAACGCAGTAACGCATCATGTAGTAACGGTAACCGAGTTACTGAATATAAAAAATAACGCGTTAGATTACTAGTTACCGCCGAAAATAACGGCGTTACAGTAACGCATTACTTGTAACGTGTTAGTCCCAACACTAGTAGTAATACATGTTGTGTTGTGTACGTGTAGTAATACATGTTGTGTTGTGTACGGGTAGTAATACGTGTCTTGTCTTGTCTTGTGTACGTGTAGTAATATATGTTGTGTTGTGTAGGTATAGTAATACATGTTGTGTTGTGTAGGTGTAGTAATACGTGTCTTGTGTTGTGTACGTGTAGTAATACGTGTCTTGTGTTGTGTACGTGTAGTAATACATGTTGTGTTGTGTAGGTGTAGTAATACATGCGTTGTGTTGTGTACGTGTAGTAATACGTGTCTTGTGTTGTGTTGTGTACGTGTAGTAATACGTGTCTTGTGTTGTGTCGTGTACGTGTAGTAATACATGTTGTGTACGTGTAGTAATGTGTCTTGTCTTGTGTTGTGTAGGTGTAGTAATACATGTCTTGTCTTGTGTTGTGTAAGTGTAGTAATACATGTCTTGTGTTGTGTTGTGTACGTGTAGTAATACATGTCTTGTGTTGTGTACGTGTAGAAATACATGTCATGTGTTGTGTTGTGTCAGTGTAGTAATGTGTGTGTTGTGTTTTAGGTTAGTAGATGTGTTACCAGAGTGGCCAGAGCGTGGTCTACATCCAGTGAGTCAGTGTGTACGTGCCAGTGTCAACAAGACACGCACACAAGGTTTCTTTGTGGCCGTGCTGGAGAGATGCCATCCAGCAGGTCATGTGACTCCACCTCTCCAAATAAGGTATGTTCCTGTAGCACGGTACTGTTCTAACAGTTAGCATGCTAGCACATGGCAAGTGTAATGCAGGGTTGGTCATTGATGGTGGCACAAAATAAAATCTCCCACACCTGACAAACAAAGGTTTTTATCCATCCTTCTATCCATCCATCTTCGTCCGCTTACCTGAGGTCGGGTCTCGGGAGCAGCAGCCTAAGCAGGGAAGTCCAGACTCCCCTCTCATCATCCAGCTCCTGCTGGGAGATCCTGAGGTGTTCCCAGGCCAGCTGGGAGACATAGTCTTCCCAACGTGTCCTGAGTCTTCCCCGTAGCCTCCTACCAGTTGGACGTGGCCTAAACATCTCTGTAGGGAGGCATCCTGACCAGATGTCTGAACCACCTCATCTGGTTTCTCTCTATGTGGAAGAGCAGCTTTACTTTGAGATCCTCCCGGATGACAGAGCTCCTCACCCTATCCTCTAAGTCAGTGGTCCCCAACCACCGGGCCGCGGCCGCAAAAGAAGTTTAAAAAAAAAAATTAAATCAACATAAAAAACACAATATATACATTATATATCAATATAAATCAATACAGTCTGCAGGGATACAGTCCGTAAGCACACATGATTGTATTTCTTTATGACAAAAAAAAAAAAAACTTTTTTTTTTTTTTTACTCCCCCCACCCCCCCCCCCCCCCCCCCCCCCGGTCCGTGGGACAAATTTTCAAGCATTGACCGGTCCGCAAGTACAAAAAGGTTGGGGACCACTGCTCTAAGGGAGAGACGCGACACCCGGCGGAGGAAACTCATTTCAGCCGCTTGTGCCCGTGATCTTGACCTTTCGGTTATAACCATACTTGCCAACCTTGAGACCTCCGATACCGGGAGGTGGGGGTGGGGGGGGTGGGGGTGGGGGCGTGGTTAATACGGCAGTATATTTACAGCTAGAATTCACCAACTCAAGTATTTCATATATATATATATATATACATATATATATATATATATATATGAAATACTTGACTTTCAGTGAATTCTAGCGATATATATATATATATATATATATATATATATATATATATATATATATATATATATATATATATATATATATATATATATATATATACACTACCGTTCAAAATTTTGGGGTCACATTGAAATGTCCTTATTTTTGAAGGAAAAGCACTGTACTTTTCAATGAAGATAACTTTAAACTAGTCTTAAATTTAAAGAAATACACTATACATTGCTAATGTGGTAAATGACTATTCTAGCTGCAAATGTCTGGTTTTTGGTGCAATATCTACATAAGTGTATAGAGGCCCATTTCCAGCAACTATCACTCCAGTGTTCTAATGGTACAATGTGTTTGCTCATTGGCTCAGAAGGCTAATTGATGATTAGAAAACCCTTGTGCAATCATGTTCACACATCTGAAAACAGTTTAGCTCGTTACAGAAGCTACAAAACTGACCTTCCTATGAGCAGATTGAGTTTCTGGAGCATCACATTTGTGGGGTCAATTAAACGCTCAAAATGGCCAGAAAAAGAGAACTTTCATCTGAAACTCGACAGTGTATTCTTGTTCTTAGAAATAAAGGCTATTCCACAAAATTGTTTGAGTGATCCCAAACTTTTGAACGGTAGTGTATATTTATTTTATTATACATATAAATAAAATAAATACTTGAATTTCAGTGTTCCGGAGGCTATCCAGTAGATGGCAGTATTGTCCTGTTTAACTTCTCCGTTCATGACTGAGTATATCATTTCGGCCACCGTGTTCAATGGAGAAGTCTGTTCTACAAAATGTACAGGCAACATACATACCCCTTCCCCTTCGAACTGTCCTGGATGAACTGAAATTCTTGTTTCCATTCGTTTTGGAACTTGCAAGCGTATTTCTTCATCTTGCTCGTCGACGGCGTCGCCATGTCTGTAACTTCCTCGTTCTTCTGATTCGTCTCCTTGTGTGCGCAGTTATGCACTCTACTCTCTAAAAGCCGTAGATGTTATGACGTCATTGGGCAGGCAAGCTGTTTATATTGTGGGAAAGCGGACGTGAGAACAGGTTGTACCCACTCAGGTCCGCATTGAGCTGGAGGGGGCGTGGCCTCCAGCTCCGGCTGAATACCGGGAGTTTGTCGGGAGAAAATTTCTGCCAAGAGGTTATCGGGAGAGGCGCTGAATACCGGGAGTCTCCCGGTAAAACCGGGAGGGTTGGCAAGTATGGTCATAACCCAAAGATCATGACCATAGGTGAGGATGGGAACGTAGATCTTGTACACGTGATCTTGTCCTTTCGGTCATCACCCAAAACTCATGACCATAGGTGAGGATGGGAATGTAGATATTGTGCCCGTGATCTTGTCCTTTCGGTCATAACCCAAAGCTCATGACCATAGGTGAGGATGGGAACGTAGATCGACCGGTAAATTGAGAGCTTTGCCTTCGGGCTCAGCTCCTTCTTCACCACAACGGATCGATACAGTGTCCGTATTACTGAAGATGCCGCACCGATCCGCCTGTCCATCTAACCATCCACTCTTCCCTCACTCGTGAACAAGACTCCCAGGTACTTGAACTCCTCCACTTGGGGCAGGGTCTCCTCCCCAACCCAGAGAGGGCACTCCACCCTTTCCCGGGTGAGAACCATGGACTTGGACTTGGAAGTGCTAATTCTCATCCCAGTTGCTTCAAACTTGGCTGCGAACACATCTAGTGAGAGCTGAAGATCTTGGCCAGATGAAGCCATCAGGACCACATCAACTGCAAAAAGCAAAGACCTAATCCTGCAGCCACCAAACCGGATCCCCTCAACGCCCTGACTGTGCCTAGAACTTCTGTCCATAAAAGTTAAGAACAGAATGGGTGACAAACGGCAGCCATGGCGTAGTCCAACCCTCACTGAAAACTGCTCTGTGGACCAAGATCTGACTCTGATCATACAGGGAGTGGACAAGATCTGACTCTGATCATACAGTGAGTGAACCAAGATCTGACTCAGTCCACTCCCTGTATGGAGTGGACTGCTCCATATTCTCTTCTTACAACTATGACCACTTTCTTTCTGTCATGGAAACATAACTTACAGTATATCACATTTATTTGGTATCACCCTGCTGTCAACTGCTGCTACCACTACACTTCATGTCAACTATATATATGGCCATTGTGTGTATACACTTGTAACTATACATATGACCATTGTGTGTTTACACTTGTAACTATATATATGACCATTGTGTTTATACACTTGTAACTATATATATGACCATTGTGTGTATACACTTGTAACTATATATATGACCATTGTGTGTATACACTTGTAACTATATATATATGACCATTGTGTGTATACACTTGTAACTATATATATGACCATTGTGTGTATACACTTGTAACTATATATATGACCATTGTGTGTATACACTTGTAACTATATATATATGACCATTGTGTGTATACACTTGTAACTATATATATATGACCATTGTGTGTATACACTTGTAACTATATATATGACCATTGTGTGTATATACTTGTAACTATATATATGACCATTGTGTGTATACACTTGTAACTATATATATATGACCATTGTGTGTATACACTTGTAACTATATATATATGACCATTGTGTGTATACACTTGTAACTATATATATATGACCATTGTGTGTATACACTTGTAACTATATATATGACCATTGTGTGTATATACTTGTAACTATATATATGACCATTGTGTGTATACACTTGTAACTATATATATATATGACCATTGTGTGTATACACTTGTAACTATATATATATGACCATTGTGTGTATACACTTGTAACTATATATATGACCATTGTGTGAATACACTTGTAACTATATACTGTATGTATGACCATTGTGTGTATACACTTGTAACTATATATATACGACCATTGTGTGTATACACTTAACTATACATATGACCATTGTGTGTATACACTTGTAACTATATATATGACCATTGTCTGAATACACTTGTAACTATATATATGACCATTGTGTGAATACACTTGTAACTATATATATGACCATTGTATGAATACACTTGTAACTATATATATGACCATTGTGTGTATACACTTGTAACTATATATATGACCATTGTATGAATACACTTGTAACTATATATATGACCATTGTGTGTATACACTTGTAACTATATATATGACCATTGTGTGAATACACTTGTAACTATATATATGACCATTGTGTGTATACACTTGATTGGAAACTCAAGACAGCCATGACATTATGTTCTTTACAAGTGTATGTAAACTTTTGACCATTGTGTGTATACACTTGTAAGTTCATGTATCATATATGATACATGTTATTATTCACCTATTGTGTGTGTATATATGATAAATAATGTTTATAATGTGATTATTCAGCAGACTAGTGGATGAGAGGTGTGTCAGCCATCAAGGTGATGACATCACAGCTGTACCACACAACAAGACTAAGAAGAAGAAGAAAAAGAAAAAGAAAACAGGTAAGTCATGTACTTCAGTCATAAAGATAAGTTAGAACTGCTTACAATACAACGACCACAAGGGGGCACCACTGACATGTTAGTCACCCCTCGTCATCTTCAACCTTTTCTTCTTCTCTGTGTGTCAATCAGCTGAAGATGATCAGTGATTGGACCAAGTGCAGGAGGCCGAGCTTAATCTATGGCAGACTTGGACTGGAGAGCCCTGTGATGAGGTAGTGACTTGTCCAGGGTGTACCCCGCCTTCCACCCCAATGCAGCTGGGGTAGGCTCCAGCACCCCGAAATTTAGAAAAAACTGCAATAAAATGTACTTTGCTTTCAAATATTTGAATTACACAATCAAATCTTTTTAGAGAGTCTACTCAGTTGAAATAAAAGATATAACATAAAAAAATATATAAAAACAAGATATAAAATAGGTTGATTGGCAACACTAAATTGGCCC
The DNA here is from genome assembly GCF_033978785.1 of Entelurus aequoreus. Classification (NCBI taxonomy): domain Eukaryota; kingdom Metazoa; phylum Chordata; class Actinopteri; order Syngnathiformes; family Syngnathidae; genus Entelurus; species Entelurus aequoreus. The sequence continues at coordinate 72,922,703 of NC_084731.1, forward strand.
TAGTGTGTGAATGTGAGTGTGAATGTTGTCTATCTGTGTTGGCCCTGTGATGAGGTGGCGACTTGTCCAGGGTGTACCCCGCCTTCAGCCCGATTGTAGCTGAGATAGGCTCCAGCGCCCCCCGCGACTCCAAAAGGAATAAGCGGTAGAAAATGGATGGATGGAAGATATAAAAAATAAAATATATAAAAAACAAGATATAAAAAATAAAATATAAGATATAAAAACAAGATATGAAAAATAAAATATATAAAAAGAAGGAACCAGCAGGGTCAGCTGTACCTGGCAGAGGACAGCCAGTGAGGGACCACACCCCACAACTGGACGGGAAGACCGCCCCCGTACCCCGGAGAGCATGGCGGGTCCACCCCAGAACACCACACCAAAGTCAGCCACCCCAGGGCCATGGGAACCACCCACCCTACCTGCAGGGACCCCAACCATGGAGATGAACCATCCAGCAACTTCCCTGTCAAATCCTCCCCCTACATACATATGTACATACATACTGTATGTATGCATGTACAGACATACATATGTAGTAGTGACGTGCGGTGAGGTTCATGGCTGGTGAGGCACTGACTTCATCACAGTCAGATTTACAAACATATGAACCCTAAAGAGTATCTTATTCACCATTTGATTGGCAGCAGTTAACGGGTTATGTTTAAAAGCTCATACCAGCATTCTTCCCTGCTTGGCACTCAGCATCAAGGGTTGGAATTGGGGGTTAAATCACCAAAAATTATTCCCGGGCGCGGCGCCGCTGCTGCCCACTGCTCCCCTCACCTCCCAGGGGGTGATCAAGGGGATGGGCCAAATGCAGAGGACAAATTTCATTACACCTAGTGTGTGTGTGAGACAATCATTGGTACTTTAACTTAACTTTAACTTTACACATACAAACTGTAGCACACAAAAAAGCACATTTAACAAAAAAAAAACGTTATTATGGTCTTACCTTTACTTATAAATGAAGTCCATGCGCCGCTGTTGTGCTGGATCAATGCACTCCCGCCGTAGAATGCACCCCCTGACGGGAGTGTTATATCAACTAAAGCCCACACTTAAACTTTCCACGTGCAAGATTGAATCTATTTAAAAAAGTTATTTAATAAGAAGCCAAAAAGTGTAAAAACAATAATGTTCGTGTTGGAGGAGTTGTGAATGAATGAAATATGAAATCCGTGCTGCAGTCTGCAGGTGTACCTAATGTTGTGGCTCTGCAGTCATTCACAACTCCTCCAACACGAACATTATTGTTTTTGCACTTTTTGGCTTCTTATTAAATAACTTTTTTAAATAGATTCAACCTTGCACGTGGAAAGTTTAAGTGTGGGCTTTAGTTGATATAACACTCCCGTCAGGGGGTGCATTCTACGGCGGGGGTGCATTCTCTACCACCAGGAGGCGGGATTACTGCAAGCCTCAGCCAGTGCGTCTTCGCAGCAGTTTTATGATTGCTCAGCACAAGAAATACTTAAACACATACAGTTGTTGACAAAATACACTGTACATTATATACCTCAGCTAACTAAACTATAGAAATGTATAATATAGTTCATATAGCAATACGGTCTCACTGCACAGCAGGCCAGCAGTTAGCCGAGTCCGCAATCCATGTTGAGGCACAACGCAGTGACGTGCCTCAACTGGCTGCTGATCACCGCACCGTTTCTTCTCAGTATTTGAACGGCAAATGTGAAAATTCAGCAATTTGGATAAAAATAATCTAAAACTGGTGAAGTTAAATGGAAAATAACTTTATAGTATAATCACTGGATACATATAACAATTTAATTAATTGTTTTTCTTTTTACATTTTTTTTCTTTCCATGATGGCACGTGAGGCCCCGCCTCACCTGCCTCCACTGACTGCACGTCACTGATTTTATGTATGCATGTACAGACATACATATGTACATACATACATATGTATGTATGCAATGTAAACTAATACATATGTATGTATGAGTGACAGTGTAACATGCAGAGGTAGAGTGAGTGCATGTATGTATAAACATATGTATACATACCAGTATACATATGTATACTGGTACAGTACAGTACAGTGTTGACCTCCTAAAGACATGATTTTATTTCCGAATTCCTTGAGAGAGAAAAAATGCCTGGTTAGGCTTTGTGTATGTAGTGTGTGCCTTCCTTGGGTGAAGCCAGGTTTACAGCTATATTGTTATTAAGCTGTTTACTACTTAAGTATGTTATGTTGCAGCTATTTAAAATAGTTTTGTCAATTTGTTATGGCCTGAAATAAATTGGCCCTTTGAAACATATCTTTGTCTTTCAATGTTGTATGTAGACCACATTGCTTAGCAAAGTTCAATGATGCAAGTTGATCAACAGATTGTATTATTCTCAAGTGCAATAACAGTACTTAAATGAAGGCTAAAATGGCATTAATGGGAGCCTTAAAAAAAAAAGAAGTAACTACCGGTAGTTACTTTTCGCAGTAACGCATTACTTTTTGGTGTAAGTAACTGAGTTACTTTTGAAATAAAGTAACTACTAACTGTAACTAGTTACTGGTTTTCAGTAACTAACCCAACACTGCATATACTTACATGTGTACGTACATGTATATACATATGTATATAGACATGTTGGCATCCGTAAGTCTCGGAAGACTATGTATGTACATACATATGTACCTATGTTTGTATATGTATATATACCCATACACATGTATTTGTATATATACATATATGTATATATACATGTGTATATATATATATATATTATATTTATATAAATTACACCTGGAGGTGTAATTTAGTTCAGAAGATGCAGTAACTAAGTGATCATGGTGTTTAAAATGTTGCTGTGATGTGATGTGTTTACAATCTACTCATCATTGATGAATCAGAATCAGAATAGTTTTTATTGCCATTGTTTGAGAACGGGTTCACAAACTAGGAATTGTACTTGGTGCAACATAAAAACCATAACACAGAATAGGTAATAACAGACATATAACACAGAATAGGTAATAACATAAAAGACATATAACAGAATTGGTAATAACATAAAAGACATAACACAGAATAGGTAATAAAATGAGCTGTAACTGAGCTATCAGATCTTGTTATTGTTCATGTGCCTGATGGCCGAGGGGAAAAAAGTGTTCAGGTGGTGGGAGGTGTGGGTCTGGATGGACCGTAGTCTCCTGCCTGAGCGGAGAGGGGAGAATAGTTTGTGTCCAGCTGTGATCCCACCCACACGACTCCTGGTCCTGGAGGAGAACACGTCCTGGAGGAGAAACAGGTCCTGGAGGAGAACAGGTCCTGGAGGCCAATAACCTTCTCAGCAGCAAGTACCATGCGCTGCAGTCGATGTTTGTCCCGGACTGTGGCGCCGGGGAACCACACGGTGATGAAGGAGATGAGGATGGACTCCATGATGGCTGAGTAGAACTGCACCAGCATCTCGGTCGGCACCTTAAGTTTCTTCATATATATCATAAATCATGTTTACATTGATGAATAATAATCATATAAATCATGTTTACATTGATGAATAATAATCATATAAATCATGTTTACATTGATGAATAATAATCATATAAATCATGTTTACATTGATGAATAATCATATAAATCATAAATCATGTTTACATTGATGAATAATAATCATATATATCATAAATCATGTTTACAATCAATCATATATACAATAAATGTCTAGTTATTGCTATTATTGATCACCAAAGTGGAGCTATGTGTTCAAGCCTTTAATAAACATTACTAAAAATAATGCAAATATAAACATCAAAGTTAGGAAAATATATATTTTTTACTTCAATACAATGAACACAATTCTACAAGTACGCTTAAATATCTAACCTGGCCAGATTCAGACATGTGGTAATGTACTAAGTGTCATGACATGATGACAAGAGAGTGACTAAGTACACACTAGACATCATTTAACAGAAGATATTAGTACATGTACTAAGTACTAAGATGTACTAAGTGTAATGATATTGTTGTACAGCACTAACATCTTCACTGCAAATTAACCTCATATTAATGTCATTATATACTTGACTATGTCATTATATACTTGACTATGTCATTATATACTGGACATTATATACTTGACTATGTCATTATATACTTGACTATGTCATTATACACTTGACTATGTCATTATATACTGGACATTATATACTTTACTATGTCACTATATACCGTATTTTTCGGAGTATAAGTCGCACCGGCTGAAAATGCATAATAAAGAAGGAAAAAAAGATATAAGTCGCACTGGAGTATAAGTCGCATTTTTGGGGGAAATGTATTTGATAAAATCCAACACCAAGAATAGACATTTGAAAGGCAATTTAAAATAAATAAAGAATAGTGAACAGGCTGAATAAGTGTACGTTATATGACGCATAAATAACCAACTGAGAACGTGCCTGGTATGTTAACGTAACATATTATGGTAAGAGTCATTGAAATAACTATAACATATAGAACATGCTATACGTTTACCAAACAATCTGTCACTCCTAATCGCTAAATCCGATGAAATCTTATACGTCTAGTCTCTTACGTGAATAAGCTAAATAATATTATTTGATATTTTACGGTAATGTGTTAATAATTTCACACATAAGTCGCTTTTGAGTATAAGTCGCACCCTCTGCCAAAATATGAAAAAAACTGCGACTTATAGTCCGAAAATTACGGTACTTGACTGTCATTATATACTTGACTATATCATTATATACGTGACTATGTCATATACTTGACTATGTCATTATATACTGGACTATGTAATTATATACTGGACTTTATCATTATATATTTGACTATGTCATTATATACTTGACTATGTCATTATATACTTGACTATATCATTATATACGTGACTATGTCATATACTTGACTATGTCATTATATACTGGACTATGTCATTATATATTTGACTATGTCATTATATACTTGACTATGTCATTATATACTGGACTATGTCTTTATATACTTGACTATGTCATATTCTTGACTATGTCATTATATACTGGACTATGTCTTTATATACTTGACTATGTCATATTCTTGACTATGTCATTATATACTTGACTATGTCACTATATACTTGAGTATGTCATATACTTGACTATGTCATTATATACTTGACTATGTCATATTCTTGACTATGTCATATACTGGACTATGTCACTATATACTTGACTATGTCACTATATACTTGAGTATGTCACTATATACTTGAGTATGTCATTATATACTTGAGTATGTCACTATATACTTGACTATGTCACTATATACTTGACTATGTCATATACTTGACTATGTCATTATATACTAGACTATGTCACTATATACTGGACTATGTCACTATATACTTGACTATGTCATTATATACTGGACTATGTCATTATTTACTGGACTATGTCATTATATACTTCACTATGTCATTATATACACTACCGTTCAAAAGTTTGGGGTCACCCAAACAATTTTGTGGAATAGCCTTCATTTCTAAGAACAAGAATAGACTGTCGAGTTTCAGATGAAAGTTCTCTTTTTCTGGCCATTTTGAGCGTTTAATTGACCCCACAAATGTGATGCTCCAGAAACTCAATCTGCTCAAAGGAAGGTCAGTTTTGTAGCTTCTGTAACGAGCTAAACTGTTTTCAGATGTGTGAACATGATTGCACAAGGGTTTTCTTATCATCAATTAGCCTTCTGAGCCAATGAGCAAACACATTGTACCATTAGAACACTGGAGTGATAGTTGCTGGAAATGGGCCTCTATACACCTATGTAGATATTGCACCAAAAACCAGACATTTGCAGCTAGAATAGTCATTTACCACATTAGCAATGTATAGAGTGTATTTCTTTAAATATATATATATGTATTATCATTTTATAGTGGATATATATATATATATATATATATATATATATATATATATATATATATATATATATATATATATATATATATATATATATATATATATTATCATTATATAGTGGAATATAGAAATATTATTATATAGTGGAATATATATATATATTATCATTACATAGTGGAATATACAATAATATATAGTGGAATTAATAATATATAGTGGAATATATAATAATATTATATAGTGGAATATAGAAATATATTATCATTATATAGTGGAATATATAATAATATCATGATATAGTTGAGTATGTAATATCATAAAGTTGAATATATAATCTAATTATATAGTTCAGTATATAATATTACATAATTTAGTATAAAAGACTACTAGAACATGTTTTGTTTTATCTTTGCATGCTTTGTCAACTTATAACTTCAGCTTGACTGCAGTGATGTACTATCATTAGCTGCAAATACTGCAGTGTTGTACTATCATTAAGGGCAAATACTGCAGTATTGTACTATCATTAACTGCAAATACTGCAGTGTTGTACTATCATTAGCTGCAAATACTGCAGTGTTGTACTATCATTAGGTGCAAATACTGCAGCGTTGTACTATCATTAAGGGCAAATACTGCAGTGTTGTACTATCATTAGCTGCAAATACTGCAGTGTTGTACTATCATTACTGGCAAATACTGCAGTGTTGTACTATCAGTTAAGACTAGTTTAAAGTTATCTTCATTGAAAAGTACAGTGCTTTTCCTTCAAAAATAAGGACATTTCAATGTGACCCCAAACTTTTGAACGGTAGTGTACCTGACTATGTCATATACTTGACTATGTCATTATATACTGGACTTTGCCATTATATATTTGACTAAGTCTTTATATACTTGACTATGTCATTATATACTGGACTATGTCTTTATATACTTGACTATGTCATATACTTGACTATGTCATTATATACTGGACTTTGCCATTATATATTTGACTAAGTCTTTATATACTTGACTATGTCATTATATACTGGACTATGTCTTTATATACTTGACTATGTCATATACTTGACTATGTCATTATATACTGGACTATGTCACTATATACTTGACTATGTCATTATATACTGGAATGTCATTATATACTTGAGTATGTCATATACTTGACTATGTCATTATATACTGGACTATGTCATTATATACTTGACTATGTCACTATATACTTGAGTATGTCATTATATACTTGACTATGTCATTATTTACTTGAGTATGTCATATACTTGACTATGTCATTATATACTGGACTATGTCACTATATACTTGACTATGTCACTATATACTTGAGTATGTCATTATATACTTGACTATGTCATTATTTACTTGAGTATGTCATATACTTGACTATGTCATTATATACTGGACTATGTCACTATATACTTGACTATGTCACTATATACTTGAGTATGTCATTATATACTTGAGTATGTCATTATTTACTTGAGTATGTCATATACTTGACTATGTCATTATATACTGGACTATGTCACTATATACTTGACTATGTCACTATATACTTGAGTATGTCATTATATACTGGACTATGTCACTATATACTTGACTATGTCACTATATACTTGAGTATGTCATTATATACTTGACTATGTCATTATTTACTTGAGTATGTCATATACTTGACTATGGCATTATATACTGGACTATGTCACTATATACTTGACTATGTCACTATATACTTGAGTATGTCATTATATACTTGACTATGTCATTATTTACTTGAGTATGTCATATACTTGACTATGGCATTATATACTGGACTATGTCACTATATACTTGACTATGTCACTATATACTTGAGTATGTCAATATATACTGGACTATGTCATTATATACTTGAGTATGTCATATACTTGACTATGTCATTATATACTTGACTATGTCATTATATACTGGACTATGTCATTATATACTTGAGTATGTCATTTTATACTTGACTATGTCACTATATACTGGACTATGTCATTATATACTTGAGTATGTCATTTTATACTTGACTATGTCATTATATACTTGAGTATGTCATTTTATACTTGACTATGTCACTATATACTGGACTTTGTCATTATATACTTGAGTATGTCATTATATTCTTGATTGTCATTATATAGCTCAGGGGTGTCCAAAGTGCGGCCCGGGGGCCATTTGCGGCCCGCAGCTAATTGTTTACCGGCCCGCCACACATTCTGGAAATACTATTGTAAAAATAAAAAAACATTAAAAAAAGTGGAATGAGGTGAAATCTAAACGAGAAAAAGTTGCAATGTTGACACAAAAGCTGCCATGCAGGCTGTTTTTTTTCTTTTGTCTTTCTTTATTTATTTATTTTTTGCCATTGCTCAAAAAAAAAAAAATAATGACAAAAAATCCATGTTATAATGAATTATTTTCAGGGCTCCAATTACTTCAAATATTTCACTTTAAAATGTTTTATGTGGTAAATATTGCATATATTGTGTAGTAGCCAAATAAAAACATCAAAGTTTTCTTTGACAAAAGCGCATAAAACAAACAAAATAATTGTTCCAGCATAAAATCGACAGATATATCTGAAGTTGATCTCGTAACTTAAGTGTTGAAAGTAAAAGAAAAACCTAATAAAAATGTATCACTTTATGAGTGGGGCACCTTTTGAATCCCAAATATATTTATTGATTTTGTATTTATCTTTTCACTGTGATTACTCAAAAATATGAAATAATTAAAATCAATGGTGTCCTGCATTATTGATCTTTTAGGGCTCTAATTACTAAATACTGCATATTTCAGTTTTACTATAAAAAAACTAAGTTGTTTTTGACAGAAAACCCATAAAATATATTTTTTAATTTGTATTACTTTATATCAACTTGAAGTTGATATAGAAATGTACTGTAAGCGTTAAATAATAATTAAAAAAATAATAATCTGACTTATTTTTAACATTTTAATGGCTGAGACCCTTTATGGTCCCCGGGACCCCTAAAGGTAAAATAAATTAAAAATCCATATATTTTGTTATGGTTCGAAAATGAAAAATAGCAAAATGGCCCCAACATGCTTTAATTTGTCCATGTGCAGCCCTCAGTGGAAAAGGTTTGGACACCCCTGATATAGCTGAATATTATAATTCCATCACTATATAGCTGAATATATCATATTATCATCATGATACTTTACTATATCATATTTTCATTTTGTAGTTGACTATATATTATCATTATCATTATATAGTGGAATATTTTCATAACATTTTCATCATTATATAGTTGACTATATAATGTTATTAACCTTGCAGAGCTGAGTATATATTATTATCACTATGTAGCTGAATATATAATATAATTGCATAGCTGAATATATAATTTTATTATCACTATATAGTGGAATATATAATATTATCATTATATAGCAGAATATGTAATATTATTATCACTATATAGTGGAATATATAACATTATCATTACATAGCAGAATATATATTATTGTCATTATATAGTTGACTATATATTTTCATTATATAGTGTAATATCATTATATAGCTGAATATAATATTTTCAGAATTATATAGTTGACTATATATTATCATCATTACATAGTATAATATATAATATTGTCATATAGTTGACTATATAATCTTATGTTGATTATGTAATGGAATATATAATATTATATAGCTAAATATAATATTTTAAAAATTATATACCGATAGTTGACTATATATTATCATTATATAGTGGAATATATAATATTGTCATATAGTTGACTATATATTATTATCATTATATAGTGGTATATATAATATTGTCATATAGGTGACTATATAATCTTATGTTCATTACATAGTACAATATATAATATTGTCATATAGTTGATAGTTGACTATATATTATCATTATATATGTATTATTATCCATCCATCCATTTTCTACCGATTGTCCCTTTTGGGGTCGCGGGGGGTTATTATCATTATATAGTGGAATATATAATATTATATATTATCATCATTATATAGTGGAATATATAATATTATATATTATCATCATTATATAGTGGAATATATAATATTATATAGTGGAATATATAATATGATATAATATCATCATTATATAGTGGAAAATATATATATATGTATTATCATTTTATAGTGGAATATATATATATATATATATATATATATATATATATATATATATATATATATATATATACATATATATATATTATTATCATTATATAGTGGAATATAGAAACATCATTATATAGTGGAATATATATATATATATATTATCATTACATAGTGGAATATACAATAATATATAGTGGAATTAATAATATATAGTGGAATATATAATAATATTATATAGTGGAATATAGAAATATATTATCATTATATAGTTGAATATATAATAATATCATGATATAGTTGAGTATGTAATATCATAAAGTTGAATATATAATATAATTATATAGTTCAGTATATAATATTACATAATTTAGTATAAAAGACTACTAGAACATGTTTTGTTTTATCTTTGCATGCTTTGTCAACTTATAACTTCAGCTTGACTGCAGTGTTGTACTATCATTAGCTGCAAATACTGCAGTGTTGTACTATCATTAAGGGCAAATACTGCAGTATTGTACTATCATTAACTGCAAATACTGCAGTGTTGTACTATCATTAGCTGCAAATACTGCAGTGTTGCACTATCATTAGGTGCAAATACTGCAGCGTTGTACTATCATTAGGGGCAAATACTGCAGTGTTGTACTATCATTAGCTGCAAATACTGCAGTGTTGTACTATCATTACTGGCAAATACTGCAGTGTTGTACTATCATTAGGGGCAAATACTGTAGTGTTGCACTAGTATTCTTATGAAATAGAGGGCAAGTGTGAAGGCAAGCTTAAAAAAAGTTTTCATCAAAGGTCCTCATTTGAAAAGCAAGAGAGAAAAAATGCTTCCTTCTTGAAGAACTTCTAGAGAAGCCAGCAGCCAAAGAGCCAGTGAGTCCAGCAGCCAAAGGGCCAGTAAGTCCAGCAGCCTAAGGGCCAATGAGTCCAGCAGGTGAGGTCAAAGGTACAAGTGGGAAAGGAAAAGAGTCATCCTGTCCTTTGAAGACAGCAACAAGAAAGAAGTGAAGAGGAGGGTCCACATCTCCCATGAGCACCTGCTTGTTGAAGACCATCAGAGCTTCATGGCGCTCAAGTCCTTGGACAGGTTCTGCAGGTAGGCGTCGTGAATGGTTCCCAGGAAGGCTGAGTCGTTCTGCGTGGACAGGAGGAAGGCAAGGCAACTTTATTTATATAGCATATGTACAACAATTTTAAAATTGGACCAAAGTGCTTCACAGGTTAAAAAGCATAGAGCAAAACAAAAAACAAAGAATATAAACAATGCATAAGCTAAACAAGATAGTGCAAAATAAATACGGTGAAAGGGTTCGGATAGGAAGACTTCATCAATTTCACTTTGCTTCATTGCTCACATCTAAGAAGTTGGTTTGATTTCTCCTGAAGGTCCATTCAGCAGCCATCTGGACAGAATAACTGCAGATGTACTCAAAAAGGAAAAGTGGTCTTTGCTGTGCCACTCATATTGAACTCACATGCTGTCCATTTCTTCTGATTCTGCTCCTTCATGTGATTCAACTGACTGGACTTGATCATGACGGGCACACAGCTGCCAATAGAAGACCTTACAGCTCACATGTCAATCATGAGGTCCAAGGAACTGCCCAAGGACAGAATTGTGGCAAGGCACATATCTGGCCAAGGTTACCACAGAAGGTTCCCCACAGTGGGCTCCATGATCCTTCAATGGAAGAAGTTGGGGACCACCACAACTCTTCCTAGACCTGGCCGTCCAGCCAAACTGAGCAATGGTGGGAGAAGAGCCTCGGTGAGAGAGGTCAAGAAGAAGCCCTCCACCAGTCTGGACTTTATGGCAGAGTGGCCCGACGGAAGTCTCTCCTCAGTGCAAGACACATGAAAGCCTACATAGAGTTTGCCAAAAAAACACATGAAAGACTCCCAATAAGATTTTCTAGTCTGATGAGGCCAAGGTTGAACTTTTTGCCCTTTGTTCTAAGCGGCATTTGTGGAGAAAACCACCTGCCCAATACAACCCCAACAGTGAAACATGGTGGTGGCAGCATCATGCTACGGGGATGTTTTTCAGCTGCAGGCACAGGACGACTGTTTGCAACTGCAGGAGAGATGAATGTGGCACAGAGATATCCTGGAAGAAAACCTCTTCCAGAGTGCCCAGGACCTCAGACTAGGCGGAAGGTTCACAATGACCCTAAGAACAGAGCTAAAACAACAAAAGAGTGGCCTCGGAACAACTCTGTGACCATTCTTGACTGACTCAGCCAGAGCACTGACCTAAACCCAACGGAGCATCTCTGGACAGAGCTGAAAATGGCCGTCCACCAATGTTCACCATCCAGGCTGACAGGAAGAATGGCAGAGGATTCCCAAATCCAGGTAGCATCATTCCTAAGAAGACTCGTGGCTGTACTAGCTCAAAACGTGCAAATACTCAATACTGAGCAAAGTACTCAATACTTTTGTAATACCAGGGTTTCCCGTAGTGCTTTGTTGTTAAGACGGCCGCCTTAACAAAGAGCCACCGCCTAAACTAAAGTCTTAACAAGCTGCTCCGCTTAGTTCTGCCTCTGCCTCTGTCAGTATGTCTCTGCAGCACTCAGCATTGTCCCACCCACAGAACCATCTGATTGGTTACACGCAGAGCGGTAACAGCCAATCAGCAGTGCGTATTCAGAGTGCATTTAACAGCCAATCAGCAGTGCGTATTCAGAGCGCATGTAGTCAGTGCTCCTGCGGTCTGGTGAGCAGAAAGGTGTTTAGCAGGTAAGCATAATTATAATAAACACCTCCCAGTCAACTACTAGTAACATCACTATGAGCCCGTTGACGTCCTAGAAACATAAGCTACAGCTCAGCTCGCTCGCAGTCCTTGAGGTGAAGGCTAATTAGCTTTTAGCGTAACATTAGCTCATTTAGCGGTATGCGTGCTTGCGTGTGTTACGGACAGCAAAGCCCTGTCTGTCTGAGAGAAAGACAAGCATTATTGACCTACAGTTAACAGCTAAGTTATTTCTGTCTACCTTTTTCTGTGTTGATTGAGCTGTGTTGAAGCAGCAAAAAAGGACATTATGTTAAATGAAGAGTTTCTGTCTCTGATAGTTGATATAATAATGTAACTGCATCATAAAGCCTACATGAACTCCATGGTGTTCAGGGATGAATAGTCTCTCCTATTGTACTATTTTTTCAGCTATAGTTACATTAATCATTAGTAATGGAGCAGCCTAGTTTTGAATGGCAGGGTCCCTGCTATCACATGTTGATAAAAATATAACATTTACATAATAAAAATCAACTACAGGCTTCCCAAATGCTGTAATAAATTAAGCAGGATGAGTTGAACATATGTCAGCATGTGGCCCCACTTTTAACTCTTTTTTTCAAACGCTTACTGCAAACGCTTACTTACAGTAAGTCATTAATTTGACTTTGAAAGTAATTATTTTGACTTAATAAGCCATTATTTCAATCATTATTTTGACTTAGTAAATTACTAAGTCATAATAATGACGTACTTAGTATCTCAGGTAACTAGGACTGTTTTGTTTTTACTTTACAGAAAAAATATCGAGATATATATAGTATATCGACATTCAGCAAATGGAGCGGAAAACACAACCAAAAGTTGTAGGCTTTCTCACGCGACGAAGCCAGCCCACTTCACCGCAGTCTGTAGTCTATTGCCCCCCAGGCTGTGGTGGCAGCGGCGAGGTGGAGACGTGATGGGGACAGGCCGAGTTACACCGATCCTTACACCCACCCACCCACCCCCTTCCCCGGTACCCTCCCCCTAGAGCAGGGGTGGGCAATTAATTTTTACCGGGGGCCGCATGAGCAACCCGAGCACTGCTGGAGGGCCACATCGACAATATCTCAATTAAATTTTGCTCAATATTATTTTCGATATACTGTAAAATAAATAATAATAATAATAATAATAATAATAATATTAATAATTAATAATAATAATAATAATAATTTCATTTAACCTAACTTAACTTTATACAAAAGCAGATTGCTTTTGATGGTTTTATTTTTAACACGGTCTTACACAACACTTCCTGATGTATAACACAATGCAAAAATGTCAATTTCTGCACAGGGTTAATTTAAAGTTTATCCTGCATCCTCTTTAAAAGTCCAACATTTTTCCCTGTCAGATCTGTTGTTAAAAATCGTTTTTAATCATATTTATTTTATATTGGTTTTTATATTGGTTTTATATGTAATTATTTTTTGTTTTTATTCAGTCATTTTTAATATTGTTGTGCAGCACTTTGGAAACATTTTGTTGTTTAAATGTGCTATATAAATAAAGTGGATTGGATTGGATTGTCACACCTGCCAGCTTGTCCCATTTCAGTCCTAACATGTCCAAACACGCATTTACCTATGTGAACAAGTCATAACCTGTGGTTGTCTCTTTAATTGACTGCATGGCTGCCAGCTACTCCGTGATTTGAAAGTCTGTAGTTATCCCACGTAAGAAGAAGAGCAGCTGGGCGGTGTCACGTACATTGCAGCTCTCATCCAAAGCCAGCGAAAAACAGTTAAAGTCTCCGGGTATTATCAGCGCAATAGAGTCCAATAAGCACTCTTTAATAAACTCTCCGTCAGAAAACGCCGTACTTTTTCTGGCGATTTTGTGAGAAATGACGAAATTTGTCCTGACGGCTGCATCTCTGGGGGTGTGAAATATGGCAAAAAGTCCTTGTTGGGTTTGCAGTTTTACCATCAACTCATCAGCCTCCCTTGCGCGCGCTTCATCGGACAGATTCCGGTATTTTTCCTTGTACTTCGTCGTGTAGTGGCGATTCAAATTATATTCTTTAAACATACCACAAATTAAGCACAGGGCTTTACCTTCAATTTCTGTGTCCATGTCTTGTTGGAAACACGCCATTCGTAATCAACTTTTCTCTTTTTAGCGTCTCATCACTTGTCGCTGTACACCTTCACTCACAGGTTACACCCGGACATACGCCTATAAATAACACTTTTCAAAATAAAAGCAGCACAGTTGTATTTTACGCACGACAGACGTTTTTTAAACTTTATTTTGTAATTTGTGATTGCCGCTGTTCACATTCACTCACACACACACATACGTCCACACGGAAGTAATACAAATAACGCTTTTCAAAACAAAAGCAGCACCGTTGTATTGCACCCTCGACATAGATACTTTTTAAAATGTATTTTGTAATTTATGATTGGCCTCACACGGGCCGGACAAAGGGCCGGATGTGGCCCGCGGGCCGCAGAATGCCCAAGTCTGCCCTAGAGAGTCGCCACCTTAACTAACAAATTTTCTGGGGGAAACACTGAATACATTTGCAAACATTTCTAAATTTCTGTCAAGGTGGGTGCTGAATGGACATTCATGGGAAATAAAATCTACTTTTTGATTTTAGCAAATGGCTGCAATGAAAGGAGTGAAAACGTGAGGGGTCTGAACACTTTACTGTACATTATTGAGGTATCCTTTTTCCTTTTTGATGCGTGTAGACCACACACATTCAAGTAATTAATCGTGTCCAAAGTGTAATAGAGCCACTACCACTTGCTTCCACAAGGTCGGTGCTGCTGTTTTGGTCAGCGTGGGGCTCAGCAGGTTCCTCTTGAAAGTTGTTGTATGAACAATAGCATCTGAGAACGGTGGTAGGTACAGGTCCTACCTGACAAAAGGGACATACCTTGATGAGGTGTATGAGTGTCTCTTGCAGCTGGACTTTGCTGCAGGGGTGCTGCGAAGGCTCCACAGCCCCTACAGAGGTGCCCAGGTGTTCCGAAGGGGATGCAGGGACCACAGCTGCAGCTGCCATCTTGCTGAGAGACTGCTGAAAGGCGCTGGGGGAGAGCAGCACGGAGGAGTCCGGCCTAGGAACGGCAAGACCGGGACTCATAGGAATAGCCTGTGAGTGGTAGATGACATGTGTACTTGTAACAGAACACGGAGGTAAACAAGAGTAGTAGAGTGAGGACTGTAACTCACTGAAACAGGTTTTATCAGGTTTGGGGGCTTTGAATGAACATCCCGGTCTTGTGTGAGTTGGAGGACCGCTGGATGTTCTTGGAAGCTGTGAGGTGGCACCAGAGTGCTTGGCAGGAAATTGGGCGCCAGCACAGGCTTGTGGATTTCCACATTGAGCGACTGCGTTGACGTTTTGAGCGAGTTGAGAATATCCTGCTCCATATAAGCCCGGGGAGCTGCAGGCCCAGCGGGAGTAGTTCGAACCTCTGGAGGCACCATGAGAGGAGAGAGCGAACAGAGGGACTGGGGGTCGGGCCTGGGGACCGCCGATTGGAAAACAGGGTTGTGATGTATTGCGTAAGGGGCCGGCAGCAGGCCGTGGCCTTGGTGCACCTGCTGTGGCCCAAGATCCTGGGCGGCCACGTGGGGACCACGGAGAGGGTTCTGGTGTGCCGCATGGGGGTAGGGTTGGTTCTGGGGGTAAGTAGCTGAGGGGTCACCGGAAGCAGACGTGACATTTTTAGTGGGCATGGCGGGCAGAGGGGGGTCCTTAAGGATGGGCGAGCCAAAAAGCTCCTCCACCGTAATCTGCTTCACCATTGTATGAGTCTTCTGATGGCCAGAGAAGAACAAGAAGTCATTGCTTTACAACATTCTGCTTTATTTCTACCATGCATAGTGTAGACACTCTCTTTATATTTCTGATATACTCTCATATCTTCTCTTTATATTTCTGATATACTTTAATATCTTCTTTGTATTTCTGATATACTCTCATATCTACTCTTTGTATTTTTGATATAGTCTCATATCTTCTTTGTATTTCTGATATACTCTCATATCTTCTCTTTGTATTTCTGATACACTCTCATATCCTCTATATTTCTGATATACTCTCATATCTTCTCTTTGTATTTCTGATATATTCTCATATATTCTCTTTGTATTTCTGATATACTCTCATATCCTCTCTTTATATTTCTGATATACCGTATTTTTCGGACTATAAGTCGCTCCGGAGTATAAGTCGCACCGGCTGAAAATGCATAATAAAGAAGGAAAAAAACATATATAAGTCGCACTGGAGTATAAGTCGCATTTTTTGGGGAAATGTATTTGATAAAACCCAACACCAAGGATAGACATTTGAAAGGCAATTTAAAATAAATAAAGAATAGTGAACAACAGGCTGAATAAGTGTACGTTATATGACGCATAAATAACCAACTGAGAACGTGCCTGGTATGTTAACGTAACATATTATGGTAAGAGTCATTCAAATAACTATAACATATAGAACATGCTATACGTTTACCAAACTATCTGTCAGTCCTAATTGCTAAATCCGATGAAATCTTATACGTCTAGTCTCTTACGTGAATGAGCTAAATAATATTATTTGATATTTTACGGTAACGTGTAAATAATTTCACACATAAGTCGCTCCTGAGTATAAGTCGCACCCCCGGCCAAACTATGAAAAAACTGCGACTTATAGTCCGAAAAACACGGTACTCTCATATCTTCTTTGTATTTCTGATATATTCTCATATCCTGTCTTTATATTTCTGATATACTTTCATATCTTCTCTTTGTATTTCTGATATACTCTATCTTCTCTTTGTATTTCTGATATACTCTCTTATCCTCTCTTTATATTTTTAATATAGTCTCATATCTTCTCTTTGTATTTCTGATATACTCTCATATCTTCTCTTTGTATTTCTGATATACTCTAATATCTACTCTTTATATTCTGATAACTTATTTTTATATTTCTGATATACTCTCACTTCTTCTCATGAATAACTTTGCCATTCTACCTTCTGAACAAAGAGTTTCAATTGATGACCTTCCTTGGCCCAAAACCACCGTGGCTTCTCACTTCTCTGGAAGCGCTTTGAGTTTCTAGAAAAGTGTCAAATCAATCTGCTCTATTATTATTGTCATCTTCAAAAACGTAATGACATGTTGTAGTAATAAAATAGTTTGGTAAAGTATGGTTTGGGCTGAAGTTAAAGATTTGACGGTAAAATGATTTTAAAAAGTGATTCAAGAGTTCAGCGTATAAATTGAGGTACTACTGTATTTCAGTAGTGTTCTTTTTATTATAACAATAAGGCAGGGATTCAAATACTAGATGATTATTTTCAGCACCACATGGAGTTCTACTGTAGGCCCTCTTAAAACTCAGTTGGGTTTATACACGCATTTTATTTCTTTACTAAAGAAAGTTCAGATCATTTATTTATTGCCATTACACATGCAATAACCAATGCAGGGTAACGGAATGTCATTTAACATCTAATCCACAATATACATGATGTACAGAATACATCTTTCAGCATTTAGAAATAGAGTAATATATATACACAAATGATATGCCACCCACATTATAGTACATAAATATTTAGCAGTATAAAGAACTTAAACTACTGTAACGATGTGTTTAAACAATGATTTGATTTGAATCATAACTTGATGTTGCCGATACGATTCAAGGACAATATCAAACAATCCGATACGATTCAGTGAGTTGAAATAGATTTAGTATCAAAAACAAATCAAGCAGTGCGAGTGTTAAATGAATATTGGAGTCACACACACTTTAAGTGTGGTGAAATTACCCTCTGCATCCCCTTGTTCCACCCCCTGGGAGGTGAGGGGAGCAGTGAGCAGCAGCTCGGGAATCATTTTGGTGATTTAACCCCCGATTCCAACCCTTGATGCGGAGTGCCAAGCAGGGAGGTAATGGCTCCCATTTTTATAGTCTTTGGTATGACTCGGCCGGGGTTTGAACTCACGACCTACCCATCTCAGGGCGGACACTCTAACTACTAGGCCACTGAGCCGATCTAAATGAATTATGATACAAACAAGCAAGTTTGCATTCACATCTTATTCCAGGAAGAGGAGACATTTTGACAGTAGATTTACCTGAGAAATGAAGTTTTTACAGGTTAAACGAGCAGTGGTTTGACCTGCCACTACTCTGATTTTACTAAACAATTAGGGTAGCATAGAACAACAATATAAAGACGGAATGGAAGTGACAAGTTTCTGCAACAGACCAAGTGGCTGAGGTTAAAGAGTGTGTAATAAAACAAGTGAGTAAATAACTTCAATAACTCAATAATACTGATATACTGTGTTCAGGAAGTCGGTCTGTCAGAGAAACTCCGCTGTCACTTCCGTTGTGTCTTTATATTTTTGTGTTGTCTGCAGTCGTGCTGTATCAGAAAGTTGTTGTGTTGTCATTTATGATATTTTGTCTTGTGGCGTTTGCATTTGTTGTGAACTTTCTCAAACACCATTCTTGTTTTGATGACGCCACAGACGGCAGACCGACTTAAATAACGTTTAGCGTCCTTTTCATTCAAAGTGGTAAACTTCACAGCCGTTCTTAAATCCAATGTTTTCCTTTTTCTAGTATCGATAACATCGATATATTGCCTTTTTAAACAATGACAGATGGATATATATGGTGTGGAAGGCCAACTTGCCGAGGACAGATGGATGGAGTTGAACCTGAGGACTATGAATCCATACATGGTTATTGTTGGGTCAATAACTAGGACGAAAACTTTACTGCAACACAACAACAACGACAAGGTCAGTGAGAAATGTAGCAGAAATGTACATTAGTATGTTCCCAACATACAAATAGGTCAAGTGAAAGTAATGAGTTTAGTTCTAGTCCTGAAGCAGCAGGAGGGTGAACGCACCATGGGCTCACTTCAATCAACCCTTTCTTTGCCTTCATTTCCAGATGACAATCCGTAGCGAACTGAATTGTCATAAAAATGGTATCAGTTCCTGTCCCTACTCATTCCCAGACTTCATAGTGTTAAGATCCATGTTCACCCTGCCTCATTCCCATTTTATTGCTCCATCCAATCTTTTTATGGAGTCGTCACATTTCTAATGGGAAGGGAATATCAAATGACATCTGCAGAATTTATGGCTCCAGTTCTAGTCCGCCTCAGTCCTGGCACATTTGTGTCAATTTCAAGGATTTTGTTCAACCATTTTCTGAAGCAAGTGATTTGGCGAAGGAAATAGAGGGAAGAGGATATATTTTCTTGGGGGATATTTACTTTGACGTGTTTGAGGAGCGCAAACAGTCAGTGTCTGGAGTAATACGACAGTAACTACGTTTCCATGCACTAAATTAGTCTGAGTTCTCAAATAGTTAAGATGTTTTTGTATTTTCACATCTACGAGTGAAGTCCAAGTGTCCATGCACTCTCTCTAATGTGACTATTTGCCATACGCCATGGGGGTGCTTACTTCCTTTTAGCGCAAATGAATGCATTGCTTTTCTGGTTGACTCATGACGTCACACCAAACAAGACATCTGCAGCTACTTACAAGCGACCAGCTGAGCTCTGTGGTACTTGATGTCCGCTGTAATATTGGCACAAATATAATACATCTCTGATGGCTATTCTGATGTTAAATAGCAAACAGAATCAAAAAATTATCTTAGACTGCGCTACTGCCAAGAATGTCTTGGAGCGGAGGCAAATCCGAAGCAAAGACAGACAGGCAGGAAAAAGTTCTATCAAAGGAATTTCCGCACAGAGAATCTTGGAAACAAAACCGTTGAATGTCTCGGAGTTAATTCATAAAGCTCCGTGGATTGATGGAAGCCGTTTTAAATTTGAAGAAAAAGACAGTTGGTGTTCCAGATAAAGGTTACTATTGTTCTGGACTATCTTGCCAGGTGTGTGGAATACATACTTATTGTTCATCCGTTTGGAGTGCACACATGCAGAGGTTTGCGTACACATTTAATATACCTGCTTCACTCTCTTTCATCTCATTCCTATTTCGTTCGGGAGTCCAAATTAAGCTGACATTCTCCATTTCTTTAGCTACCTTCTTAAATAAATCTTTGTTTGCCCCCATCGATGCACCTGTTCTGTTCTTTCAATTCATGAAGCAGATAAACAGTCTCCTCTTCATGACAATCATTGCTATGTTTTTACTGAATGGGATGTTCTTCCGGGTTTTATCCCGTGCGTTGAGAATGGTGCATGCGCGATAAAAAGAGAGATCTGGTTTTCATTCGCATAATCCAGGTGTTTTAGTCCGACTTTTCAAAACCCGAACACGATCGGATAAAGGTGTTTCCGTGGGTTGTAGGATGGTTATTTAAAGCCCAACTATTTGAGAAATTTGACTAATTTAGCGCATGGACACTTACTGAGTGACGTAACTTCTACAACTTCTTGTTTTCTGCTCACTCGTCAACCGTTTCTTTTTGCGAGATAATTATGAAGCTGATTGCGTTTTTATGACCCATTATTGGTGGGATGAATCGATACAGTTCTGATTTATATCGGCCTGGGAATTGTAGTGTTCACAGTGACTTGAAACAATCCGATATGTGTGAACGTAGCCTCAATCACACTGAAACCTTAGTGGAGGTTTTCCCACAAGTACCTTATCAGACTGCTGGGAGGTGTGGTCTGAAGCTGAAGCTGCCGTGGCATTCGGTTCTGTAGGTGCATCAGCGTCACATGACTGCGCCTGCAACAGAAACTGCCTTCATTTCTTGGAGAAAAAGCATGAACAGGTCATCGAAAAGGTTGAAAAGCTGCCAAAAAGGCCCCAGGTGGACTACCCACGATGTATACACCAGTCAGCCCGCTCACCCTCTGGTATTCCTCCTTGGCTTTGCTCAGCAGCTCCAGGATTCCCATGGGTCGCGCTTCTGCTACACCATTGGTCGGCCTGGGCTTCGCCTTCACTGGGGATTGTCTGTGTGCGTGGTCGGCTTCAAGTTTGACAATCCTGGCGGGATTTGGTCACATCGGAAGAGTAAGAAGTGACTCCTGATCACAGCAACGTGGCGATGAGCTAAGAAGCACTTACTGGACCATCAGCTGAGCTATGCGATGGCAGTCCCTCTTGTCGTAGAACCAAATACTGTAGATGCCCACTGCACACAAATACAAGGTTTGATTGGAACACATGTCTCTACACCGCATGAACTACTTGAAGTGCATTGCTATGTACTGTTCACTCTTCCATCCTCAGCTTGGACAGCTTCTTTGCTCCTCACAGAGAGATTGTTGTTATACAGGCTTCCTGCAATCTCATTGAATTCTAATTATTGCCCATGATTATTATTATAGTCAAGAGTAATGTAATAATATACGGCAAGCAGCCCTTTCAAACGCAATAAACATATTTTTCATGACTGTAGTATTTACCATTGTAATTGGAAAGACAATTATCCTAAATAAGATTTAAAGAAAAAAACAGTCACCATGGCAGCTTTGTCTTTTTTGAGTCAACATTGCACATTTTTCTTGTTACATTAAACCGGTTTGCTCTTTTGTTCCACTTGATGTGTTTGTAATAATATTGTTAGAATGTTAAAACGTTAGCTGTGGGCTGCACTTTGGACACCATGCCAGTGGTTAATTGTACACATAGTGAATATGAACATTTTCAAATACCTACACCACATCAAGAGAGCCATGTTGGACCAAAAATACACAAACAAATCTGTCTGGAGCGGCAAAAAATTAAACGCCTCATATAAGTGTTAATGAAGGCAACACATGATGTAAGTGTCTATATTACCTATATTAGCCTACTATTAAAACAACTTTAAAAGTATTATATAAGTGTTATAATGAATACAACACATGATGTAAGTGTCTATATTAGCCTACTATCAAAATGACTTTAAAAGTCTTATGTAAGTGTTATAATGAAAGCAACACATGATGTAAGTGTCTATATTAGCTATATTAGCCTACTATCAACATGACTTTAAAAGTCTTATATAAGTGTTTTAATGAAGACAACACATGATGTAAGTGTCTATATTAGCCTACTATCAAAATGACTTTAAAAGTCTTATATAAGTGTTATAATGAAGGCAACACATGATGTAAGTGTCTATATTAGCCTACTATCAAAATGACTTTAAAAGTCTTATATAAGTGTTATAATGAAGACAACACATGATGTAAGTGTCTATATTAGTTATATTAGCCTACTATCAAAATGACTTTAAAAGTCTTATATAAGTGTTATAATGAAGACACCACATGATGTGGTCTTCATTAGTTATATTAGCCTACTATCAAAATGACTTTAAAAGTCTTATATAAGTGTTGTAATGAAGACAAAACATAATGTGTCTATATTAGCCTACTATCAAAATTACTTTAAAAGTCTTATAAAATTGTTATAATGAAGACAACACATGATGTAAGTGTCTATATTAGCCTACTATCAAAATTACTTTAAAAGTATTACATAAGTGTTATGATGAAGACAACACATGATGTGTCTATATTAGTTATATTAGCCTACTATCAAAATAACTTTAAAAGTCTTATATAAGTGTTATTATGAAGACAACACATGATGTAAGTGTCTATATTAGCCTACTATCAAAATGACTTTAAAAGTATTACATAAGTGTTATGATGAAGACAACACATGATGTAAGTATCTATATTATTATTATTATTATTGGGGACGGCGTGGCGAAGTTGGGAGAGTGGCCGTGCCAGCAATCTGAGGGTTACTGGTTCAATACCCACCTTCTACCATCCTAGTCACGTCCGTTGTGTCCTTGAGCAAGACACTTCACCCTTGCTCCTGATGGGCCTGGTTAGCGCCGTGCATGGCAGCTCCCGTCATCAGTGTGTGAATGTGTGAAAGTGTGTATATGAATGGGTGAATGTGGAAATAGTGTCAAAGCGCTTTGAGTTCCTTAAAAAAGGTAGAAAAGCGCTATACAAGTGCAACCCATTTACCATATTAGTCTAGTATTAAAATGACTTTAAAAGTCTTATAAAAGTGTTATAATGAAGACAACACATGATGTAAGTGTCTATATTAGTCTAGTATTAAAATGACTTTAAAAGTCTTATAAAAGTGTAATGTACGATTGTGGTAAGTATTATTGCAAAAGTAGAAGTCATGATAGTCCCTGAAGAAGCTGAGGTTACGTAGCAATGAGGTGTTTGTGTCCTGACAGTGTCCGAAGGGAATACAGGTGTGTTTGTCTCTGCACTTCCTGGGCTCAGGTGGCACATTTGCACCTTGAAGGTAGTTGGGGATTGTCATGGAGAGCATGGAGTGAGGCTGGAAAAGAACAGCATGTCTTCCAGACTGAAGGGCAGCCAAAGTCCAAAGGGGGAGCACTCCACGCTGACTTTGACCTTGGCCGCAGTCTTCTGCCTCCTCAGCAGACAACTGGGCAAACACTCCAACTCTTTATGGCTGGCCTTGATGAAGCTGCTCTTCAGACTGCTGATGGACTGTCTTGGTGGCAGCTCAGTCAGCTACTTTCTCAAGCTGTGAGGACTCATGTCTCCTCACACTTCAAGCTCAAAAGGAACTGGCAACTGCCTTTTCACAGGTACTCATGTTCTCCTTTTTATTATTTTCAATGTTGAGGTCCATGTTGTCCATAAAGTTGACCTTTTTTGGTGCGGACCATTTAAAACAGGGCTGTCCAAAGTGCGGACAAAAATAATGCTAAAAAAAAGAAAAGTGTCATAAAAGCGCAAACCGGTAAATGTGACGGTTGCAACGTTGACTCTAATAACTCAAAGCTACCATGCAGGTTGTTGTTTTGATCAAAACTTTATTATAATACAAACCAATGTTGTAATTAATTATTGACATACTCATAACTCCAAATACTTCACAGCAAACATTCCACTTTCAAATATTTTTTTGGGGAAAATATTGCAGTTTCCTTTGACAAAAAGTACATCAAACAAACAAGAAACAATTAAATCTTATAATCATATTAATCATAATGTCAAGTTGATCTTGAGACTTAAGTGTTGAAAGTTAAAATGAAAATGTTTTACAACGTTTTAATGAGTGAAGACATTTTGGATCCCAAAGTTTTAGTGGGACTTTTTTTAAACTGTCAGTGATCAAAAATTTATAATCAAAACTAATGTATCAAATCATTTTTTCTTTGGGGAAATATTACATAGTTTGTGTTTTTGCCATAAAAAACAGGCTTTTAACAAAATGGCCATTAAACAGAAAAAAATATATATTGTTGTATGTGATATATGACATCTATTACATTGTTATATGATATATGGGATCTAGTATACGCTATATTAGTCTATTTATACCTGCATTGTCCTTTCCATCCTTACACTTTCCATCATTGTAACTGAGCTATTGTGTTGAACAATTTCCCTTGTGAATAATTAAAGTTTGTCTAAGTCTATTACACTGTTGTATGTGATATATGACATCTATTACATTGTTGCTTGTGATATATGACATCTATTACATTGTTGTATGTAATATATGACATCTATTACATTGTTGTATGTGATATATGACATCTATTACATTGTTGTATGTGATATATGACATCTATTACATTGTTGTATATGATATATGACATCTATTACATTGTTGTATGTGATATATGACATCTATTACATTGTTGTATGTGATATATGACATCTATTACGTTGTTGTATGTGATAGATGTCTTGTTGGGTGCACGAGTGCAGTATTTGCTGTAGTTGTTGGGTATATAAGTGCAATATTTGCTGTATTTGTTGGGTGTATAAGTGCAGCATTTGCTGGAGTTGTTGGGTGTATAAGTGCAATATTTGCTGTGGTTGGTGGTATAAGTGCAATATTTGCTGTAGTTGTTGGGGGTATAAGTGCAACATTTGCTGTAGTTGTTGCGTGCCTGAGTGCAGTATTTGCTGTAGTTGTTGGGTATATAAGTGCAATATTTGCTGTATTTGTTGGATATATAAGTGCAGCATTTGCTGGAGTTGTTGGGTGTATAAGTGCAATATTTGCTGTGGTTGGGGGTATAAGTGCAATATTTGCTGTAGTTGTTGGGGGTATAAGTGCAACATTTGCTGTAGTTGTTGGGTGCCTGATTGCAGTATTTGCTGTAGTTGATGGGTATATAAGTGCAATATTTGCTGTAGTTGTTGGGTGTACAAGTGCAGTATTTGCTGTAGTTGTTGGGTGTACAAGTGCAGTATTTGCTGTAGTTGTTGGGTATAGAAGTACAGTATTTGCTGTAGTTGTTGGGTGTATAAGTGCAATATTTGATGTAGTTGTTGGGTGTATAAGTGCAATATTTGCTGTAGTTGTTGGGTGTATAAGTGCAATATTTGCTGTAGTTGTTGGGTGTATAAGTGCAATATTTGCTGTAGTTGTTGGGTATATAAGTGCAATATTAGCTGTAGTTGTTGGGTGCATGAGTGCAGTATTTGCTGTAGTTGTTCGGGCGCATCGGTGCAATATTTGCTGCAGTTGTTGGGTGTATAAATGCAGCATTTGCTGTAGTTGTTGTGTGCATGAGTGCAATATTTGCTGTAGTTGTTGGGTGTATAAGTGCAATATTTGCTGTAGTTGTTGGGTGTATAAGTGCAATATTTGCTGTAGTTGTTGGGTGTATAAGTGCAGTATTTGCTGTAGTTGTTGGGTGTATAAGTGCAATATTTGCTGTAGTTGTTGGGTGTATAAGTGCAGTATTTGCTGTAGTTGTTGGGTATAGAAGTGCAGTATTTGCTGTAGTTGTTGGGGGTATAAGTGCAATATTTGCTGTAGTTGTTGGGTGTAGAAGTGCAGTATTTGCTGTAGTTGTTGGGGGTATAAGTGCAATATTTGCTGTAGTTGTTGGGTGTATAAGTGCAATTTTTGCTGTAGTTGTTGGGTGTATAAGTGCAATATTTGCTGCAGTTGTTGGGTGTATAAGTGCAGTATTTCCTGTAGTTGTTGGGTGCATGAGTGCAGTATTTGCTGTTGTTGTTGGGTATAGAAGTGCAGTATTTGCTGTAGTTGTTGGGGGTATAAGTGCAATATTTGCTGTAGTTGTTGGGTGTATAAGTGCAATTTTTGCTGTAGTTGTTGGGTGTATAAGTGCAATATTTGCTGCAGTTGTTGGGTGTATAAGTGCAGTATTTCCTGTAGTTGTTGGGTGCATGAGTGCAGTATTTGCTGTTGTTGTTGGGTGTATAAGTGCAATATTTGCTATAGTTGTTGGGTGCATGAGTGCAGTATTTGCTGTTGTTGTTGGGTGTATAAGTGCAATATTTGCTGTAGTAGTGTGCACGAGTGCTGCCTACTCACTGTTGGCGTTTTTGTAAAGCAGGAAAGGGTCCTGCAGCTGGAACTCCAGGTCTTTGTTGATGGGTTCTACCAGGTTGTCAGCACTCAGGCGGTTCATGATGGTGAAGCCATGGTGCGGAGAAGCAGACCTTGGTGGCCAAAGTGGAATTGACTTTATACACAACATTGTGTCAACACACTTTATACACAACATTGTGTCAACACACTTTATACAAAACATTGTGTCAACACACTTTATACATAACATTGTGTCAACTTACTTTATACACAACAGTGTGTAAACACAGTTTATACACAACCAAGTGTAAACACACTTTATACACAACCGAGTGTAAACACACTTTATACACAACAGTGTGCAAACACACTTTATACACAGCAGTGTGTAAACACACTTTATACACAACAGTGTGTAAACACACTTTATACACAACAGTGTGTAAACACACTTTATACACAACAGTGTGTAAACACACTTTATACCCAACAGTGTGTAAACACACTTTTACACAACCGAGTGAAAACACACTTTATACACAACAGTGTGCAAACACACTTTATACACAGCAGTGTGTAAACACAGCTTATACACAACAGTGTAAACACACTTTATACACAACAGCGTGCAAACACAGTTAGTACACAACAGTGTGCAAACACAGTTAGTACACAACAGTGTGCAAACACAGTTAGTACACAACAGTGTGTGAACACAGTTTGTACACAACAGTGTGCAAACACAGTTTAAACACAACAGTGTGCAAACACATTTTATACACAACAGTGTAAACACACTTTATACACAACAGTGTGTCAACACACTTTATACACAACCGTGTGCAAACACACTTTATACACAACATTGTGTAAACACACTTTATACACAACAGTGTGTAAACACGTTAAACAACAGTGTATAAACACAGTTTATACACAACAGTGTGTAAATACACTTTATATACAACAGTGTGTAAATACACTTTATACACAACAGTGTGTAAACATACTTTATACACAACAGTGTGTAAACACACTTTATACACAACAGTGTGTAAACACACTTTATACACAACAGTGTGCAAACACACTTTATACACAACAGTGTGCAAACACACTTTATACACAACAGTGTGAAAACACACTTTAGACACGTCAGTGTGTGAACACACTTTATACACAACAGTGTGTAAACACACTTCATACACAACATTGTGTCAACACACTCTATACACAACATTGTGTCAACACACTTTTACACAACCGAGTGTAAACACACTTTATTCACAACAGTGCGCAAACACACTTTATTCACAACAGTGTGCAAACACACTTTATACACAACAGTGTGCAAACACACTTTATACACAACAGTGTGTAAACACAGTTTATACACAAGAGTGTGCAAACACAGTTTATACACAACAGTGTGTGAACACAGTTGATAAACAACAGTGTGTAAACACAGTTTATAAACAACAGTGTGTAAACACATTTTATACACAACAGTGTAAACACACTTTATACACAACAGTGTGTCAACACACTTTATACACAACCGTGTGCAAACACACTTTATACACAACATTGTGTAAACACACTTTATACACAACAGTGTGTAAACACGTTAAACAACAGTGTATAAACACAGTTTATACACAACAGTGTGTAAATACACTTTATATACAACAGTGTGTAAATACACTTTATACACAACAGTGTGTAAACATACTTTATACACAACAGTGTGTAAACACACTTTATACACAACAGTGTGTAAACACACTTTATACACAACAGTGTGTAAACACACTTTATACACAACAGTGTGCAAACACACTTTATACACAACAGTGTGCAAACACACTTTATACACAACAGTGTGAAAACACACTTTAGACACGTCAGTGTGTGAACACACTTTATACACAACAGTGTGTAAACACACTTTATACACAACAGTGTGTAAACACACTTCATACACAACATTGTGTCAACACACTCTATACACAACATTGTGTCAACACACTTTTACACAACCGAGTGTAAACACACTTTATTCACAACAGTGCGCAAACACACTTTATTCACAACAGTGTGCAAACACACTTTATACACAACAGTGTGCAAACACACTTTATACACAACAGTGTGCAAACACACTTTATACACAACAGTGTGTAAACACAGTTTATACACAAGAGTGTGCAAACACAGTTTATACACAACAGTGTGTGAACACAGTTGATAAACAACAGTGTGTAAACACAGTTTATAAACAACAGTGTGTAAACACAGTTTATAAACAACAGTGTGTAAACACAGTTTATACACAACAGTGTGCAAACACAGTTTATACACAACAGTGTGCAAACACACTTTATACACAACAGTGTGTAAACACACTTTATACCCAACAGTGTGTAAACACACTTTTACACAACCGAGTGAAAACACACTTTATACACAACAGTGTGCAAACACACTTTATACACAGCAGTGTGTAAACACAGCTTATACACAACAGTGTAAACACACTTTATACACAACAGCGTGCAAACACAGTTAGTACACAACAGTGTGCAAACACAGTTAGTACACAACAGTGTGCAAACACAGTTAGTACACAACAGTGTGTGAACACAGTTTGTACACAACAGTGTGCAAACACAGTTTAAACACAACAGTGTGCAAACACATTTTATACACAACAGTGTAAACACACTTTATACACAACAGTGTGTCAACACACTTTATACACAACCGTGTGCAAACACACTTTATACACAACATTGTGTAAACACACTTTATACACAACAGTGTGTAAACACGTTAAACAACAGTGTATAAACACAGTTTATACACAACAGTGTGTAAATACACTTTATATACAACAGTGTGTAAATACACTTTATACACAACAGTGTGTAAACATACTTTATACACAACAGTGTGTAAACACACTTTATACACAACAGTGTGTAAACACACTTTATACACAACAGTGTGCAAACACACTTTATACACAACAGTGTGCAAACACACTTTATACACAACAGTGTGAAAACACACTTTAGACACGTCAGTGTGTGAACACACTTTATACACAACAGTGTGTAAACACACTTCATACACAACATTGTGTCAACACACTCTATACACAACATTGTGTCAACACACTTTTACACAACCGAGTGTAAACACACTTTATTCACAACAGTGCGCAAACACACTTTATTCACAACAGTGTGCAAACACACTTTATACACAACAGTGTGCAAACACACTTTATACACAACAGTGTGTAAACACAGTTTATACACAAGAGTGTGCAAACACAGTTTATACACAACAGTGTGTGAACACAGTTGATAAACAACAGTGTGTAAACACAGTTTATAAACAACAGTGTGTAAACACATTTTATACACAACAGTGTAAACACACTTTATACACAACAGTGTGTCAACACACTTTATACACAACCGTGTGCAAACACACTTTATACACAACATTGTGTAAACACACTTTATACACAACAGTGTGTAAACACGTTAAACAACAGTGTATAAACACAGTTTATACACAACAGTGTGTAAATACACTTTATATACAACAGTGTGTAAATACACTTTATACACAACAGTGTGTAAACATACTTTATACACAACAGTGTGTAAACACACTTTATACACAACAGTGTGTAAACACACTTTATACACAACAGTGTGCAAACACACTTTATACACAACAGTGTGCAAACACACTTTATACACAACAGTGTGAAAACACACATTATACACAACAGTGTGTAAACACACTTTAGACACGTCAGTGTGTGAACACACTTTATACACAACAGTGTGTAAACACACTTCATACACAACATTGTGTCAACACACTCTATACACAACATTGTGTCAACACACTTTTACACAACCGAGTGTAAACACACTTTATTCACAACAGTGCGCAAACACACTTTATTCACAACAGTGTGCAAACACACTTTATACACAACAGTGTGCAAACACACTTTATACACAACAGTGTGCAAACACACTTTATACACAACAGTGTGTAAACACAGTTTATACACAAGAGTGTGCAAACACAGTTTATACACAACAGTGTGTGAACACAGTTGATAAACAACAGTGTGTAAACACAGTTTATAAACAACAGTGTGTAAACACAGTTTATAAACAACAGTGTGTAAACACAGTTTATACACAACAGTGTGCAAACACAGTTTATACACAACAGTGTGCAAACACACTTTATACACAACAGTGCAAACACAGTTTATACACAACAGTGTGCAAACACACTTTATACACAACAGTGTGTAAACACACTTTATACACAACAGTGTGCAAACACACTTTATACACAACAGTGTAGACACACTTTATATACAACAGTGCAAACACAGTTTATACACAACAATGTGTAAACACAGTTTATACACAACAGTGTGCAAACACACTTTATACACAACAGTGTAAACACACTTTATACACAACAGTGTGTAAACACACTTTATACACAACAGTGTGTAAACACACTTTATACACAACCGAGTGTAAACACACTTTATACACAACCGAGTGTAAACACACTTTATACACAACCGTGTGCAAACACACTTTATACACAGCCGTGTGTAAACACACTTTATACACAACAGTATGTAAACACAATTTATACACAACAGTGTGTAAACACACTTTATACACAACAGTGTGTAAACACACTTTTACACAACCGAGTGTAAACACACTTTATACACAACAGTGTGTAAACACAGTTTATACACAACAGTGTGTAAACACAGTTTATACACAACAGTGTTTAAACACAGTTTAAACACAACAGTGTTTAAACACAGTTTAAACACAACAGTGTGCAAACACAGTTTAAACACAACAGTGTGCAAACACACTTTATACACAACAGTGTGCAAACACACTTTATACACAACAGTGTGCAAACACACTTTATACACAACAGTGTAAACACACTTTATACACAACAGTGTAAACACACTTTATACACAACAGTGTGTCAACACACTTTATACACAACAGTGTGTAAACACACTTTATACACAACAGTGTGTAAACACACTTTATACACAACCGAGTGTAAACACACTTTATACACAACCGAGTGTAAACACACTTTATACACAACCGTGTGCAAACACACTTTATACACAACAGTGTGCAAACACACTTCATACACAGCAGTGTGTAAACACACTTTATACACAACAGTGTGTAAACACACTTTATACACAACAGTGTGTAAACACACTTTATACACAACAGTGTGTAAACACACTTTTACACAACCAAGTGCAAACACACTTTATACACAACAGTGTGCAAACACATTTTATACACAACAGTGTAAACACACTTTATACACAACAGTGTGCAAACACATTTTATACACAACAGTGTAAACACACTTTATACACAACAGGGTGCAAACAAAGTTCATACACAACAGTGTGCAAACACAGTTAGTACACAACAGTGTGCAAACACAGTTTGTACACAACAGTGTGCAAACACAGTTTATACACAACAGTGTGTAAACACAGTTTATACACAACAGTATGCAAACACAGTTTAAACACAACAGTGTGCAAACACATTTTATACACATCAGTGTAAACACACTTCATACACTACAGTGTGTCAACACACTTTATACACAACCGTGTGTCAACAGACTTTATACAGTATGCAAACACTTTATAAACAACAGTGTGCAAACACACTTTATACACAACAGTGTGCAAACACACTTTATATACAACATTGTGTAAACACAGGTTATACACAACAGTGTGTAAACACTTTAAACAACAGTGTATAAACAGTTTATACACAACAGTGTGTAAATACACTTTATATACAACAGTGTGTAAACACACTTTATATACAACAGTGTGTAAACACACTTTATACACAACAGTGTGTAAACATACTTTATACACAACAGTGTGTAAACACACCTTATACACAACAGTATGCAAACACACTTTATACACAACAGTGTGAAATCACTCATTATACACAACAGTGTGTAAACACAGTTTATACACAACAGTGTGCAAACACAATTTATACACAACAGTGTGTAAACACAGTTTAAACACAACAGTGTGCAAACACACTTTATACACAGCAATGTGTAAACACACTTCATACACAACAGTGTGTAAACACACTTTATACACTACAGTGTGTAAACACACTTTTACACAACCGAGTGTAAACACACTTTTACACAACCGAGTGTAAACACACTTTATACACAACAGTGTGCAAACACACTTTATACACAACAGTGTGCAAACACTTTATTCACAACAGTGTGTAAACACACTTTATACACAACCGAGTGTAAACACACTTTATACACAACAGTGTGCAAACACACTTTATACACAACAGTGTGCAAACACTTTATACACAACAGTGTGTAAACACAGTTTATACACAACAGTGTGTAAACACAGTTTATAAAGTGTGTAAACACAGTTTATACACAACAGTGTGCAAACACAGTTTATACACGACAGTGTGTAAACACAGTTTATAAACAACAGTGTGTAAACACAGTTTATACACGACAGTGTTTAAACACAGTTTATACACAACAGTATTTAAACACAGTTTATAAAGTGTGTAAACACAGTTTATACACAACAGTGTGTAAACACAGTTTATAAACAACAGTGTGTAAACACACTTTATACACAACAGTGTGCAAACACACTTCATACACAACAGTGTAAACACACTTTATACACAACAGTGTAAACACACTTTATACACAACAGTGTGTAAACACACTTTATACACAACAGTGTGTAAACACACTTTATACACAACAGTGTGTCAACACACTTTATACACAACAGTGAGTCAACACACTTTATACACAACAGTGTGTCAACACACTTTATACACAACCGTGTGTCAACACACTTTTTACACAACCGAGTGTAAACACACGTTATACACAACCGAGTGTAAACACGTTATACACAACAGTGTGCAAACACATTATACACAACGGCGTGCAAACACTTTATACACAACAGTGTGCAAACACACGTTATACACAACAGTGTGCAAACACGTTATACACAACAGTGTGCAAACACATTATACACAACAGTGTGCAAACACTTTATACACAACAGTGTGTAAACACACTTTATACACAACAGTGTGCAAACACACTTTATACACAACAGTGTGCAAACACACTTTATACACAACAGTGTGTAAACACAGTTTATACACAGCAGCGTGTGAACAGTTTATACACAACAGTGTGTCAACACACTTTATACACAACCGTGTGTCAACACACTTTATACACAACCGTGTGTCAACACACTTTTTACACAACCGAGTGTAAACACACGTTATACACAACAGTGTGCAAACATGTTATACACAACAGTGTGCAAACACATTATACACAACAGTGTGCAAACACTTTATACACAACAGTGTGTAAACACACATTATACACAACAGTGTGCAAACACGTTATACACAACAGTGTACAAACACACTTTATACACAACAGTGTGCAAACACACTTTATACACAACAGTGTGTAAACACAGTTTATACACAGCAGTGTGTAAACACTTTAAACAACAGTGTGTAAACAGTTTATACACAACAGTGTGTAAACACACATTATACACAACAGTGTGCAAACACACATTATACACAACAGTGTGTAAACTCACTTTAGACACGTCAGTGTGTAAACACACTTTGTACACAACAGTGTGTCAACACACTTTATACACAACATTGTGTCAACACACTTTATACACAACAGTGTGTAAACACACTTCATACACAGCAGTGTGTAAACACAGTTTATACACAACAGTGTGCAAACACACTTTATACACAACAGTGTGTAAAAATGTTATACACAACAGTGTGTAAACACAGTTTGTACACAATAGTGTGCAAAGACAGTTTATACACAATAGTGTGCAAACACAGTTTATACACAACAGTGTGTAAACACACTTTATACACAACAGTGTGTAAACACACTTTATACACAACAGTGTGCAAACACACATTATACACAACATACTTTAGACACATCAGTGTGTAAACACACTTTATACGCAACAGTGTGTAAACACAATTTATACACAACAGTGTCAACACACTTTTTACACAACATTGTTTCAACACACTTTATACACAACATTGTGTCAACACGCTTTATACACTACAGTGTGTAAACACACTTTATACGCAACAGTGTGTAAACACAGTTTATACATAACAGTGTGCAAACACGGTTTATACACAACAGTGTGTAAACACACTTTATACACAACAGTATGCAAACACAGTTTATACACAACAGCGTGCAAACACACTTTATACAAAACAGTGTGTTAACAGTTTATACACAAAAGTGTGTAAATACACTTCATACACGACAGTGTGTAAACACACTTTAGTTGTTGGGTGCATGAGTGCAGTATTTGCTGTAGTTGTTGGGGGTATAAGTGCAATATTTGCTGTAGTTGTTGGGTGCATGAGTGCAGTATTTGCTGTAGTTGTTGGGTGTATAAGTGCAGCATTTGCTGTAGTTGTTGGATGCATAAGTGCAACATTTGCTCTAGTTGTTGGGTATATAAGTGCAGTATTTGCTGTAGTTGTTGGGTATATAAGTGCAGTATTTGCTGTAGTTTTTGGGTGTATAAGTGCAATATTTGCTGTAGTTGTTGGGTGTATAAGTGCAATATTTACTGTAGTTGTTGAGTGTATAAGTGCAGTATTTGCTGTAGTTGTTGGGTGCATGAGTGCAGTTTTTTCTGTAGTTTTTGGGTGCATGAGTGCAGTATTTGCTGTAGTTGTTGGGTGCATGAGTGCAGTATTTGCTGTAGTTGTTGGGTATATAAGTGCAGTATTTGCTGTAGTTGTTGGGTATATAAGTGCAGTATTTGCTGTAGTTGTTGGGTATATAAGTGCAGTATTTGCTGTAGTTGTTGGGTGTATAAGTGCAGTA
The DNA here is from genome assembly GCF_033978785.1 of Entelurus aequoreus. Lineage (NCBI taxonomy): Eukaryota > Metazoa > Chordata > Actinopteri > Syngnathiformes > Syngnathidae > Entelurus > Entelurus aequoreus. Next base: position 72,958,946 of record NC_084731.1, read on the forward strand.
TTTGCTGTAGTTGTTGGGTGTATAAGTGCAATATTTGCTGTAGTTGTTGCGTATATAAGTGCAGTATTTGCTGTAGTTATTGGTTGTATAAAAGCAGTACTTGCTGTAGTTGTTGGGGGTGTAAGTGCAATATTTGCTGTAGTTGTTGTGGGTATAAGTGCAATATTTGCTGTAGTTGTTGGGTGCATGAGTGCAGTATTTGCTGTAGTTGTTGGGTATATAAATGCAATATTTGCCGTAGTTGTTGGGTGTATAAGTGCAGTATTTGCTGTAGTTCTTGGGTGTATAAGTGCAGTATTTGCTGTAGTTGTTGGGTGTATAAGTGCAGTATTTGCTGTAGTTGTTGGGTGCATGAGTGCAGTATTTGCTGTAGTTGTTGGGTGTATAAGTGCAGTATTTGCTGTAGTTGTTGGGTGCATGAGTGCAGTATTTGCTGTAGTTGTTGGGTATATAAGTGCAGTATTTGCTGTAGTTGTTGGGTGCATGAGTGCAGTATTTGCTGTAGTTGTTGGGTGTATAAGTGCAGTATTTGCTGTAGTTGTTGGGTGCATGAGTGCAGTATTTTCTGTAGTTGTTGGGTGTATAAGTGCAGTATTTGCTGTAGTTGTTGGGTATATAAGTGCAGTATTTGCTGTAGTTGTTGGGTGCATGAGTGCAGTATTTGCTGTAGTTGTTGGGTGTATAAGTGCAGTATTTGCTGTAGTTGATGGGTATATAAGTGCAGTATTTGCTGTAGTTTTTGGGTGTATAAGTTAAAGTTAAAGTACAGTATTTGCTGTAGTTGTTGGGTGTATAAGTGCAGTATTTGCTGTAGTTGTTGGGTGTTTTAGTGCAATATTTGCTGTAGTTGTTGGGTGTATAAGTGCAGTATTTGCTGTAGTTGATGGGTATATTCACATCGACGTCCCACTGGGGTGAGTTTTTCCTTGCCCGTATGTGGGCTCTGTACCGAGGATGTCGTTGTGGCTTGTGCAGCCCTTTGAGACACTTGTGGTTTAGGGCTATATAAATAAACATTGATTGATTGATTGATATAAGTGCAGTATTTGCTGTAGTTTTTGGGTGTTTAAGTGCAATATTTGCTGTAGTTGTTGGGTGTGTAAGTGCAGTAATTGCTGTAGTTGTTGGGTATATAAGTGCAGTATTTGCTGTAGTTGTTGGGTGCATGACTGCACTATTTGCTCTAGTTGTTGGGTATAAAAGTGCAGTATTTGCTGTAGTTGTTATACACAACAGTGTGCAATTAATTCATACACAACATCCTGTCAACACACTTTATACACAACAATGTGTCAACACACTTTATACACAACAGTGTGTCAACACACTTTATACACAACAGTGTGTCAACACACTTTATACACAACAGTGCGTAAACACACTTTATACAAAACAGTGTGTTAACAGTTTATACACAAAAGTGTGTAAACACACTTCATACACGACAGTGTGTAAACACACTTTAGTTGTTGGGTGCATGAGTGCAGTATTTGCTGTAGTTGTTGGGGGTATAAGTGCAATATTTGCTGTAGTTGTTGGGTGCATGAGTGCAGTATTTGCTGTAGTTGTTGGGTATATAAATGCAATATTTGCCGTAGTTGTTGGGTGTATAAGTGCAGTATTTGCTGTAGTTGTTGGGGGTATAAGTGCAATATTTGCTGTAGTTGTTGGGTGCATGAGTGCAGTATTTGCTGTAGTTGTTGGGTATATAAATGCAATATTTGCCGTAGTTGTTGGGTGCATGAGTGCAGTATTTGCTGTAGTTGTTGGGGGTATAAGTGCAATATTTGCTGTAGTTGTTGGGTGCATGAGTGCAGTATTTGCTGTAGTTGTTGGGTATATAAATGCAATATTTGCCGTAGTTGTTGGGTGTATAAGTGCAGTATTTGCTGTAGTTGTTGGGTGTATAAGTGCAGTATTTGCCGTAGTTGTTGGGTGTATAAGTGCAGTATTTGCTGTAGCTGTTGGGTGTATAAGTGCAGTATTTGCTGTAGTTGTTGGGTATATAAGTGCAGTATTTGCTGTAGTTGTTGGGTGCATGAGTGCAGTATTTGCTGTAGTTGTTGGGTGTATAAGTGCAGTATTTGCTGTAGTTGTTGGGTGCATGAGTGCAGTATTTGCTGTAGTTGTTGGGTGTATAAGTGCAGTATTTGCTGTAGTTGTTGGGTGTATATAAGTGCAGTATTTGCTGTAGTTGTTGGGTGCATGAGTGCGGTATTTGCTGTAGTTGTTGGGTGTATAAGTGCAGTATTTGCTGTAGTTGATGGGTATATAAGTGCAGTATTTGCTGTAGTTTTTGGGTGTTTAAGTGCGATATTTGCTGTAGTTGTTGGGTGTATAAGTTAAAGTTAAAGTTAAAGTACAGTATTTGCTGTAGTTTTGGGTGTATAAGTGCAGTATTTGCTGTAGTTGTTGGGTGTTTTAGTGCAATATTTGCTGTAGTTGTTGGGTGTATAAGTGCAGTATTTGCTGTAGTTGATGGGTATATTCACATCGACGTCCCACTGGGGTGAGTTTTTCCTTGCCCGTATGTGGGCTCTGTACCAAGGATGTCGTTGTGGCTTGTGCAGCCCTTTGAGACACTTGTGTTTTAGGGCTATATAAATAAACATTGATTGATTGATTGATATAAGTGCAGTATTTGCTGTAGTTTTTGGGTGTTTAAGTGCAATATTTGCTGTAGTTGTTGGGTGTATAAGTGCAGTAATTGCTGTAGTTGTTGGGTATATAAGTGCACTATTTGCTGTAGTTGTTGGGTATAAAAGTGCAGTATTTGCTGTAGTTGTTATACACAACAGTGTGCAATTAATTTATACACGACATTGTGTCAACACACTTTATACACAACAGTGTGTCAACACACTTTATACACAACAGTGTGTCAACACACTTTATACACAACAGTGTGTCAACACACTTTATACACAACAGTGCGTAAACACTTTAAACACAACAGTGTGTAAACACAGTTTATACACAAAAGTGTGTAAACACAGTTTGTACACAAAAGTGTGTAAACACAGTTCATACATAAAAGTGTGTAAACACAGTTCATACACAAAAGTTCGTAAACACACTTCATACACAACAGTGTGTAAACCCACTTCATACACAACAGTGTGTAAACACACTCTATACACAACAGTGTGTAAACACACTTTATACACAACAGTGTGAAACAGTGATATTGTTACATTCCTATTACATACTTTACATGCATAGCATACTGTACACACATTACAAACTGTACATGCATCACATACTGTACATACTGTACATGCAACACATCCTGTACATGCATCGCATACTGTACATGCATCGCATACTGTGCATATTGTACATGCTTAGCATACTGTACATGCATTACAAACTGTACATACATAGCATACTGTACATGCATCTCATACTGTACATAGATTGCAGTTTGAACATCACATCAAAACATATTTACATGTCAAATAATAACATGCTTACCTTGTATACACAAACAGTGTCCCCTCAATTTCTGTCTTCTCCTGTAATTAATAAGTATATTATACACACATTGAAGTACTGTATGTTTATATACAGTCTAGTCCTGTAATTAATAAGTGTATTATACACACATTGAAGTACTGTATGTTTATATACAGTCTAGTCCTGTAATTAATAAGTATATTGTACACACATTGAAGTACTATATGTTTATATACAGTCTAGTCCTGTAATTAAAAAGACTTATCGAATGTAAACAATAGGTTTCTGGAGCATTGTCAGCATGTCTGTGATGTGGAGGTAATTGTTATATACTGTAAACAGCCTATATTAAAGTGTGAGGTCACTAGTCTCTTTAGTGGGACATGGACATGGAGGGACAGAAGTAGTCTCTAGACACCACTACATTTTAGTCAGGGACATGGAGGGACAGAAGTAGTCTCTAGACACCACTACATTTTAATCAGGAACATGGACATGGAGGGATAGAAGTAGTCTCTAGACACTACTACATTTTAGTCAGGGACATGGACATGGAGGGACATAAGTAGTCTCTAGACACCACTACATTTTAGTCAGGGACATGGAGGGACAGAAGTAGTCTCTAGACACCACTACATTTTAGTCAGGGACATGGACATGGAGGGACAGAAGTCAATCAATCAATCAATCATAATCAATAAATAAATAAACATTGAAGTAGTCTCTAGACACCACTACATTTTAGTCAGGGACATGGGCATGGAGGGATAGAAGTAGTCTCTAGACCACCACTACATTTTATTCAGGGACATGGACATGGAGGGACATAAGTAGTCTCCAGACACCACTACATTTTAGTCAGGGACATGGAGGGACAGAAGTAGTCTCTAGACACCACTACATTTTAGTCAGGGACATGGACATGGAGGGACAGAAGTCAATCAATCAATCAATCATAATCAATAAATAAATTAACATTGAAGTAGTCTCTAGACACCACTACATTTTAGTCAGGGACATGGACGGACAGAAGTAGTCTCTAGACACCACTACATTTTAGTCAGGGACATGGACATGGAGGGACAGAAGTAGTCTCTAGTCACCACTACATTTTAGTCAGGGACATGGATGGACAGAAGTAGTCTCTAGACACCACTACATTTTAGTCAGGGACATGGAGGGACAGAAGTAGTCTCTAGACACCACTACATTTTAGTCAGGGACATGGAGGGACAGTCGTAGTCTCTAGACACCACTACATTTTAGACATGGACATGGACGGACAGAAGTAGTCTCTAGACACCACTTCATTTTAGTCAGGGACATGGAGGGACAGTCATAGTCTCTAGACACCACTACATTTTAGTCAGGGACATGGACGGACAGAAGTAGTCTCTAGACACCACTACATTTTAGTCAGGGACATGGAGGGACAGTCGTAGTCTCTAGACACCACTACATTTTAGTCAGGGACATGGACATGGACGGACAGAAGTAGTCTCTAGACACCACTTCATTTTAGTCAGGGACATGGAGGGACAGTCACAGTCTCTAGCCACCACTACATTTTAGTCAGGGACATGGAGGGACAGTCATAGTCTCTAGACACCACTACATTTTAGTCAGGGACATGGACATGGACGGACAGAAGTAGTCTCTAGACACCACTACATTTTAGTCAGGGACATGGAGGGACAGAAGTAGTCTCTAGACACCACTACATTTTAGAAGAACAATAGTTGTTGATAGTTATTTTTAATTCTAAAAAAGTAATTAAAAGCCTGTAAACACTTGCAAAAAATGTCAACAAAGTACATGATACAAAAAGTACAATGCATTTTGAAAATATGGCAAAAGGATTTAAAAAAGTATATGTTAATGTTATGTAGACATTTCTGTAGCCTTTTTAAAAGAAAATCATATCATCATAGAAAATTGAGCAAATTAATCAATGACGTTATTGTGACCACGCCCCCACCGCCACAGGTGGCTACGGGAAACCCTAATTAGCATACTAATATTTCTGTATTGGTGTAATATTAGTAAAGCTGTATTAGCATATTATTATTTCTGTATTGGTACTATTAGTATAATTGTGTTAGCATATTATAATTTATTTATTGGTATTATTAGTATAATTGTATTAGCATATCATTATTTAGGTATTGGTGTAATATTATTAGTATAACTGTATTAGCATATTATTATTTCTGTATTGGTGTAATATTATTTGTAGAATTGTATTAGCATAATATTTCTGTAATAGTGTAATATTATTAGTATAACTGTATGAGTGTAATATTATTATTTCCATCATTGTATTATAATTATTAGGACTTAAACAAACTAATGTCCATCAGCTTATCTTGTGCACTCAAAAATAATAGTAAGAATTTGACACAATAACAGTTGAAATAGTCAGAGTTTAACAAAGTAAAGAGTTTAAATGTAGATTTAGATGAGCTAGCTACACATTCTGACATAATAATAATTATAATAAATCATTCAAAGAGTTTAAATATAGATTTAGATGAGCTAGCTAGCTACATGCTGACATAATAATAATAATAATACAAAAAAATAATTCAAAAAGTTTAAATGTAGAATTAGACGAGCTAGCTACATGCTAACATAATAATAATAATACAAATAAATAATTCAAATAGTTTAAATGTAGATTTAGACGAGCTAGCTACATGCTAACATGCTAACATAACACCGCTTGTCCTTCTTCGAGGGGCAAAAAGGATTCCTGGGTTTGAATGTTTTGACCAACTTACCCACTGGTTGGTTGTGGAGTTGAAGTTATAAAGCGCCACCTGTCCGGTGAGGTCGAGCAGTTTGTTGATGTAAGGATCTTGTCTCTGCAGGGCGGCCAAACTCATCATGTGTCCGGCAGCCGCCATCTTCATGTCTGCGGCTTGCTCCCGCACGGAGGCACTTCAAAGGGGCATCTTTCACTTCCGCTCTAAACCGGATGTCCGCAGCTTGCTCCCGCACGGAGACCATTGAAAGGGGCACCTTTAACTTCCGCTCTAAACCGAAAAAGGCTTATGAAAACAACCCTCATTGATTCGATAAAAACGTGAAAACGTTATTAGACTTTAAAATCGATGCATTTTTGAAGAACTGAAGACTTTGTGGTGAATAGTAGAACAATAAAGACTAATAGAGTGTAAAACATGTGTTTACTCTGCCAGCCAAATCACATTTCTGTTTAGACTGCCATCAGATTCCAATGGGGATTAAAACCAGTTCATTTATTATTTTAATTTCATTTACTGTATATTGTTACGTCAATTGCTAACGCAGGTGTAAAATATTGGAAAGAAATACTAAGTCGTATTGTAATGAAAGTGCTTTTTTGTGTTTGTACGTTGTATATGTGTTTACTTGTTCAAGTAAAAAACAATAGTAGTTTTTAAAAAAATGGTAATGTGGTCCGAATTGCATGTAAAAAGGTCAAATTTGGTTCGATTGTTCTTGAAAAAACAAAAGGCCGGCAGTATAAATGAAGAGACTAGTCAAATATGACATCATGCTAGCCAGGAGTGCACTGCCAGTCTGCGCTAATTGATGCTAACGAGTCTGCCGCTAATTGATGCTAACCAGTCTGCCGCTAATTGATTCTAACGAGGCCTGCGACCACGTGTCACACAGTACATGATGCCTCTTGGAGCTGCATCACTTTTTCCAGAGCAGCAGAGATTACGCTGGAAGGATTACAGCCTCCATGCAGGCTCAGGTAATCCAATCACTGGGAACCTTCCAGCCCTCCACTTCACTTCCTGCACGCCAACACAACTCAGCCCAGCACCATGACGCCTGGCAGGGAAGGCAGCTGACACCATGCCCTTCATTGTCAGAGCAAGACCCCTCAGGGGTAAGTCTTTACTATTATTATTTTTATTATTATTATTATTATGGCATACATGCCCTTCATTGTCAGAGCAAGACCCCTCAGGGGTAAGTCTTTACTATTATTATTATTATTATTATTATTATTATTATTATTACTATTATTATTATTATTATTATTATTATTGCATACATGCCCTTCATTGTCAGAGCAAGACCCCTCAGGGGTAAGTCTTTATTATTATTATTATTATTATTATTATTATTATTATTATTATTATTGCATACATGCCCTTCATTGTCAGAGCAAGACCCCTCAGGGGTAAGTCATTATTATTATTATTATTATTATTATTATTATTATTATTGAATACATGCCCTTCATTGTCAGAGCAAGACCCCTCAGGGGTAAGTCTTTACTATTATTATTATTATCCACCCCATCCATTTTCTACCGCTTATTCCTTTCGGGGTCGCGGGGGGCGCTGGAGCCTATCTCAGCTACAATCGGGCGGAAGGTGGGGTACACCCTGGACAAATCGCCACCTCATCACTGGGCCAACACAGATAGACAGACAACATTCACACTCACATTCACACACTAGGGCCAATTTAGTGTTGCCGATCAACCTATCCCCAGGTGCATGTCTTTGGAGGTGGGAGGAATTATTATTATTATTATTATTATTGCATACATGCCCTTCATTGTCAGAGCAAGACCCCTCAGGGGAAAGTCTTTACTATTATTATTATTATTATTAATATTATTATTATTATTAATAATAATATTGCATACATGCCCTTCATTGTCAGACCAAAACCCCTCAGGGGTAAGTCATTATTATTATTATTATTATTATTATTATTATTATTGCATACATGCCCTTCATTGTCAGAGCAAGACCCCTCAGGGGTAAGTCTTTATTATTATTATTAGTAGTAGTAGTAGTAGTAGTAGTAGTATTGAATACATACCCTTCATTAACAGAGCAAGACCCCTAAGGAGCAAGTCTTTTCTGTTGTTGTTGTTGTTATTATTATTAACAATAATAGTGGATAAAGACTTACACCTCAGAGGTGAGGGTTTTATATACAGTTGAGGCCAAAAGTTTGGACACACCTTCTCCTCATTCAAAGTGTTTTCTTTGTTTTCAGGACTATTTACATTGTAGATTGTCACATCAAAACTATGACACCTGTGAAGTGAAAACTATTTCAGGTGACTACCTCTTTTAGCTCATGGGGAGAATGCCAAGCGTGTGCAAAACCGTAATCAGAGCAAAGGGTGGCTATTTTGAAGAAACTAGAATAAAAAAACATGTTTTCACCTTTTTTTGTTAAGTACATAACTCCACATGTGTTCATTCATAGTTTTGATGTGACAATCTACAATGTAAATAGTCATGAAAATTAAAAAAACACATTGAAAGATATATATATATATACGTATATACTAACCCCGTTTTCATATGAGTTGGGAAATTGTGTTAGATGTAAATATAAACGGAAAACAATGATTTGCAAATCCTTTTCAACCCATATTCAATTGAATGCACTACAAAGACAAGATATTTGATGTTCCAACTCATAAACTTTATTTTTTTTTGCAAATAATAATTAACTTAGAATTTCATGGCTGCAACACTTGCCAAAGGAGTTGGGAAAGGGCATGTTCACCACTGTGTTGCATCACCTTTTCTTTTAACAACACTCAATAAACGATTGGGAACTGAGGAAACTAATTGTTGAAGCTTTGAAAGTGGAATTCTTTCCCATTCTTGTTTTATGTAGAGCTTCAGTCGTTCAACAGTCCGGGGTCTCCGCTGTCGTATTTTACGCTTCATAATGTGCCACACATTTTCGATGGGAGACAGGTCTGGACTGCAGGCGGGCCAGGAAAGTACCCGCACTCTTTTTTTACGAAACCACGCTGTTGTAACACGTGCTGAATGTGGCTTGGCATTGTCTTGCTGAAATAAGCAGGGGCGTCCATGAAAAAGACGGTGCTTAGATGGCAGCATATGTTGTTCCAAAACCTGTATGTACCTTTCAGCATTAATGGTGCCTTCACAGATGTGTAAGTTACCCATGCCTTGGGCACTAATGCACCCCCATACCATCACAGATGCTGGCTTTTCAACTTTGCGTCGATAACAGTCTGGATGGTTCGCTTCCCCTTTGGTCCGGATGACACGATGTCGAATATTTCCCCCAAAAATTTGAAACGTGGACTCGTCAGATCACAGAACACTTTTCCACTTGCATGAGTCCATCTTAGATGATTTTGGGCCCAGAGAAGCCGGCGGCGTTTCTGGATGTTGTTGATAAATGGCTTTCGCTTTGCATAGTAGAGCTTTAACTTGCACTTACAAATGTAGCGACAAACTGTATTTAGTGACAGTGGTTTTCTGAAGTGTTCCTGAGCCCATGTGGTGATATCCTTTAGAGATTGATGTCGGTTTTTGATACAGTGCCGTCTGAGGGATCGAAGGTCACGGTCATTCAATGTTGGTTTCTGGCCATGCCGCTTACGTGGAGTGATTTCTCCAGATTCTCTGAACCTTTTGATGATGTTATGGACCGTAGATGTTGATATCCCAAAATTTCTTGCAATTGCACTTTGAGAAACGTTGTTCTTAAACTGTTTGACTATTTGCTCACGCAGTTGTGGACAAAGGGGTGTACCTCGCCCCATCCTTTCTTGTGAAAGACTGAGCATTTTTTGGGAAGCTGTTTTTATACCCAATCATGGCACCCACCTGTTCCCAATTAGCCTGCACACCTGTGGGATGTTCCAAATAAGTGTTTGATGAGCATTCCTCAATTTTATCAGTATTTATTGCCACCTTTCCCAACTTCTTTGTCACGTGTTTCTGGCATCAAATTCTAAAGTTAATGATTATTTGAAAAAAAAAAAAGTTTATCAGTTTGAATATCAAATATGTTGTCTTTGTAGCATATTCAACTGAATATTGGTTGAAAAAGATTAAAATGATTTGCAAATCATTGTATTCTGTTTATATTTACATCCAACACAATTTCCCAACTCATATGGAAACAGGGTTTGTATATATATATATATATATATATATATATATATATATATATATATATATATATATGTGTATGTATGTATGTATATATAACATATATGTATGTATGTATGTATGTATGCATACATACATACATACATACATACACACACACACACACACACACACACACACACACACACACACACACACACACACACACACACACACACACACACGCACGCACACGCACACACTGTGGTGGTAGAGTGATTGGAGCACATCCTTGTTGGTCACAAAAACAAATCCGACCACAGATCTTTCCTCCAGAAGGTCTTATATTTGTCCATGTGGTGTCAGATGAAACAAAAATGGAGCTGTTTGGCCACGATACCCAGCAATATGTTTGGAGGAGAAAAGGTGAGGCCTTTAATCCCAGGAACACCATGTCTACCGTCAAGCATGGTGGCAGTAGTATTATGCTCTGGGCCTGTTTTGATGCCAATGGAACTGGTGCTTTACAGAGAGTAAATGGGACAATGAAAAAGGAGGATCACCTCCAAATTCTTCAGGACAAGCTATAATCATCAACCCGGTGTAATGTTTACTAAGGGGAGGTGACGGCAAACAGACACCAGGGGACAGTATGTACAATTATTATATATATATATATATATATATATATATATATATATATATATATATATATATATATATATATATATATATATATATATATATATATATATATATATATATATATATATATATATATATATATATAATAATAATAAACAATACAACTAAACTAAGAAAATGGAGTGTGAACTAGAATACAAGAGTGTGTGGTGTAAGACTATGTGTGTAATTAGCTGAAGTGTGTTACCAAGTGTTGACGAGAGCGAACGAGGCAGTCCATGGGGCAGGCAGGTGATCAGGGGCGAGAGAGGAGTCGGGAAACAAGGAAAGCAGTCCAAAACACTGGGGAAACAACGGGAGATCTTGAAGAGGGAATTCTGCGGGGACACGGGAGAAAACAAGGGACAAGTAAGCCACGGAGAGGAAAACAAGACGAGAGCATAAAGCTTGACGCTTACGGTACACCATGAGAAAACTAAGTTCCCGCGCCGATCCTTGGGTCCACTGGTCTTTTATCCAGCTCGCCCTCATCAGTCCCAGGTGTGCAGATTTCTGGTGAGTGATTGCAGCTGGTGGCTGCTGCAGGGCGGAGTAGCGCGCGGCGCGTCCCTGGATGTGCGCACCCGTGGGCGTGTCCCGAGGTGCGCACAGACGGATGAGCGGCGTTGGCAGGAGTCTGAGCCGTAACACCCGGAGGTTGGGTCTTGGGCGCAGTTGGGTGTTCCAACAGGACAATGACCCCAGACACACGTCAAAAGTGGTAAATGAATGGCTAAATCAGGCTACAATGAAGGTTTTAGAATGGCCTTCCCAAAGTCCTGACTGAAATGTGTGGACAATGCTGAAAAAACAAGTACATGTCAGAAAACCAACACATTTAGCTGAACTGCACCAATTTTGTCAAGACGAGTGGTAAAAAAATTACAGCAGAAGCTTGTGGGTGGCTACCAAAAGCGCCTTATTGCAGTGAAACTTGCCAAGGGACATGTAAGCAAATATTATTTTTGCTGTATGTATACGTTTGACCCACCAGATTTGCTCACATTTTCAGTAGACCCATAATAAATTAATAAAAGAAGCAAACTTCATGAATGTTTTTTGTGACCAACAAGTATGTGCTCCAATCACTCTATCACAAAAAAATAAGAGTTGTAGAAATAATTGGAAACTCAAGACAACCATGACATTGTTCTTTACAAGTGTATGTAAACTTTTGACCACCACTGTGTGTGTGTGTGTGTGTGTGTGTGTGTGTGTGTGTGTGTGTGTGTGTGTGTGTGTGTGTGTGTGTGTGTGTGTGTGTGTGTGTGTGTGTGTGTGTGTGTGTGTGTGTGTGTGTGTGTGTGTGTGTGTGTGTGTGTGTGTGTGTGTGTGTATATACAGACTGTCTCAGAAAATTATAATATTGTGATAAAGTCCTTTATTTTCTGTAATGCAACTAAAAACATGAAAATGTCATACATTCTGGATTCATTACACATCAACTGAAATATTGCAAGCCTTTTGTCGTTTTAATATTGCTGATTATGGCATACAGCTTAAGAAAACTCAAATATCCTATCTCAAAATATTAGAATATCATGAAAAAGTATACTTACAGGCTATTTAACTAATCAATTGAATCGTCTAATTAACTCGAAACACCTGCAAGGGTTTCCCTGAGCCTTTAAAAACACTCAACTTGGTTCAGTAAACTAAATCACAAGTATGGGGAAGAATGCTGACCTGACTGCTGTCCAGAGGACCATCATTGACACCCTCCATCAGGAGGGTAAGACACAAAAATAAATGTCTAAAAGAGCAGGCTGTTCACAGAGTGCAGTTTCAAAGCACATTCACAAAAAGTCTGTTGGAAGGAGGAAATGTGGCAGGAAACGATGCACAACCAAGAAAGAGGACCGCAGCCTTAACAGCATTATGAAGAAGAGCCGCTTCCAGAAGTTGGGGGAGCTTCAAAGACAGTGGACTGAAGCTGGAGTCCAGGTATCGAAAGCCACTGTTCACAGACTTGTCCGGGAAATGGGCTACAATAGCCGCATTCCCATGGTCAAGCCACTCCTGAACTCAAGACAACGGAAGAACCATCTGACTTGGGCTATGGAAAAGAAGCACTGGACAGTTGCAGAGTGGTCCAGAGTCCTGTTTTCAGACGAAAGCAAGTTTTGTATTTCATTTGGAAGTCAAGGCGCTAGAGCAGTGATCCTCAACAGGCGGACCGCGGTCCATGTCCGGACCCAGCGACGTGTCCGTCCGGACCAAGCACGAATTATAGTATTTAAAAAAAATTAAAAATAATTAATTTTTTATTTTTATTTTTTATAATTATAATTATGATAAAAAAATATAATAATTGTATTCATCTTTGAGTTATCGCTAGCGCAAGTCAACGTTCTTTGTTGTTTTTAGTCAAATATCTCCACGTTTAGTTTACACTTCTCCGTGTCTCACTCACTCCGTCTCTCTCTCTCTCGCTCTCTCAGAGAGAGTGAGAGAGAGAGAGACGGAGTGAGAGCGAGAGAACGCCACTCTGATTGGCTGCGAAATCAGCCAATCAGAGTATGGGTGTCATCTCTATCACAACGACGCGCTGATAGGCTGTTACCACCTGGGTCACACAGCGCTCATGCCCCATGCATGGAACCTTTCGCTGCATGCACACAGTTGTCTCGCATTGCTACTTTGCTAACTGTTCACTCGTCAGTCACTGAATGTGAATCAAATCACAATGGCATGTTCCAAGTTTGCTCAGGCTGGTAAAAGAAAGGTGGACAGGGAAAACCGACGTTTCAAGGAAGAATGGACAGAGCAATATGTTTTCATCCTACCTACTGCAAGTACCAGACCAATGTGTCTAATATGCAACAGTACTGTTGCTCTGGTGAAAAGTGAAAATCTAAAACGTCACTATCTGAAAGAGCACCTCAAATTTGAAGAGACATTTCCTCATGATTCAGAGCTAAGAAAAAAAGAAATCATGAGGCTGAAAAAGTCATATGAAACATCAAGCAAGATTTTTGTTAAATCTATGACACAACAACAAATAGCAACAGAGTGCTCACTCAGAGTGGCATGGGTTTTGGGTAAACACAAGAAGCCATTCTCTGATGCAGAAATAATTAAAGAATGCTTGACTGAAGTGATGGGTGCCATGTTTGAAGGCAAAGAAAAGGAGGAAATGACAGCTAAAATAAATCAAATCCCACTCTCTGATGCCACAGCTACCAGACGTACTGAAATACTGGCTGGTGATTTGTCCAAGCAGCTTTGTGATGGAATAAAAAAGCAGAGTGCATATCCCTAGCAGTGGATGAGTCCACTGACACCACTGACAATGCTCAGTTGTTGGTGTTTGTGAGGTATTATGATGAGGAAAAGGGGGAGTTTATTGAAGATGTTTTGGGCCTGGCAAACCTCAGTGGACAAACAAGGGGAGAAGACACCTATAAAGCAATATCAGAAATGCTGAATGAGAAAGGGATAGATCTGAAGAAAGTTGTGTCCATTGCTACTGATGGAGCTCCAGCCATGTTGGGGAGAGAGAAGGGACTGGTTCCGCATCTGAGAGAACACCACCCTGGCCTGATATCTTATCACTGCATAATCCACCAGTCTGTCCTTTGTGCAAGTCTTGGAGAAGTGTACTCTGAAATCATGACAACAATGATGAAACTCATAAACTTCTTGAGAGCATCATCTGCCCTGCAGCACCGCTTGCTGCGCACATTCCTAACAGAGTTAGATGCTGCTTTTGATGATTTGCTCGTGCACAACAACGTCAGATGGCTGAGCAAAGGCAGGGTCCTGGAGCGTTTTTGGGCCATTAGAGAAGATCTGCAAGTGTTTCTGTCCCAGCAAAATAGCGCAAAAGCAAACCAGTTGCTGGAATTTCTGCAAAATGCTGGGAAAATGGAAGCTGTGGCATTTTGGCTTATATAACCTCCCATCTCAATGACCTAAATCTCAAGCTACAGGGGAAGAAGAACACAGTGTGTGAGCTGATGTCAGAAGTCCGTGCCTTCCAGAGGAAGCTGGAGCATTTCAAAAGTGACATACAGGTAACTAATGTGTTATTATTATTTTCTACCACACACTATTTTCTTCCACTTGATAATTCATACCTATTTTTAAGCATTGTTCCTAATATATATTTAAACTGTGTATCTACAGGAGGAACTGCTCCACTTCCCCAAACTTCTGGAACTGACCAAAGGAGAGGGAGATCATCAGTGCCATTTGGAATTCTTGGAAAAACTCATTGCAAATTTCAAGACTCGCTTTGATGGCTTCATTTTGGGAAAACAAGTCCTGCTGTTCATTGAAAACCCATTCCTGATCAGAAATGTGAGTGCGTTCTCTGCAGAAGCAAAACAAGTCTTCCCATGGGCCAGAGCTGCTTCACTGCAGACTGAGCTCATTGACCTCCAAGAAAGTGTCGCACTGAAAGAGGCTCAGTGTGACGCCATCACCTTCTGGTCAAAGCTGGTCATTCCTTCCAAGTTCCCTCTGCTGCATAAGATGGCCTGTCACATCCTCACAATGTTTGGCTCAACATACAGCTGTGAGTCTGCCTTCTCTACAATGAACATTGTGAAGAACAAGTACCGCAGCAGACTGACCAATGAACACCTGGATCAGTGTCTCCGCCTGGCCATCACACCTTTTGTGCCAAAGTTCAAAGTCTTGGCTTCAACCCCAAGAGCCCAATTCTCCCATTGAGCAGCTGTGTTTTACACAATGGGGATGTACTGTACCATAGTTATATTTGCACATAAATCTGTTGAGGTCATTTGTTTACCAGGGATAGGAGGGTTGTGTTTAAAATTATTTATTTTTTGTTAAAACTGAAAGTTTTATTTAAGTTCTCTTTTTTTTTTTTTCAAAGAAAATCTTTCATGTGTTTTATTGGATATTCATTTTATTTTTGTTAATTTTAAGAATATGTTAAACTACTACCTACCTCCTGCTACTATATAAGCTTGACCGATAATAAACGGACCCAGCCTGTTTCAAAATAACATTTGTGGACCTTCAAGATTTGTACTTGAGGACCCCTGCGCTAGAGTCTGGAAGAAGGCTGGAGAGGAGCAGAATCCAAGTTGCTTGAAATCCAGTGTGAAGTTCCCACAGTCAGCAATGGTTTGGGGAGCCATGTCAGCTGCTGGTGTTGGTCCACTGTGTTTCATCAAGTCCAGAGTCAATGCAGCTGTGTACCAAGAGATTTTAGAGCACTACATGCTTCCATCTGTTGAAAAGCTCTATGGAGATGATGATTTCATTTTCCAGCATGATCTAGCACCTGCCCACAGTGCCAAAACCACCAGTAACTGGTGTACTGACCATGGCATTACTGTACTCGATTGGCCTGCCAACTCCACTGATCTGAACCCCATAGAGAATTTGTGGGGTATTGTGAAGAAAAAGCTGAAAGACACCAGACCCAATAATGCAAATGAGCTAAAGGCCACTATTGAAGCATCCTGGGCCTCAGCAATGCCACAGGCTGATTGCCTCCATGCCACGCCGCATTGATGCATTAATCCGTTCAAAAGGATTCCCAACCAAGTACTGAGTGCATTAATTGACATTTTCAAATGTTTGATTTTGTTTTGCTGTTATAAATCTTTTTTTTTTACTTGGTCTGAGGAAATATTCTAATTTTTTGAGATAGGATTTTTGAGTTTTCTTAAGCTGTATGCCATAATCAGCAATATTAAAATAATAAAAGGCTTGCAATATTTCAGTTGATGTGTAATGAATCCAGAATGTATGACATTTTCATGTTTTTAGTTGCATTACAGAAAATAAAGGACTTTATCACAATATTCTAATTTTCTGAGACAGTCCTTATCATCATCATCATCAGCCATTGTCAGTCCACTGCTGGACGAAAGCCTCAGCATGTTTCTGCCATAGTGAACGATCTCTAGCTGCTCCCTGCCACTGCACTGTTCCCCAATATTTGTCTATCTCATCTCGCCATCTCACTCTTGGTCTTCCTCTATTTCTGCTCCCATCCATGGGTCTCCATGATGTCATTAGGGAAGTCCATCTATTATCTGTTCTACTGATATGTCCAGCCCACTTCCACTTACTGAATTTGATAGTTCTCATAATGTCTTGGACTTGCGTTTGTTTTCTCACCCATTCGTTTGTTTTTCTGTCTTTATATGTGATTCCGAGCATATTTCTTTCCATGTTGTGTTGTGCTGCTGCTATTTTCTTTTCCATTTTATTTGACAATGCCCAGGTTTCAGCTCCATATGTCATGGTTGGTAACACGCATTGATTAAAGACCTTTCTTTTTAGGCTTAACGGTATTTCTCCTCTCATGATGTTGCTCAGTTTTCCATATTGGCACCAGCCCAATCTGATTCTCCTCCCTATCTCCTGTTCTTGACTCTTTTCTTTCAGGCTAAATCTCTGCCCCAGATAGATATATTCATTAACTTCATCAATTTCATTTCCATTAACAGTCACAGGTCCATGAGGTACCATGGAATTTGCCATAACTTTTGTTTTTTTCATATTCATTTTCAATCCACAACATTTGCTGGCATTTGCAAGGTCTTTAAGCATATCTTCCACTTCACTGATTTGCTCTCCCAAGACAACAATGTCATCTGCAAATCTCAGATGATTAAATTTGTCTCCGTTGATATCAACTCCTTTATCCTCCCACTCCAGAGAGCGAAATATGCCTTCCAAACAAGCTGTAAACAGTTTAGGCGAAATTGTATCGCCTTGTCGGACACCCTTCTTTATGTGGATTTTCTCGCTTGGTTTGTGCAGCGTAACTGTGGTAGTGCAGTTTGTGTAGATGTCCTTGAGTAAGTTAATGTACTTATGATGAATTCCTTGATCTTGCAGAGCTTTTAGAACCGACTGTGTCTCCACTGAATCAAATGCTTTTTCATAGTCTATGAAGGCCATACAAAGTGGTTTGTTGTATTCTTGGCATTTTTCTTTGATCTGATTCAATGTATGAATATGGTCCATGGTAGAAAAACCACTCCTAAACCCTGCTTGTTCTCTGGGTTGATTGCTATTAAGTGTATTTTCCATTCGATTTGTCAGAATTCTTGTAAACAACTTGTATATGTTTGAAAGAAGGCTAATAGGTCTGTAGTTCTTGAGGTCCCTCTTGTCCCCTTTCTTGAAAATGATGATCATGTTAGCTTCTTTCCACTTCTCTGGCACTTTCCCCTGATGTAAGCAAGCTGTGTATAGCTTCGCCAGCTCCTTAGCAATGACATCCTCCCCCTCTTTAATTGTGTCAATTAAAATGTTATCTGGTCCTGGTGCTTTCCCTCGTTTCATGTTTTTGACTGCATGCTGCACCTCCCAATATGTGATGTCTGGAATTTCTTCTGAGTCTGTGGATAATTGAAGGTCTACTGACTGACTGCTTTGATAGAGTTCTTCATAAAATTCTTCAATCCTCATCAAAATCATGTCTTGA
Source organism: Entelurus aequoreus (assembly GCF_033978785.1). Lineage (NCBI taxonomy): Eukaryota > Metazoa > Chordata > Actinopteri > Syngnathiformes > Syngnathidae > Entelurus > Entelurus aequoreus. The sequence continues at coordinate 72,977,390 of NC_084731.1, forward strand.
TCTGTGATTTCTGTCCCCTTTTTATCAAGTAATGTTGTTATTTTCTGCTTTCCACTTGCAAGTTTCTGCCTTGTTTTCTTCAAACTTTTATTGTTTTCTATTGTCTCTTGAATTTTAAGGGTGTTGTATTTTCTTATGTCTTGTCGGAGTTTCTTTCGTATTGTCTTGCATGTTTCTGTATATTCAACATTCTGGAATCCCACTCCATCTCTCTTCATATTCCTCCTTTTCTCCATTAGCCACTTTGTGCTATCTGAGAGTTTGGACTCTTGCTTTTTCTTTTCTTTCCCTGCTGTTTTTATAGAGCTCTCATGTACTATGTCAATGAATTTGTCATTCCATTCATCAAGGTCGGAAGTATCTTCTACTTCCAGTCCTTGAAAGCGGTTTTGTAGTTCTAGTTGAAATTCATGCTTTCTGGCTTCCAAATTGATCATATCGGGCTTTCTGTATTTTGCTATTAATTTCATTCTTTCTAGTCTCGTATCTACCTTCACTTTGCACATAACCATACGGTGGTCACTGCCAGTGTTTACTTTGTTGAATATGGTAACATCTTGAATTATCTTTGGCTTGTTAGTCAAGATAAAGTCAATTTCATTCTTGGTTTTACCGTCCGGGCTTCTCCAAGTCCATCTTCTGGATATTTTCTTCTTGAAGAAGGTGTTCATAATTTTGAGTTTGTTTCTGGAAGCAAAATCGATGAGCATTTCACCTCTGTCATTTCTGAGACCTGATCCAAAGTTTCCCATCACTTCTTCCTCCCCATCTTGCTTGATTCCTACTTTAGCATTGAAATCCCCTATTACTAGGTTAAAGTGAGTTTTTGATGATTTGAGAGCCTGTTCCACTTCCTCATAAAATTTGTCAACCTCTTCATCATCATGCGCTGATGTTGGAGCATACACCTGAATGACCTTAATGCTGTATTTACTGTTCAGTTTTATGGTTATTTGGGCCATTCTTTCATTTATTCCTTTAAATTCTGTTATATACTTTGTCCATTTCTTATTAATGATGAAAGCAACCCCTGCTAGGCTTCTGTTTCCCATTCCTATGTGATAGAATTGATGCCCGCTGCTTAGTTCAATTAATTGTTCTCCTTGTCGCTTCACTTCACTGAGACCTATGATATCCCATTCTATACCATCTAATTCTTCTTCAAGTTCCGTTAATCTGTCGTCTCCAATTAGGGATCTCACATTATACGTTGCCACTCGCAGATCCCAATGATGGCCTGTATGAACCCAGGGATTCTTAGCACCCCCTGTTCCTTGCCTTAACGAACCGCCATCTTGGTCTGGAGCTCTGGAACTGCTGGGGACTGGGGGCCGTCTTCTTGGCGTACTCTTCATGCTGGTTATTAGCCTACACCTTCCACGCTGGCTTGGTGCGGGTTGGAAGGGGTATTTTATATCGGAGATCCTTCTCCTAGACTAATTGCCTTACTGGGCTGTTGAACTTAGTCTGTCCTGTTGGTTGTCCACGCCCCAATTACCCAGGGACCCGCTCAGCTTTATGGCGCTGACCGCCCGCCAGTCACAAGAGAAGGTGCAAACGGTTCTTTGTGTGCATTTTATAGACGTTAGTTGGGACTCACTAACCCCACACACAACCTCCCATCTCATGCCTGGATGTAGTTTAACGTCATACCCAAGACCCAAGACAGTCCTTATATATATATATATATATATATATATATATATATATATATATATATATATAAAATGTATGTATGTATGTATATATGAGAGAGAGAGAGGTTCAAATGTAGTAAAAGTACTTGGTCTATGCGTGGGTCTGCGGTTCAAAGTCTTTGCTGATTGGCTCGTTTGTCCACCAACAGGGGCCCAATATGACGGCAACAAAAGACGTACTTCCTGTGCCGACCCCTCGGCTCTGTGGTCCCAAGGTCACGTGCAGCAGCTGGGCCCAGCCGGGACCGCTCACGCCCCCGCCAGCGCCGGCAAGCCTGTGGGCTCGTCCTGCGGCTCCGTCCCCAGCACCGGCGTCAGCCCCGTCCTGGCCTGGCACGCCGCCATAAACGCCGCCCGCCAGGCCAAGGGCGATGCCACCAAGCCTGACATGAGTCCGCAAGTCTCGGCGTGCACAGGCTCGCTGGCGCACAGGAAGCGTCAACAATACGCCAAGAGCAAGAAGCAGGGCGGCTCCACCACCAGTCGACCACCCAGAGCCTTGTTCTGTCTCAGCCTGGACAACCCTCTACGCAGGGCTTGCATCAGCCTGGTGGAGTGGAAGTATCCTTTCATCACCACAGTTACATTACACAATTACACTCACTTCACAGCAACGCCCAGGTCAAACCACGCCCCCTCCACTTGCAGCAGTCCCTCCCACTTCTACATTATTTGTTTTCTTGAAGTATTGCAAATGAATGAGTGAATGCAGTAAAAGTACTTTGAATGTTCCAAAGAATGATTAAAAGAAGTAAACATACTTTAAATATTTGCAAATGAATGAATGCATGCAGTAAAAGTACTTTAAATATTTGCAAATGAATGAGTGAATGCAGTAAAAGTACTTTAAATATAGCAAAAAATAATGAGTGAATGCAGTAAAAGTACTTTAAATATTGCAAAATAATAAATGAATGCAGTAAAATAACTAAGTATTGCAAATGAATGAATGGATGCAGTAAAATTACTTTAATAACGCACACAGGAAGTAAGAGTAGACTGTTCTCACATACTGTACATAGTTATGATGATTAGTCAAATATAATTTATGAATGATGATCACATACATAGTTATGATTAGTCAAATATCATTTATGAATGATGATCGCACCCATACTTATGATTAGTCAAATATCATTTATGAATGATGATCACAGACATAGTTATGATGATTAGTCAAATATCATTTATGAATGATGATCGCATACATAGTTATGATGATTAGTTAAATATCATTTATGAATGATGATCACATACATAGTTATGATTAGTCAAATATCATTTATGAATGATGATCACATACATATTTATGATGATTAGTCAAATAGCATTTATGAATGATGATCACATACATAGTTATGATGATTAGTCAAATATAATTTATGAATGACGATCACATACATAGTTATGATGATTAGTTAAATATCATTTATGAATGATAATCACATACATAGTTATGATGATTAGTCAAATATCATTTATGAATGACGATCACATACATATTTATGATGATTAGTCAAATATCATTTATGAATGATGATCACATACATAGTTATGATGATTAGTCAAATATCATTTATGAATGACGATCACATACATAGTTATGATGAAATCTTCCTTAAGAGTTTCCATTCAGACCTTTTGATGTCTTCATACTTCTGTGCATCTTTGCCAACTGTGTGGCCTTAGCTGTCTACATGCCCTTTCCTGCTGATGACTCTAACTACACCAACCTGCACCTGGTCAGTACATCTTCACTTAGTACTACTTAACTGTCTAAATGCCCTTACCTGCTGATGACTCTAACTACACCAACCTGCACCTGGTCAGTACATCTTCACTTAGTACTACTTAGCTGTCTACATGCCCTTTCCTGCTGATGACTCTAACTACACCAACCTGCACCTGGTCAGTACACCTCATCTTGACTTAGTACCACCCTCTCTCATCTTGACTTAGTACCACCCTCTCTCATATTGACTTAGTACCACCCGCTCTCATCTTCACTTAGTACCACCCTCTCTCATCTTCACTTAGTACCACTCTCTCTCATTTGCACTTAGTACCACTCTCTCTTATCATCACTTAGTATTACCCTCTCTCATCTTCACTTAGTACCACCCTCTCTCATCTTCACTTAGTACCACCCTCTCATCTTCACTTAGTACTACCCTCTCTCACCTTGACTTAGTACTACCCTCTCTCACCTTGACTTAGTACTACCCTCTCCCATCTTGACTTAGTACTACCCTCTCTAATCTTGACTTAGTACACCCTCTCTCATCTTGACTTAGTGCCACCCTCTCTCACCTTGACTTAGACCTACCCTCTCTCACCTTGACTTAGTACTACCCTCTCTCACCTTGACTTAGTACCACCCTCTCTCACCTTGACTTAGTACCACCCTCTCTCACCTTGACTTAGTACCACCCTTTCTCATCTTGACTTAGTACCACCCTTTCTCATCTTGACTTAGTACTACCCTCTCTCATCTTGACTTAGTACTTGACACATCTCATTTTTATTTAGTAGTTCTCGCTCTCATTTAGTAATACCATCTCTTATGTTTACTTAGTAGTACCATCTTTGATCTTCACTTAATAGTACCACCCCTTCTCGAGTGTGAAGGTCAATGAGCTGTGTGTGTGTGTAGCTTTAATGCAAATGAGCTGTGTGTGTCATTTGCATAAACAAGTAGGAGATGTTACCATGTCCACGAGGAAGGACATTCCAAGTATGATTACATAAAATTTTATTGGTTTAATAAAACAATTGTGTAGCGAAGCCTGCCTTTTTACAAAGTCAAATGGGAGGATCAGATTGATGAGGTATTAAGAATTATTCCTGATTAGAGTGTTACGACATTCAAAAACAAACAAATGGATCATGAGTAGAGACGGTATAGTTCACATTTGAAGCGATACCGGTACTCAATAGTACCAATTGTTGGTACTTTTAATAAATATTCATTGTTTTTGATAATAAAATTTAATTTTTTATTGCAAGGTCAATAAATAATCACTGATTTTGTCCTGTTTTAAGATCATATTTCTGAGAATCATTTCCAGTCACCAATGATGGCGGGAGTGAATCGTTTATGGTGTGTTGGCTAGTAAGTCTAGTATAAAAAGTATTTGTACTGTAAGTATTGTACTTGTTACACGCCAGCTGTAACTTGCATCTTAGGTGAATATTAGCATCAAGCTAGCACACTTTGGAACCTAACTTAACTACTTTTTCTTTGTTGCCATTGGGGAATGAGTTTGGCTGAGTTTGCTCTCGGTGCTGCTGGAGTGACCAAAGACTCAGCAACCAGGTGTGACGTCACGCGCACCCCAAGTACCCAAACATGGCACCCTTGGATTTGACGTGAATCAGTGCCAAAAAGGTAGCGATCCTTGTTCCAGAGAAGAAATAATCTGCTCAAATATGCAAATCTTGTTTGAAGCATATTTTAGTAGAGGAGGTCCTTTCATTGAAATAACTTTCATCCATCCATCCATTTTCTACCGATTGTCCCTCTTAGGGTATTTTAAGATATGCAGCGAAGCCTGCTTCTCTGTGAGGTGGTGGGCGTGTACACGTGGACTCACCTGGTGGCAGAAATATTGTTGTTGTTTTTTTACCTTCAAAACGTCATAAAAAGCTGCGAGTGTTACAGTACAGTGAGGAAGGAGATATGAAACACCAGGATATGACGTGTGTATCTAATCCAAATACCTAATGTGATGCCATTAACTGGTGAGTGTTACCGGTAAGTGTTGAAGATGTGTGTTGTGAGAGATGCGGAAGTCCAGAGAGGGAAAGGCAGGCTCGGAGGTCCGTGGGCAGGCGAGAGGTCGAGATCCGGGAAGGCAGCAAGAAGTTCAAGGAAAATCCAGGGAGACGAGACACACAACTCGAAGCCGACAACAGAGGGAAGCTGCGGGATGACGACACAGGACACGACGCGATGAGCACAGAGGAGGGAAAACACAGAGAGAGCGATTGCACATGGAAAAACAGCTAGAAACGTGTTGGCTTACTGTACGGGAACACATAGCTACGTTCTGGCATTGGAACCCAGAACGCGCTGGCTTAAGAAGTGGAGTCCTCCTCAGCGTCCGGTGTGTGAATTTCAGATTGAGTGCAGCCGCGAAACGGCCGTGGGCGTGCCTAGATGCGCGCTCAGAGGAGCGCACAGAGGAGCGCACAGAGGAATGTGTGGCGGCAGGAGCTTGAGCTTTAACAGTACCCCCCTCCTTATGCGAGGCTCCTGACGAGCGTCGGGGTGCATCCGGGTGAGCCCTGTAGAAGGTCTACAGTAGAGAGGGGTCAGCAAGGTAGGAGGCTGGAACCCAGGATCGGTCCTAAGGTCCATAACCCTCCCAGTCGACCAAATAAACTAATCCCCTATCCTGTCGACGAACCCTGAGAATCTCTTTAACAGTCCAGACCGGCTCACCACTCTCGAGGACCCTAGGAGGGGGAGGAGCAGGGACCGCCACAGGCTTTAGTTGAGAGACGTGGAAAAACAGGATGTCTTTTCATAGATTTTGGCAGAGAGAGACGTACGGAAGCAGGGTTGATGATAGATTCCACCGGAAAGGGCCCCACGTAGCGTGGTGCCAATTTCTGGGAGGAAACTGGTAGGTGGACTCTGGAGGTCCTTGGCCCGCAGCATCACCTGCTGCCCGGGCTGATAGGACGATGCCGGGATGCGACGCCGGTTGGTGCTGCGGCGCATCTTCTCAGAAGCCCTCACCAGGGCAGCGCGGGCGGTCTTCCAAACGCTGTGGCAGCATTTAAGGTGTGCTTGGGTGACAGGCACCGCCGCTTCGACCTCCTGCTGGGGAAACATAGGGGGTTGATAGCCCAAGGAGCACTCAAAAGGAGACATACCAGTGGCAGAGCTGGCCATGGAGTTGTATGCATACTCCACCCAGGGTAAGAATTTGTTCCATTATGTGGGCTTGCGGGCAGCAATGCAGTGCAGCATGATCTCCACGCACTGATTGGCCCTCTCTGCTTGTCCATTGCTGTGTGAATGATAACCCGAAGAGAGACTGACCGTGGCCCCAATCCCCTTACAAAAAGTCTGCCAGATACGGGAACTTAATTGGGGACCACGGTCTGACACGATGTCCAGATGGATCCCATGAAGCCTGACAACATGTTGGACGAGTAGGTCCGCGGTTTCAGCAGCGGAGGGGAGTTTGGGAAGGGAAATTATGTGTGCGACCTTGGAGAACCTGTCAACGATAATTAGGATAGGGTCTTTAAATTGGGAGTTGGGAAATCCGGTCACCAAGTCCAAAGCGATGTGAGAGCAAGGTCCGCTGGGGATAGGTAAAGGGGACAACAGGCCCGTCCGGGGGCTATGGGCAGCCTTGTTGCAGGAACAGGTGGTGCAAGCGGTGACAAACTCACGAGTATCAGATTCCATGGACGGCCACCAGAAACGCAGTCGGATGAATGATAGTGATCGATGGACTCCGGGATGGCAGGTGAAGATATTGGAAGGACCCCAGTTCAATACCTTGGGTCAAAGTTCCCGTGGTACAAACAGTCTGTCAGACGGTCCGCCGTCCGGGCCTGGGTCAGAGCGTAAGGCCGTCTTGACCAGTTTTTCAATGTCCCACGTCACCATGCCCGCTATTCAAGCAGGAGGAAGGATGGGCTCCGCAGTAGGTATGCTGGTGGGTTCCTCCGTAAATGCTCGGGAGAGGGCGTCAGTCTTCGTGTTGCGGAAGCCTGGTCTGAATGAGAGTGTGTAGTTAAAGCGACTGCAAAATTGCGCCCAGCGCGCTTGGTGGTTATTCAGCCACTTAGCTGAACGGATATGGATGAGGTTACGGTGATCCATCCAAACTAAGAATGGGTGTTTGGCCCCTTCCAGCCAGTGCCTCCACTCCATCAGAGCCTCGTGAACGACCAACCGTTCTCTGTTCCCTGCATCCTAATTTTGTTCTGCCGGTGAGAGGCGCCTGGGGGAAAAAAAAGCACATGGGTGCAACAAATTATCCTGCCTGGAGCGCTGGGAGAGCACTGCCCCAATACCAGAATCTGAGGCATCCACCTCCACCGTGAACGGAGTGTCCGGTTCAGGGTGGATCAGCACAGGTGCTAAACTGAAGCTCTCCTTTAGGCTCAGGAAGGCTGTGCTGGCCTCCTTGGACCACTGGAAGGTAGAGAGCGTAGAAGTGAGAGCATGTGACAAGCCTGGTGGATTGCCTGGGGGCGTTCCTTGAGGGGGAGGCACTGTCACAGTCCCTGCAGTGTCTTGTGTGTCAATGTGTTGTCTGTCTGGGTGTGGTTATGTGTGGGTGGAGTTTGGGTTCCTGGCTTCCCAGTCTGGCACACCTGGCACTGATCATCCCACTCACCTGCCTGCCATCTTCTAATCACCTCCATTCCACAAAAGCCCTGGTCTCCTCACACGGCAACATTTAAACGCTGACAAGATTGTGTTGTGTTGTGTTGTGTTGTGTTGTGTTACATGTGTGTTTAGTGCAATGTCTTGTAGGACTGGTGAACACAACATTTAAAAGCTGACAGGATTGTGTTGTGTTGTGTTACATGTGTGTTTAGTGCAATGTGTTGTAGGACTAGTAAACACAATGTTTAAAATATGACAGGATTGTGTTTTGTTATGTTGTGTTACATGTGTGTTTAGTGCAATGTGTTGTAGGACCGGTAAACACAACATTTAAAAGCTGACAGGATTGTGTTGTGTTGTGTTGTGTTGTGTTACATGTGTGTTTGGTGCAATGTGTTGCAGGACTGGTAAACACAACATTTAAAAGTGGTGGAACTGTGGACCAGCACTGGGCAGGGTCCTTGAGGGTGCATGGGAGTTTGCCCAACCAGTCTACATGTGCTTTGTGGACTTGGAGAAGGCATTGGACCGTGTCACTCGGGAAGTCCTGTGGGGAGTGCTCAGAGAGTCTGGGGTATCAGATTGTATGATTGATGTCACATCTTGGTCCGCGTTGCCGGCAGTAAGTGGGACTAGTTTCCAGTGAGGGTTGGACTCCGATTCATTGATTCTGTTCTTACCTTTTATGGAAAGAACTTATAGGCCCAGTCAGGGCGTTGAGGGGATCCGGTTTGGTGGCTGCAGGATTAGGTCTCTGCTTTTTGCAGATGACGTGGTCCTGATGGCCTCATCTGGCCAGGATCTTCAGCTCTCACTGGATCAGTTCACAGCCGAGTGTGAAGCGTCTGGGATGAGTGCCATCTCCAAGTTGGGGAAGAGATCTTGCCCCAAGAATCAAATTCTTTAAACATTTTTAAAAAGCCTTTTAAGCAAAATTTATTGGGACGTTATGTTTAGTACTTTTAACACACGCCTATGGTTGAGGAATTCACATTAGTTGCATCATTCTGGTCTTGACTTCTGTATGTGTGATGATATGACCTTCAAGATGCCACCTTTAATTCCATTCGAATAATGGGATATTGAGAGTGATTTGGTGCATTTAAAGATTCCTTTTTTCTTTATAAATGAAATAGTAAATGGGTATTTTCTGGGTAGATTCTGAAATGTATTATCTTGTATTTAGTATATGATATGATGATGTATATTTGAAGTGTCCATAAACTGTGTGCTTCTAGGGATGACCTTCTTGCAGAACACACTCTGATATTAACAAAAGAAACAATAATGTCATACAAAACTATGTCTGTCTGTAAATAAAAAAATTGTGGAGGAGTTCATGTACCTGGGAGTCTTGTTCACGATAACAATCTAAAGTAGTTGTGACTTTCTTGCAGGAAACAGTGGAATATGCCTTCCTCATAATTTTCACCATGGAGGCGTTTATGAAGATTGTTGCTTATGGTCTGGTCATGCACCAGAATGCCTACGTGAGGAATGGCTGGAACATGTTGGACTTTGTCATCGTCATTGTGGGGTGAGTTCTTATCTCCTGACAGTAACTTCTTGTAACTTCTGTAACTTCCTGTAACTTCCTGTACTTTCTGTAACTTTTATAACTTTCTGTAAGTTCTGTAACTTCTGTCACCTCTGTATTTCTATGTAACTTCTGTCACCTCTGTAACTGCCTGTAACTTCCTGTAACTTATGTAGCTTCCTGTAACTTCCTGTACTTTCTGTAACTTTTATAACTTTCTGTAAGTTCTGTAACTTCTGTCGCCTCTGTATTTCCATGTAACTTTCTGTAACTGCCTGTAACTTTTGTCATCTCTTTATTTCCATGTAACTGCCTGTAACTTCCTGTACTTTCTGTAACTTTTATAACTTTCTGTAAGTTCTGTAACTTCTGTCACCTCTGTATTTCCATGTAACTTTCTGTAACTGCCTGTAACTTTTGTCACCTCTGTATTTCCATGTAACTTTCTGTAACTGTCTGTAACTTCTGTCACTTCTGTAACTGCTTGTAACTTCCTGTAACTTATGTAGCTTCCTGTAACATCTGTAACTTATTTAACTTCCTGTAACTTCCTGTACTTTCTGTAACTTCTTTAACTTTTATAACTTTCTGTAAGTTCTTTAACTTCTGTCACCTCTGTAATTCCATGTAATTTTCTGTAACTGCCTGTAACTTTTGTCACCTCTGTATTTCCATCTAACTTTCTGTAACTGCCTGTAACTTCTGTCACCTCTGTAACTTCCTGTATCTTCCTGTAACTTCTGTCACCTCTGTATTTCCATGTAACTTTCTGTAACTGCCTGCAACTTCTGTCACCTCTGTAATTTCCTGTAACTTATGTAGCTTCCTGTAACGTCCTGTAACTTCCTGTACTTTCTGTAACTTCTGTTGCCTCCTGCAACTTCTGTGACTTCCTGTAACTTCTGTGAATTCTGTATCGTCCTGTAACTTCTGTAACTTCTTGTAACTGCCTGTAACTTTTATAACTTCTATACCTTCTTGTAACTTCTGTAATTTTCTGTAACTTCCTGTAACTTCTTGTAACTGCCCGTAACTTCTGTATCTTATTTAACTTTTGTAACTTGCATAACTTCCGTAACTGCCGTAATGTATGTAACTTCCTGTAACTTCTGTCACCTCTGTAATTTCCTGTAACTGCCTGTAACTTCTGTAGATTATGTAGCTTCCTGCAATTTATGTAATTTCCTGTAACTTCCTGTAACTTCTGTACATTATGTAGCTTCCTACAACTTCTGTAGCTTCCTGTAACTTCTCTAACTTCTGTAATTTATACAACTTCCTGTAACTCCTGTAACTTGTGTAACTTCCGGTAAGTTCTGTCACCTCTGCAACTTCCTGTAACTTCTGTCACCTCTGTAATTTCCTGTAACTGTGTGTAACATCATGTAACTTGTATAACTTCCTGTAACTTCTGAAACTTTTGTAGCTTCCTGCAACTTCTGTAGCTTCCTGCAACTTCAGTAGCGTCCTGCAACTTCTCTAATTTCGGTAAATTTTATAACTTCCTGTAACTTCTGTAACTCCTGTAACTTGTGTAACTTCCTGTAACTTCTGTCACCTCTGTAGTTTCCTGTAACTGTGTGTAACTTCATGTAACTTTTATAACTTCCTGTAACTTCTGTAACTTATGTAATTTTCTGTAACTTAAGTAATTTTCTGTAACTTCCTGTAACTTATGTCACCTCTGCAACTTCCTTTAACTTCTGTCACCTCTGTAATTTCCTGTAACTTCCTGTAACTGTGTGTAACTTTTATAACTTCCTGTGACTTCTATAACTTCTGTAACCTCTGTAATTTTCTGTAACTTCCTGTAACTTATGTCACCTCTGTAATTTCCTGTAACTTCCTGTAACTGTGTGTAACTTCATGTAACTTCAGTAGCTTCCTGCAACTTCTGTAACTTCCTGTAACTTCTGTGAATTCTGTATCTTCTTGTAACTGCTTGTAACTTCTGTAGCTTCTTGTAACTTTATACCTTCTTGTAACTTCTGTAATTTTCTGTAACTTCCTGTAACTTCTGTACCTTATGTAACTTCTGTAATTTTCTGTAACTTCCTGTAACTCCCGTAACGTATGCAACCTCCTGCAACTTCCTGTAACTTCCTATAACTTCTGTAGCTTCCTGCAACGTCTGTAGCTTCCTGCGATGTCCTGTAACTTCCTGTAACTTTGTGTAACTTCTGTAGCTTCCTGTAACTTCCTTTAACTTCCGTCACCTCTGCAACTTCCTGTAACTTCTGTCACCTCTGTAATTTTTTGGAAGTTCCTGTAACTTTGTGTAACTTCATGTAACTTCTGTAGCTTCCCGCAACTTCTGTAACTCCTGTAACTTCTGTCGCCGCTGCAATTTCCTGTAACTTCTGTCACTGCTACAATTTCCTGTAACTTCTATCACCTCTGCAATTCCCTGTTACTTCTGTAACTTATTTAGCTTCCTGTAACTTCTATAACTTCCTGTAACTTCTGTAATTTTCGGTAACCTCCTGTAACTTCTGTAATTTATTGTAAGTACGTGTAGCTCTTGCAGCTTCCTGGAACTCCTGGAACTTCATGTAACTTCTGTAACTTCCTGCAACTTTTGTAACTTCATGTAACTTCTGTAACTTTTGTCAGCACTGCAATTTGCTGTAACTTCTGTAGCTTCCTGTAACGTATGTAGCTTCCTGTAACGTCTGTAACTTCTTGTAACTGTCGGTAACTTCTGTACCTTTTACAACTTACTGTAACTGCTGTAATTTTCTGTAACTTATATAGCTTCCTGTAACTTATGTAGCTTCCTGTAACTTCTATAACTTCCTGTAACTTCTGCAATTTCTTGTAACTGCCGGTAACTTCTGTAACTTTTATAACTTACTGTAACTTATGTAACTTCCTGTAACTTCTGTAACGTCACCTCTTTAATTTCCTGTAACTGCCTGTAACTTCTGTAGCTCCCTACAACTTCTGTAACTTCTGTAGCTTCCTACAACTTCTGTAACTTCTGTAACCTCTGTAAGTTCCTGTAACTTTATGTAACTGCTTATAACTTCCTGTAACTTCTGTATCTTTCTGCAACTTCTGTAACTTCCTTTAATTTCCTGTAACTCCTATAACTTCTGTCACCTCTGCAATTTCCTGTATCGTCTATAACTTCTGTAACTTCCTGAAACTTGTATAACTTCCTTTAATTTTTGTAACTTCTTGTAACTGCCTGTAACTTCTGTAACTTTTATAACACCCTGTAACTTCTGTAATTTTCTGCAACTTCCGGTAACTTCTGTAACTTCTGTCACCTCTGTAATTTCCTGTAACTTCCTATAACTGCCTGTAGCTTCCAGCAAATTCTGTAACTTCTTGTAATTTCCTGTAACTTCTGTAGATTCCTGTAACTTATGTAACTTTCTGTAATTTCTGTAACTCCTAACTTCTGTATCTTCTTGTAACTCCCTGTAACTTCTATATCTCCCTGTAACTTAAGTACCTCCTGTAACTTCTAACTTCCTGTAATTTCTTGTAACTTCCTTTAATTTTCTGCAACTTTCTGTAACTATTGTAACTTCCTGTAACGTTTCTAACTTCCTGTAACTTCTGTTACTTCCTGTAATTTATATAACTTTCTGCAACTTTCTGCAACTTTCTGTAACTTCCTGTAACTTCTGTAACTCCTGTAACTTTTCTAACTTCCTGTTACTTCCTGTAAATTCTGTAACTTTTCTAACTTTCTGTAACTTCCTGTGTGCCAATGAAAGTTTCTAACCAATGAACCGTTGTGTCTTCCAGTTTGTTCAGTGTGGTCCTGGAGATGATAACCAAAGACGGTGAGTCAAGCGGCCAATCAGGAGGCAAACCTGGGGGGTTTGATGTCAAGGCCCTCCGAGCCTTCCGTGTCCTCCGCCCCCTTCGCCTTGTCTCAGGAGTTCCCAGTGAGTTGACAAAACATGTTTTGTATTTGGATGGAAGGTGCCAGAATGATACAATAATTGTCATCCATTTTAAATGTCTCACAATATTACAATTAATATTAATGTACAATTATTTGTGAAATTTACACCGTTTAAAAATGTTTTTAATAAACTTTTGTGTGTTTGTAGCTTTAATGCTAATGAGCTAGTACTGAGTGTGTATCTCTGAAGTGTGCACTTTATCCACTTAGGACATGTAACGCCTCACAAAGTAATTCACTACTACGAAGTAATGAGGAGCTCATGTTCACTTCATCATCCTTTTGCTCTATTCACTATTTGTATTAACTTTTATTAATATAATAATAATAATAATAATAATAATATTATAATAATAATAATAATAAATATTTTATTAGCCTTGCACAAATTTGTTATTTAGACACTTCTTTGTTTATTGTTTACATTGTACAAATTGACCACATACACCAATGTAATATATGTCATATATCACATACAACAATGTAATATATGTAATTTATCACATACAACAACATAATAGATGTCATTTATCACATACAACATCGTAATAGATGTCATTTATCACATACAACAATGTAATAGATGTCATATATCACATACAACAACGTAATAGATGTCATATATCACATACAACATCGTAATAGATGTCATATATCACATACAACAATGTCATATATGTCATAAATCACATACAACAATGTCATAGATGTCATATATCACATACAACAATGTCATAGATGTCATATATCACATACAACAACGTCATAGATGTCATATATCACTTACAACAACGTAACAGATGTCATATATCACTTACAACAATGCCATAGATGTCATATATCACATAAAACAATGTAATAGATGTCATATCACATACAACAACGTAATAGATGTCATGTATCGCATACAACAACCTAATAGATGTCATGTATCACATACAACAACATAATAGATGCCATGTATCACATACAACAACATAGTAGTCATTTATCACATACAACAACGTAGTAGATGTCATATATCACATACAACAATGTAGTAGATGTCATATATCACATACAACAATGTAATAGATGTCATATCAAATACAACAATGTCATAGATGTCATATACCACATGCAACAATGTCATATATCACATACAACAATGTAATAGATGTCATATATCACATACAACAATGTAATAGATGTCATATATCACATACAACAATGTAATAGATGTCATATATCACATACAACAACGTAATAGATGTTATGTATCACATACAACAACGTAATGGATGCCATGTATCACATACAACAACATAGTAGTCATATATCACATACAACAACGTAGTATATGTCATATATCACATACAACAATGTAATAGATGTAATATCAAATACAACAATGCCATAGATGTCATATACCACATGCAACAATGTCATATATTATTTACAACAATGTAATAGATGTCATATAGCACATACATCAATGTAATAGATGTCATATATCACATACAACAATGTAATAGATGTCATATATCACATACAACAATTTAATAGATGTCATATATCACATACAACAATGTAATAGATGTCATATATAACATACAACAATGTAATAGATGTCATATATCACATACAACAATGTAATAGATGTCATATATCACATACAACAATGTAATAGATGTCATATATCACATACAACAACGTAATAGATGTCATATATTACATACAACAACAGATGATGCATGTGTGCAGGTCTCCAGGTGGTGTTGAACTCCATCATCAAAGCCATGGTTCCTCTGCTGCACATCGCTCTGCTCGTCCTCTTCGTCATCATCATCTACGCCATCATTGGTCTGGAACTCTTCATCGGCAAAATGCATGCCAGCTGTTATACCATCAAGACAGGTGAGTACACTTCAAGTACATTACCACACCGGAGCTACATCTTCAGTACACATTAAGTACACATTTAACCACACCGGAGCTACATCTTCAGTACACATGAAGTACACATTTAGTACACATTAGCTACACATCAAGGTCACATTAGCTTCACAATAAGAACATATTAGTTACACGCTAAGTACACAGTAACTAAACATTAAGTACACATTAGCTAACTATTAAGTACACATTAGCTACACAATAATTAGTCATTTACATAGTACATATTAAGTAGATGAACTGGTTCCGACTATGGTGAACGCAGGCGGGATTTGCTGCTTCCACCTGCGTAACATCAACCGCCTCCGCCTATTTCCATCTGCGTAACATCAACCGCCTCCGCCTACTTCCACTTGCGTAACATCAACCGCCTCCGCCTACTTCCACCTGCGTAACATCAACCGCCTCCGCCTATTTCCACCTCTGTAACATCAACCGCCTCCGCCTATTTCCACCTGCGTAACATCAACCGCCTCCGCCTATTTCCACCTCTGTAACATCAACCGCCTCCGCCTATCTCCACCTGCGTAACATCAACCGCCTCCGTCTACTTCCACCTGCGTGACATAAACCGCCTTCGCCTATTTCCACCGCCTGCGCCTATATCCAACTGCGTAACATCAGCCGCCTCCGCCTATTTCCACCTGCGTAACATCAACCGCCTCCGCCTATTTCCACCTGCGTAACATCAATCGCCTCCGCCTATTTCCACCTCTGTAACATCAACCGCCTCCGCCTATCTCCACCTGCGTAACATCAACCGCCTCCGTCTACTTCCACCTGCGTAACATAAACCGCCTCCGCCTAATTCCACCGCCTCCGCCTATTTCCACCTGCGTAACATCAACCGCCTCCGCCTATTTCCATCTGCGTAACATCAACCGCCTCCGCCTATTTCCGACTGCTTAACATCAACCGCCTCCGCCTATTTCCACCTCTGTAACATCAACCGCCTCCGCCTATTTCCACTTCTGTAACATAAACCGTCTCCGCCTATTTCCACCTGTGTAACATCAACCGCCTCCGCCTAGTTCCACCTCCGTAACATCAATCGCCTCCGCCTATTTCCACCTGCGTAACATCAACCGCCTCCGCCTATTTCCACCTGCGTAACATCTCCCCCACAAACTCTTCCATCAAGTCCAACTAGTCTTTGGTCTCCCTCACAGACTCTTCCATAAAATCCAACTATTCTTTGGTCCCCCCACAAACTCCTCCATATACGTTTGTAGTCCAACCAGTCTTTGGTCTCCCCCTTAAACTCCTCCATAAAGTCCAACTAGTTTTTGGTCTCCCCCACATCTCCTCCATAAAGTCCAACTAGTCTTTGGTCTCCCCCACAAACTCCTCCATAAAGTCCAATTACTCTTTGGTCTCCCCCACAAACTCCTCCATAAAGTCCAACTAGTCTTTGGTCTCCCCCACAAACTCCTCCATAAAGTCCAACTAGTCTTTGGTCTCCCCCATAAACTCCTCCATATAGTCCAACTACTCTTTGGTCTCCCCCCACATTTCCTCCATAAAGTCCAACTAGTCTTTGGTCTCCCCCTCAAACTCCTCCATAAAGTCCAACTAGTCTTTGGTCTCCCCCACATTTCCTCCATAAAGTCCAACTAGTCTTTGGTCTTCCCCACAAACTCCTCCATAAAGTCCAACTAGTCTATGGTCTCCTCCATAAAGTCCAACTAGTCTTTGGTTTCCCCCTCAAACTCCTCCATAAATTCCAACTAGTCTTTGGTCTCCCCCACATTTCCTCCATAAAGTCCACCTAGTCTTTGGTCTCCCCACATTTCCTCCATAAAGTCCAACTGGTCTTTGGTCCCCCCACATTTCCTCCATAAAGTCCAACTAGTCTTTGGTCTCCCCACATTTCTTCCATAAAGTCCAACTAGTCTTTGGTCTCCCCCACAAACTCCTCCATAAAGTCCAACTAGTCTTTGGTCTCCCCCCTCAAACTCCCCCGTAAAGTCCACCTATTCTTTGGTCTCCCCCAAAAACTCCTCTGTAAAGTCTCCGTAAAGTACTCTCACATTCAAGCTAAGCATTAATTATAAATAAATGATAAATGGGTTATACTTGTATAGCGCTTTTCTACCTCCAAGGTACTCAAAGCGCTTTGACAGTATTTCCACATTCACCCATTCACACACACATTCACACACTGATGGCGGGAGCTGCCATGCAAGGCGCTAACCAGCAGCCATCAGGAGCAAGGGTGAAGTGTCTTGCCCAAGGACACAACGGACGTGACTAGGATGGTAGAAGGTGGGGATTGAACCCCAGTAACCAGCAACACTCCGAATGCTGACACGGCCACTCTACCAACTTCGCCACACCGTCCCTAATTACACATTAAGTACAAATTAGCTACACATTAATTACACATTAAGTACAAATTAGCTACACATTAATCACACATTAAGTATACATTAGCTACACAATATCTACACATCAAGTACAGATTAGCTACACAATATCTACACATCAAGTAAACAATAGCTACACAATATCTACACATCAAGTACACATTTAATTACACATTAAGCACACATTAAGTACACATTAGTTACACATTAAGTATACATTAGTTACACACTAGCTAGCGCAGGCTGGTCTCCATGGTCTTGTCGGCATGTGGTGAGGATTGCGGTTTTGATTTGAACGGGTGGTGCTGGTTGTCGAGGGTATTGCAGCCGTTGTTTGTTTGTTTGTGGTGGGTCTGGTGCGAAAGGGTGGCCGGTGTTGTGGTGTGTGGCAGTGTGTGTTGTGGTGTGTGGCAGTGCATGCTGTGGTGTGTGGCAGTACGTGTTGTGGTGTGTGGCAGTGTGTGTTGTGGTGTGTGGCATATCATGACAAATACTGTATGTATTGTTGCATTTGATGACATCATGCATTTCAAGTTATCATGACATATATGTATTGTTGCATTTGATGACATCATGCATTTCAAGTTATCATGACATATATGTATTGTTGCATTTGATGACATCATGCATTTCAAGTTATCATGACATATATGTATTGTTGCATTTGATGACATCATGCATTTTTAAGTTATGACATATACGTACTGTTGCATTTGATGACATCATGCATTTAAAGTTATCATGACATATATGTATTGTTGCATTTGATGACATATACGTATTGTTGCATTTGATGACATCATGCGTTTCAAGTTATGACACATACGTACTGTTGCATTTGATGACATCATGCATTTCAAGTTATCATGACATATATGTATTGTTGCATTTGATGACATCATGCATTTCAAGTTATCATGACATATATGTATAGTTGCATTTGATGACATCATGCATTTCAAGTTATCATGACATATATGTATAGTTGCATTTGATGACATCATGCATTTCAAGTTATCATGATATATATGTACTGTTGCATTTGATGACATCATGCACGTTATGCTAACACAATATAATACTGCATACTGTACACAATAACACTTGATCTGTATTGTTTATAAAGTGGATAATTGCTCACGACATTTCTCTCAGGTGTGCTGGCAGAAGAAGAGCCGAGGCCGTGCGCCGTGTCAGGAAATGGCCGCCATTGTGTGCTAAACACCAGCGTGTGCAGAGAAGGCTGGCAAGGTCCCAACAACGGCATCACCAACTTTGACAACTTCCTGTTTGCCATGCTCACCGTCTTCCAGTGCATCACCATGGAGGGATGGACCGACGTGCTCTACTGGGTGACAACAATCACCTTACAGCTACACAACTAAACACTTCTTCAACAACAAACACCTTACATGTACACAACTATACACTTCTTCAACAACAATCACCTTACACATACACAACTTTACACTTCTTCTTCAACAATCACCTTACACATACACTATTATACACTTCTTCAACAACAACAATCATCTTACACGTACACAACTGTACACTTCTTCAACAACAATCGCCTTACTTATATACAACTATACACTTCTTCAACAACAACAATCACCTTACACATACACAACTATACACTTCTTCAACAACAATCACCTTACTTATATACAACTATACACTTCTTCTTCAACAACAATCACCTTACACATACACTATTATACACTTCTTCAACAACAACAATCACCTTACATGTACACAACTATAAACTTCTTCAACAACAATCACCTTACACATACACAACTATACGCTTCTTCTTCAACAACAATCACCTTACACTTACACAACTATACACTTCTTCAACAACAATCACCTTACACCTACACAACTATACGCCTCTTCAAAAACAATCACCTTACACATACACAATTATACATTTATTCTTCAAGAACAATCACCTTACACATGCACAACTATACACTTCTTCAACAACAATCACCTTACACATACACAATTATACATTTCTTCTTCAAGAACAATTTTTTTACACATACACAATTATACATGTATTCTTCTACGACAATCACTTTACACACACACTATTATACATTTATTCTTCAACAACAATCACCTTACACAATACACATTTATACATTTCTTCTTCAACAACAATCACCTTACACATACACTATAAAACATTTCTTCAACAACATTCACCTTACACATTCACAATTATACATTTCTTGTTCAACAACAATCTCACCTTACACATACACAATTATACATTTCTTGTTCAACAACAATCATCTTGCACATACACAATTATACATTTCTTCTTCAACAACAATCACCTTACACATACACAATTATACATTCTTTATTCAACAACAATCACCTTACACATACACAATTAATGAATATTCGTATTCAACAACAATCACCTTACACATACACTATTTATGCATTTCTTATTCAACAACAATCACCTTACACCTTCACAATTTATGCATTTCTTATTCAACAACAATCACCTTACACATACACAATTTATGCATTTCTTCTTCAACAACAATCCCCTTACACCTACACAAATATACATTTCTTCTTCAACAATCACCTTACAAATACACAATTGTAAATGTATTTTTTAACATCAATCACCTTACACATACACAATTATACATTTCATCTTCAACAACAATCACCTTACACATACACTATTATACACTTCTTCAACAAACATCACCTTACATATACATTATTATACACTTCTTCAACAACAACCACCTTACACATACACTAGTATACACTTCTTCTTCAACAACTATCACCTTACACATACACAATTATACATTTTTTCTTCAGCAACAATCACCTTACACATACACAATTTATACATTTCTTCTTCAACAACAATGACCTTACACCTACACAACTATAAACTTGTTCTTGAACAACAACAATTACCTTACACATACACTATTATACATTTCTTCTTCAACAACAACCACCTTACACCTACACAATTATACATTTCTTCTTCAACAACAATCACCCTACACATTCACAATTTATACATTTCTTCTTCAACAACAATCACCTTACATATACATAATTATACATTTCTTCTTCAACAACAATCACCTTACACATACACAATTTATAAATTTCTTCTTTAACAACAACCACCTTACACCTACATAATTATACATTTCTTCAACAACAATCACCCTACATATACACTACTATACATTTCTTCTTCAACAAAAATCACCTTACACATACATAATTATACATTTTGTCTTCAACAACAATCACCTTACACGTACACAATTAATAAATTTCTTCTTCAACAACAATCACCTTACATTTACACAATTATATATTTTTTCTTCAACAACAATAACCTTACTTATACAATATTATACATTTGTCCTTCGACAACAATCACCTTACACATACACAATTATAGATTTCTTCTTCAAAAAATATCACCTTACACATACACAATTATACATTTATTCTTCAACAATCACCTTACACCTACACAATTATAAATTTCTTCTTTGACATCACCCTACATATACACTATTATACATTTATTTTTCAACAACAATCACCTTACACATACACAATTCATACATTTATTCTTCAACAACAATCACCTTAAACATACACAATTCATACATGTATTCCTCAACAACAATCACCTTACACTACACAATTAATTATTTCCTGTTCTACAACAATCACCTTACACATACACAATTATACATTTGTTGTCCAACAAACAATCACCTTACACATACACAATTATACATTTATTGTTCAACAACAATCCCCTGACACATTGTTAGATTCCCGTTGTTTGACTTACAAGCTCCTTCCTGCGAGTCGTCTAACTCCAGCACTCCGTACCACGGGTCCTGTTCTACTCGGTGCAGACGGGGTCCTCCTCGCTGCTCCACCGACGTAGGCGCTACTCTGCTGGATGGCGAGGCAATGCGCCTAGCTCTACTACCCTGTGTTGATTCAGCGTCTGTCCCGCTTCCCCTTGTGGTACACTCGGTAGAGAAGCCTCTCTTTCCAAGGTCGAGGTTAATACACACAATTCCCGCTGCTTTAATGGTAGCTTGCCTCTATGAATCTTGGCTTTTGTTACTGACTAAGTTTGGATTTGAGGGCGTTGGAATTGAACAGCCCTACAGGACATAATTGTTAGTGGACTCCATTAGAGTGACCCTTGAGAGCTAGGTGTCGTACACACTGTGATCCTATGGTTTATCGTCGAGGACGTGTCGGTAGGTGAAAGGTTGAAAGGATGCAAATTTGGCTTCTTGGTATAATGCTTTTTAATGCAGGTTCTTCATGAATCTTGATATAATGCCCCTTAATGCGGGTTCAATGGCACAAGCATTGCACAGCGTTAATGAATCATTTCACAAAAATCATGAGAAGTTGAAATATAAAAATATATAAAAAGTAACAAACAAATCATCAGAGGGTGTCTAATTCAGTTCAAATGAAAGTTCGAATTGGGACTTACTTTGAGAGGTCCTTTGTGGTGGGTCCCCTGGAGGGGGGCCGGGGTTGGGTCGAAAGTGGCCGAAAAGAGTCTCTTGAATTTGGGCAAACCCTGACGTGTCACCCGGCCGAGTGATCCGTCGTCGGGCTTCTGCTGTGCCGGCCGGAGAGGGAGGCCAGCAGGAGCAGTGGAGTCGTAACGCCCTGGTTCCTTTGGTAGGACAGGAGATCCTGGTCCTCTCGTTTGGTCACGGGGAGATCGGAATGGAGCGAGGTCTCTCGCTTTGTCGAATCGGGTTCTTCTTGTAGAGTTTTGGCCAAAGTTCTTTGTTTCAGTCCAAGTTGCAAAGAGACCTCTCGATTGCCCATTCGATGCTACGCGCACGTAAGGAATCCCGTGAAATAATGTTCTTTACACTCCTATATACCCTCGGTTATGGGGGGTGGTTTTCTCTCTAACCAATCCACCTCTTACTCCTATGGGGCTATACTGCATCATACTATATTTTACAATTCATTGGTCGATTCTTAGTTCATTCCGTTCATTCTCGACTCTCCCCTTTTTGGCTACCGTGGACTTAGTAGCTACGCCCCAACCAGTCTATTCCAGATTCACCTGGATGACCCTTCTCCCCATTCCTCCCTTCTTCCAACTGTACAATTAAGTGCCAGTATATCACTCCGTCCCCACCCGGCTAATTAGTACTGTCGTGAGGGTTATTTTGAACTGGGGATGTATTGCTTGCTATAGCATTCCACTCGCCCTCTCCTTTATCTTGAACTTATCTTCAACTTTTTACTTCGACCGCTATACCTGTCCCTCCATTCTGCCTTGACAGCCCTGTTTGCTAGGGAATTTCTATGGGTTCAGGGATGGCTATGTGTGAGTTTCTACTCATGGGCCTATATGTCTCTCTTCTGACTTTCCCTGATCTTATTCTCCATTTGTCTTGAACCTTTTCCTGACACCATTACTGCTTTAGTTCACATGATCATTGACAAACTTCCTCCTTGATTAAATACATTGATTATATACATTGATTAAATATAATTTACATTCTATTGATTATATGGGTTCGTTCTAGGCCTTGTGTCTCTGCCGTGCTGTTCGCAGTTACTAGGGGGGAAATACAGCCTATCTTAGGTCTATAGTTAATCTAATTTAGGTGAGGGTTTCTATTTTTCTTGACACCCCCTTCTAGAAACCCTTGGTAGGTAGGACAGGCAGCGTCCCCTAGCGTCCCTTGGACTTCTCCCGATCCCCCGGGCTTAAGGACCCGGGTGAGCCGTGAGGAGAATCCGCAGACACAGGGGAGGTTGTATCCAGGTATACCACCGGCGCCCCTGAGTCATCAGCCTCAAGTATCAGGCGACCTCGGGCAGACGACGGCGGGGTTTTGTCGAGCACATTGTTTTGCCCTGGAGTACCGGGAGCGTGAGCAGGAATAGGGTTGGTGACAGCCCCGCAAAGCGACATCATGAGGTCCTTCCACTCCTCACTAGGAGGGGAAGGTGACTCAGACTGCATCAGCGAGTCTACCAGCGAAGCCCCAGGTGAATCAGGCAAGGGAGTACTTGCATGTGACCTCGGTTGTGCGGGGAGCGCAGGAAACCCCGGAGGAGCTCCTGTTTTCAACCGCTTATGCCGAGGTTCCTCAGCAACCGGAACCTGTTCACATGTTACGGTGCCCCCGGGACAAGCCTCAGTCGCTTCCGGCTGGGACTTCTCCAGGCGGGCATCCAGCGCAGCCATCGCTTTCGCCAGGGCCGCTCTTCGAGCCTGGATCTCCTGCCGGCCCATCTCCCAATTGTCCTCCCAGTCTTCCCAGTGAAAGTTCTCGAGCTCGTTCACATAATCTGTAATGTGCTCTGGGAGGTACTCCCAGGGCTCAGACGCCACCGTAGGCGCCTCAATCTCCAGGCGTCTAGTAAATTCGGGTTCCATTGCCGGTTCAGCCCCGGACGCAGCGTCCATCGCCTCTTGAGGCGAGGAACCCTGGTCCACTGTGACTGGTTCAGGAGCCGCAGGAGCTATGGCCGGTGTAGGGATCACCACCCCAACACACGGATCATGCGGCTGCGGCCTCCCATCAGTCAACCCCGGCTCTGCACCATCTAATATCACAACTGGTTCGGGATATGGAGCTCCGGGCGCCAGGGGGGAATCTCCATCCCCACCCCCGGCGTACGGGCTTCCACTACTATGGGGGCATCCGGGACCTCTTGGTCAGGTGCGCCCCCTTCTGGGGAGGGCGGACCTGACTCTTGTCCAGATTCAGTACTAACGGAAATTGAGGTGTCCTCTCCCCACCGGAAAAACCCGAGGTTGAAGGTTCCAGTTCCTCCATTATCTGGAGAATCAGGTCCTCCAGGCACCTGCCGTAAACCCCCGATAGCTAGGAACCTGCCGTCCTCAAGAGCATGGGTGGACATAATCCTACCCCCAGTTGTTTGTTCCCATATTGTAGAATAGATGGAGGTATATGTGGCACCTACCATCATGCGAGGCCTAGTAAGGGATCCCCCCAACTGCTGACAGAACACAGGTATAGCACCCTGAACAAGGCAGGCTACCGCCGCTGCCGGTACCGTAGGACCCCCTGGTTGAAGGTGAATGACTCCCCAGGCAAACCGATAGCCGGGAAGGGTCAGGTAGCAGTGGGAACACATCAACACCCCCTTCATGTCCCAAAAACAACCGTCATATGGTTGCTGGCACTTGTTGCACTTGGTGGTGACCTAATAACCCAAAACAGAGCAGATATGAGAAGCATGATTTCGTTTGCACATTTCTAAGCCAAAACTGAGCCCCCCTCCTTTTTAAGTAGTGCCATCCGCTAATTTAGTCTTATGTCGAGGCCCTGCGGTCCACTGAGAACCGGCGGGTTGCAACATGTCTCATTGCCATCCTTGTCAGCCAGGGACTCTGGATCCTGGGGTGGGGAGATGAGTCTCCCCCTCGACGCCTCGGGAAGAGCGCACCGTACACCATGCACCAGGCGGCCATCGGGACTGATGAGCCCAACCCGACCCAGTAAATGGCTCCCAGCACTCCCCAGCCGAGGGCCCAAAGGCTCACCGCCGTCACCCTGTACAGCCATAACTGTCTGAAGCACTTCTTCTTCAACAACTATCACCTTACACATACAAAATTATAAATTTTTTCTTCAACAACAATCCCCTTACACATACACAATTTATACATTGCTTCTTCAACAACAATGACCTTACACCTACACAATTATACATTTGTTTTTGAACAACAATCACCTTACACATACACTATTATACATTTCTTCTTCAATAAAAATCACCCTACACATACACAATTTATACATTTCTTCAACAACAACCACCTTACACTTACACAATTATACATTTATTCTTCAACAACAATCACTCTACATATACACTATTATACATTTCTTCCTCAACAACAATCACCTTACATATACATAATTATAAATTTCTTCTTTAACAACAATCACCTTATACATACACAATTTATACATTTCTTCTTCAACAACAACCACCTTACACCTACACAATTATACATTTCTTCTTCAACAACAATCACCATACATAAACACTACTATACATTTCTTCTTCAACAAAAATCACCTTACACATACATAATTATACATTTCGTCTTCAACAACAATCACCTTACACATACACAATCAATACATTTCTTCAACAACAATCACCTTACATTTACACAATTATATATTTTTTCTTCAACAACAATAACCTTACTTATACAATATTATACATTTGTCCTTCGACAACAATCACCTTACACATACACAATTATAGATTTCTTCTTCAAAAACTATCACCTTAAACATACACTATTATACATTTCTTCTTTAACAACAATCACCCTACATATACGCTATTATACATTAATTCTTCAACAACAATCACCTTACGCATACACAATTATATATTTATTCTTCAACAACAATCACCTTACACACACACAATTCATACATTTATTCTTCAACAACAATCACCTTACACATACACAATTCATACATTTATTCCTCAACAACAATCACCTTACACTACACAATTAATTATTTCCTGTTCTACAACAATCACCTTACACATACACACCTATACATTTGTTGTTCAACAAACAATCACCTTCCACATATACCATTACACATTTTTTTCTTCAACAACTATCACCTTACACATACACTATTATAGATTTCTTCTTCAACAACAATCACCTTACATATACACAATTATACATTTCTTCTTCAACAACAATCACCTTACTCATACACAATTAATGAAGCTTCATTTTCAACAATAATCACCTTACACATACACAATTTATGCATTTCTTATTTAACAACAATCACCTACACGTGGCAGCACGGTGGCAGAGGGGTTAGTGCGTCTGCCTCACAATACGAAAGGTCCTGAGTAGTCTTGGGTTCAATCCCAGGCTCGGGATCTTTATGTGTGGAGTTTGCATGTTCTCCCCGTGACTGCGTGGGTTCTCTCCGGGTACTCCGGCTTCTTCCCACCTCCAAAGACATGCACCTGGGGATAGGTTGATTGGCAACACTGAATTGGCCCTAGTGTGTGAATGTGAGTGTGAATGTTTTCTGTCTATCTGTGTTGGCCCTGTGATGAGGTGGCGACTTGTCCAGGGTGTACCCTGCCTTCCGCCCGATTGTAGCTGAGATAGGCTCCAGCACCCCCCGCGACCCTAAAGGGCATAAGCGGTAGAAAATGGATGGATGGATGGGCACCTACACGTACAAAATTTATATATGTCTTATTAAAGAACAATCACCTTACACATACACAATATATACAATTCTTATTCAACAAAAATCACCTTACACATACACAATTCATGCAGTTCTTTTTTTTAACAACAATCACCTTACACTTACACAATTTATGCATTTCTTGTTCGACAACAATCACCATACACATACACAATTTATACATTTCTTATTCAAACAAAAAAAAGGTCACCGGCCTTAAGGTCCATCCTTCCGCCAGAATCCTTGACTGGTCACCGACCTTAAGGTCCATCATTCTGCCAGAATCCTTGACCGGTCACCGTCCTTAAGGTCCATCGCTTTGCAAGAATCCTTGACCGGTCAACGTTCTTAAGATCCATCATTCCGTCAGAATCCTTCACCGGTCACCGGCCTT
This sequence comes from Entelurus aequoreus, assembly GCF_033978785.1. Classification (NCBI taxonomy): domain Eukaryota; kingdom Metazoa; phylum Chordata; class Actinopteri; order Syngnathiformes; family Syngnathidae; genus Entelurus; species Entelurus aequoreus. The sequence goes on from NC_084731.1 coordinate 73,004,913, forward strand.
AAGGTCCATCATTTTGGCAGAATCCTTGACCTGTCACCGGCCTTAAGGTCCATCATTTTTGCCAGAATCCTTGACCAGTTACAGGCCTTAAGGTCCATCATTCTGCCAGAATCCTTGACCGGTCACCGGCCTTAAGGTCCATCACTCTGCCTGAATCATTGACCGGTCACCAGCTTTAAGGTCCATCATTCTGCCAGAATCATTGACCGGTCACCGGCCCTAAGGTCCATCATTGTGCTAGAACCCTTGACCGGTCAACATTATTAAGGTCCATAATTGTACTAGAATTCTTGACCGGTCATTGTTCTTAAGGTCCATCATTGTGCCAGAATCCTTAACCGATCACCTGCTTTAAGGTCCATGATTCTGCCAGAATCCTTGACCGGTCACCGGCTTTAAGGTCCATCATTCTGCCAGAATCCTTGACCGGTCACCAGCTATAAGATCCATCATTGTGCCAGAAGCCTTGACTGGTCACCAGCCTGAAAGTCCATAATTCTGCCAGAATCCTTGACCGGTCACCTGCCTTAAGATCCATCACTGTGCCAGAATCCTTGACCGGTCATCGACCTTCAAGTCCATCATTCTGACAGAATCCTTGACCGGTCACCGGCCTTAAAGTCCATCATTCTGCCAGAATGATGGACCTTAAGGCTGGTCACCGGCCAATAATTCTAGCACAATGATGGACTTAAGGCTATTGACCGGTCAAGGATTCTAGCAAAATGATGGACCTTAAGGCCGTGATTCTGCCAGAATCCTTGACCGATCACCTGCCTTATTATCCATCATTCTGCCAGAATTGGGTCACCGGCCTAAAGGTCCATCCTTCCGTCAGAATCCTTGATCGGTCACCGACCTTAATGGTAATTCTGCCAGAATCCTTGACCGTTTGCCGACCTTAAGGTCCATCATTGTGCCAGAATCCTTGACCGGCCTTAAGATCCATCATTCTGCCAGAATCCTTGACCGGTCACCTGCCTTAATATCCATCATTCTGCCAGAATCCTTGACTGGTCACCAGCCATAAGGTCCATCATTCTGCCAAAATCCTTGACCGGTCACCTGCTTTAATATCCATCATTCTGCCAGAATCCTTGACCGGTCACCAGCCTTAAGGTCCATCATTGTGCTAGAATTATTGACCGGTCACCAGCCTTAAGGTCCATCATTCTGCCAGAATCCTTGACCTGTCCCCGGTCTTAAGGTCCATGATGCTGCCAGAATCCTTGACCGGTCACCGACCTTAAGGTCTATCATTCTGCCAGAATCCTTGACCGGCCTTAAGGTCCATCATTCTGCCAGAATCCTTGACCGGTCACCTGCCTTAATATCCATCATTCTGCCAGAATCCTTGAGCGGTCACCGGCCTTAAGGTCCATCATTTTGGCAGAATCCTTGATATGTCACCGGCCTTAATGTCCATGATTCTGCTAGAATCCTTGACCGGTCACCGGCCTTAAGGTCCATCCTTCCGTCAGAATCCTTGACCGGTCACCGACCTTAAGGTCCATGATTCTGCCAGAATCCTTGACCGGTCACCGGCCTTAAGATCCATGATTCTGCCAGAATCCTTGACCGGTCACCGGCCTTAAGGTCCATCATTCTGCCAGAATCCTTGACCGGTCACCAGCCCTAAGGTCCATCATTGTGCTAGAATCCTTGACCGGTCACCGGCCTTAAGGGCCAACGGGGACGGCGTGGCGAAGTTGGGAGAGTGGCCGTGCCAGCAATCTGAGGGTTACTGGTTCAATCCCCACCTTCTACCATTTTAGTCACGTCCGTTGTGTCCTTGAGCAAGACACTTCACCCTTGCTCCTGATGGGCCTGGTTAGCGCCGTGCATGGCAGCTCCCGTCATCAGTGTGTGAATGTGTGTGTGTGTGTGTGTGAATGGGTGAATGTGGAAAATAGTGTCAAAGCGCTTTGAGTTCCTTAAAAAAGGTAGAAAAGCGCTATACAAGTACGACCCATTTACCATTTACCATTTAAGGTCCATCATTGTACTAGAATCCTTGACCGGTCATTGTTCTTAAGGTCCATCATTGTGCCAGAATCCTTGACCGATCACCTGCCTTAAGGTCCATGATTCTGCCAGAATCCTTGACCGGTCACCGGCTTTAAGGTCCATCATTCTGCTAGAATCCTTGACCAGTCACCAGCTTTAAGGTCCATCATTGTGCCAGAATCTTTGACTGGTCACCGGCCTTAAGGTCTATCATTCTGCCAGAATCCTTGACCAGTCACCGACCTTAAGGTCCATCATTCTGCCAGAATCCTTAACCGGTCACCGTCCTTAAGGTCCATCATTGTGCTAGAATCCTTGACCGGTCACCAGCCATAAGGTCCATCATTCTGCCAGAATCCTTGACTGGTCACCGGCCTTAAGGTCCATCATTGTGCTAGAATCCTTGACCGGTCATTGTTCTTACGGTCCATCATTGTGCCAGAATCCTTGACCGATCACCTGCCTTAAGGTCCATCATTCTGCCAAAATCCTTGACCGGTCACCGGCTTTAAGGGCCATCATTGTGCCAGAATCCTTGACCGGTCACCAGCTTTAAGGTCCCTCATTGTGCCAGAATCCTTGACCGGTCTGAAGATTGTGAAATGTTTTTGCAGATGAACGATGCGATGGGCTTTGAGCTGCCGTGGGTCTACTTCGTCAGTCTAGTCATCTTTGGATCCTTCTTTGTTCTGAACTTGGTCCTGGGAGTCCTCAGTGGGTAGGTGTCCCCCAGAGGTCTGGAGGTATGGGATCTGAAGGTGTGATGCTGGTTTGTGCCGTCAGAGAGTTCTCCAAAGAGCGGGAGAAGGCCAAGGCGCGAGGTGACTTCCAGAAGCTCCGTGAGAAGCAGCAGCTCGAAGAAGACCTTAAAGGTTACCTGGACTGGATCACGCAGGCAGAGGACATCGACCCCGACAACGAGGACGAGGGAGACGAGGAAGGCAAGCGCAAAAGTGAGTCATCTGAATATGGAAGTATTTGTTGTTGGTGTCTTTATGAGTAGACTTAAAGCTACACTATGTCACAGTGGTGAGGTTTTTTTTATTTCAACGATTAACTCTTTAGTATACCTTTTTATTACATCCACTACATAATACATTTTATTTTTTAAATTCTTATTAAAGTAGAGAAACAGATGTAGCATAAGTTCATTAAAATAGTTACTATTTGTAATTATCTGCCCTGATTGATATATTATATATATGTGTTACATATTTCAATTAGAGTTGTCAAAGTTCATAAGGTAACAGTGAGTGAAAGTTCCTTCAACAAATGTACTAAGTGACCCTCAGTACAAATATAGATCACAAAGGTAGAATACAAGTCCAGTAAAAGACAAGCCCAGCTCCAAAAAGTGACTTTCATCCACTGCCGCTGAGAGTTGAGTCATCACCGCAGCGGCAAAATTAAACTTTGATTATGAATGAATGAATAACACAAAATGTGGGTTGTTTTGTCAAAGATGTCATGTGTGATGTATACAGTAAATGTGTGATATATATACAGTAAATGTCATGTGTGATATATACAGTAAATGCCATGTGTGATATATACAGTAAATGTCTTGTGTGATATATACAGTAAATGTCTTGTATGATATATACAGTAAATGTGTGATATATACAGTAAATGTGTGATGTATACAGTAAATGTCATGTGTGATTATATACAGTAAATGTCATGTGTGATATATACAGTAAATGTTATGTGTGATGTATACAGTAAATGTCATGTGTGATATATACAGTATATGTCATGTGTGATATATATAAACAGTAAATGCTAGTACATCAAATATTATAACATGTTTGGTTTTCTAGTATTTCATCTTCAAGTTTATTACAACATATCATTATGAATACCATGAACTTGTAAAACACCTACTATCACAACTTGTATTAGATCACAACAATCCATGTGTTGTCTTATTCATGGGCTAAAAAGATAAACACGTCAGTGAAGTTTCGTTTACTTTGTAATCATAGTCATAGTTGTTATTGTCAGTAAATGTCCATGTTGTCTTCTTTCTGTTTCATAAACGTTGACATGAAACAAACAAATTGTCCATGTTGATCAAAACATGATTTGATGAAATATCAACGATTATAATAATCACAAGTTAACTCCAGACAGAATGTGATTCATCACCATTGAACATTTTATTCATTTGACGGATCTAAGCATAATAAATGTAGACATGATTGTTATTTGTACAATGCTTTGTACAATGTTTTGTCTCTCATTTTTAAGCACCAGCCTTCCCGCTACTCTTCTGATGGAGCAAAGATAGCTTTCTTTTTTCCGCTGATGTCGGATCAGGCTCTCCAGTGGGCCACAGCAGCCGTGGACAAGACTGTGGGCCTGAGCTTCGATTACGCCGCTTTTCGGGCCGAGTTCAGGGCAGTGTTTGACCACCCCGTGGACGGTAGGGACTCTGCAGTCCGTCTGCACACCATCCAGCAGGGCATCGCTCAGTCACGGCCTACATCCGTGAGTTCTGCACCCTAGCTGCAGACAGCGAGTGGGGAAACCGCGCACTCCAGAGCGCCTACAGAAAGGGGCTAAGCGAGCAGGTCAAGGACGGCTTGCTGAGAGACCGACCTACCTCTTGGCGAGCCCTCATCGAACTCGCACTACTCTTCGACCAGCGATTTGTTGAATGAGCAGCCGAGAGAGCACAGGTGGCCGCTAGATCCACTCCTGCTATCCAGTTCCGACCTGCCTACCACACAACCAGCATCCGACCCATACCTCCGCCCATGCCAACTGTGACCATAGAACCCATGCAGTTGGGAAGAACGCATCTGGAAGCGGAGGAGAGAGGAGAGAGAGAGAAGGTTCAGGCAGCGCCTTTGCCTCTATTGTGGCCTGGCAGGGCACGTCATCCTTGACTGCCCAATGAGGCAAAGAGGACCAGGCTCACCAGCTAGGGGAATCCTGGTACGCCACATGTCTATTCCCCAGGAGAAGAGGGACCAAGGCATCTTTTTTCCCGCTACTCTGTCGTGGAACTCTAGGACTCTGAGAGTGGGGGCCTACTTGGACTCCGGAGCTGATCAGCGTTTCCTCGACCATGAATTTGCCCGTCAAACAGGCATTCTGCTTGTTCCCTTGAATACATTCCTTCCTACTCAAGCTCTGGATGGACGCCCCCTGGGACCCATAAAGCATCGTACGGAGCCCCTATCTTTGTCCCTCTCGGGCAACCACGTCGAGACCATCAGCTTCTGGGTACTGGACGTCCTCGTCGCTCCATTAGTCCTCGGGAGATCATGGCTGCGTCTGCACGACCCCCACGTTTCATGGACCACGAGCAAGATCAGCAGACCCAGGCCCGGTATCCAGCCAGCTAATCTCGCCCATATACCTGCGGTCTACCACGATCTGGTTGCTGTCTTCAGCAAGGAACGTGCCCTATCCCTTCCACCACACAGACGTTATGACTGCGCCATCGACTTGCTGCCCAACACAGTGGTTCCGACCAGTCGGTTGTACAATCTGTCACTTTCTGAGAAACTAGCCATGAAGGACTACTGTATATTACGGAATCCCTCGCCTCAGAATCATCACAGCCTTCCAAATATCCTCTGGCAGCAGGTTTCTTCTTTGTGAGCAAGAAGGACGGCTCGTCAAGACCATGCTTTTACTACCGGCAACTAAACCAGATCACCATAAAAAATAAGTACCCTCTACCCCTCCTGAGTTCTTTTTTCGAGCCTCTAGCCCCAGCCACCATATTCACCAAATTTAATTTAGGGAACGCTTATCACCTGGTGCGAATCAAAGAGGGAGACGAGTGGAAGACAGCATTCAACACCAATCTTGGGCACTTTGAGTGTCGGGTGATGCCTTTCAGACTCACAACACCCAAGCTGTCTTCCAGACGCTCGCCAATGACATTTTGAGGGACATGCTTGACCAGTCGTATATCTTGACGATATATTGATCTTTAGTCGTAGCCTGCAGGAGCCCCGGCAACACGTCCGCCTTGTCCTGCAGCGCCTCCTGGAGCATCGCCTGTTAGTGAAAGCAGAGAAGTGCGAGTTCCACACACCATCCGTAGGATTCTTGGGATTTGTGGTCGAGGGAGGACACATCCGGGCTGACCCCAAAAAAGTTGAGGCGGTTTTGGCCTGGCCTCAGCCCCCCACCTGGACGGAACTAAGGATGTTCCTAGGATTCGCCGGGTTCTACCGTAGATTAATCCAAGACTTCAGCAAGGTAGCTGCACCACTTCATTCACTCACCTCTACAAATGTCTCCTTCCAGTGGACACAAGACTGAACGGACTGAAAGAGAGCTTCATCTCCGCCCCTGTCCTCATCCATCCGGACCTGGACTGTGCCTTTATCATAGAGGTGGATGCTTCGGACTCAGGGATTGGTGCTGTGCTCTCCCAACGCTCCCGAACCGACAGCCTGATTCACTCATGTGCTTTCTTCTCCAGGCGACCTACCCCAGCTGAGCGGAACTATGATGCGGGTAATAGAGAGCTATTGGCGGTCCATGAGGCCTTGCCTGAATAGAGGCATTGGCTGGAAGGGGCCAAACACAAGTTTCAGATCCTGACCGACCACAGCAACCTTCTCCATATCCGCTCAGCCAGGAGGCTTAACAACTGTCAGGCTTGTTGGTCGCAGTTCTTCAGTCGTTTTTATTACCTCCTCTCGTACAGACCGGGCTCCAAAAATACCAAGGCTTATGCACTTTTCATGGAGGAGCCCACCTGCACCCCGGCGGCTGAACCCATCCTCCCTCCTGCCTAAATTGTGGGCATGGTCTCCTGGCAAATTGTGGACCTCCCAGAAAATATTTTCTTCCCCTGTGAGCTTCAATCCAGGGTCCTGGATTAGGGCAATTTCAGTGTCTTCTCCTGCCATCCGGGTTTCCAGCGTACACTATCCTTCATCCGACGGCAATTTTGGTGGCCGTCGATGGCAGCTGATACACATGAGTTCATCGCCGCTTGTACGACCTGTTCCTGCAGCAAAGCCTCAGACAGACCTCATGCTGGTCTCCTGTGCCCCCCGCCTATTCCTGCCCGTCCATGGTCTCACATCACCCTGGACTTCGTTACAGGATTTTCGGTGTCCAGAGGTAACTCCACTGTACTAACTATTGTTGACCGTTTTTCGAAGGCAGCACACTTCATACCACTCCCCAAGCTTCCATTCTCCTTTGAGACGGCTGACCTCCTCACGCTTCATGTCGTCAAACAGCAAGGAATTCCAATGGATATCATATCTGACCGTGGCCCCCTGTTCACCTCCCGGGTATGGCGGGTTTCTGCAAGGGGATCGGGGCCTCGGTCAGTCTCACCTCTGGATACCACCCACAAAGCAACGGGCAGGCAGAGAGGGCAAACCAAAGCTTGGAGACCATGCTGTGTTACGTTGATTCCCGCCAGCCCGTCTCTTGGAGCAAGTTCCTTCCCTGGTTCGAGTATTCCTACAACTCCATGGAGAGGGCACATATTAAGCGGTGTCAGAGGGTGTAGAGAGCCGCCCGTGCGGCACTGGAAAGAGCCACAGAGAGGATGCGCCACAGTGCCAACCGGCGCCGCATCCCTGCACCATCCTACCAGCCATCCTACCAACAGTTGATGTTGCTCGCCAGAGACCTCAGCCTCCAGGTACCATCGAAAACATTAGCCCCACGATATGTTGGACCTTTACCCAAGTGATTCTGTTATTAATCCTGCGTCTGTCAAGTTGGCTCTCCCACCCTCAGTCAAGCGACACCCGGTTGTACATGTCTCCCATTTAAAGCCGGTAGCAGAGAGCGCTCTGTTCTCTTCTAGCGACCTGGTGTTGACGGTTAAAGAAATCCTCAGGGTCCGTCGGTAGGGAAGGGGGCTCGTGTGCTTGGTCGACTGGGAATGTTATGGACCAGAGGACAGATCTTGGGTGCCGGCCTCCTACCTTACCGACCCCTCGATTTTAGAGGATTTCTACCGTGCCAACCCCGATGCTCCCCGTCGCTGGTCAGGAGCCTTGCCTAAGGAGGGGGGTACTGTTACGGCACATGCGCAATCCCGCATGTGATCTGCTGCAAGCGCAGCCGGCACATCCGTTTGAAGCGCGCCGGGACACGCCCCTGCTCGCTCTTCTCGCATCGCGGCCACACACCTGCATGGCTGCAGGCAGTCAGCAATCAGCGCACCTGGGTCGGATGAGGGCAGAAGGAATAAAGATCAGCGGACCCGAAGATCCAGTGCCGGAACGTGTTCACTTTTATGTAGTAAGCATCTGTCTCTGGCTTCCCTCTGCGTACTTGCTCTCTCTCTCTGTGCTTTCCCTGTGCCAATGTCTCTGTGTTCCCCGCAGTGTTCCCTCTGTTTCCCGTGATCGAACTATGTGCCTCGACTCCTCTCTGGATTCTGGACTGCCTCCCTCGATCCTCGACCCCTGCTTAGCCACGGACCTCCTTGCCTCTCTCCCCGACCGCTTGCTTGCCCACGGTTTGCTTTCTTGCCTTGCCCCTCTGGTCGGACGAAGGATTCATCCAACATGCACATACAACAACCCCTGGTAACATTTATATTGTTGATTCTACACATCATCTTGCACCATCTAAACACCAACAATGAATTGATTAGCTGAACTCTCGACTCAATTGACAAAATCTTCTCGACGAGGAAGAGAGGTTCTGGGGAGCCTGGCTGCCCTGACGGAACGATTGCTGCGGGGTATGTGAGAGATTCCTGGGAGAAATGGAGAATCATGTGCCTCCCAGTCCTTCCATCGAGGACGTGGAAGACATCTACCTATTTGGAACCGTGATCGCGGGGCATGTGCTGATTGGGCTGGGCATTGCCCTGGTGTATCGCCAAATTCGGAAAACAATGGCAGGCATTCAGGGAGCCCAAAGGCTGTCCGTCGCAATGGAAGGCTTGGGTCGACCTGTGGGATCACAGACTGTGGCGATTTCTGAACTAAATCGCAATATGGATCACATCATGGAGAGGCTTGCTAGATTGGAAAAAATTGGATTGAGAACTGGCATGGACGATTAGAGCAGGAAAACTTGGAAAACAACATTCCTAATCTACGATTTGACTCCCCCGAATGGCCTTGACGCTGCTCAAAACCAGAAGAAAGGCTGTTGGAAAACATCCCCGAAGGACACCTCAGCGAGGGACGCTCTGACTACCCTCGCTCCCTCCTCAACAACACCTGGGTGTTGAACTTTGCTTGCACTGCCTGCAGAGCGACTCCGGGCCTATATACACAACAACTCACCCTGATGGGCACATGCTCACACACACACCCCATCCCCCATGCCTCTGCCACTGCTTATTCCCTTGGGGCGATGGACGGAGCAGCGACGCTTGCAGTAGCGGCTGGCCTACGTGGCCCCTCCCCAACCCCTCTGTTGCGAGTCTTGTTGATTAACATCTTTGTGTGCTATGGCTACAAGTTTTTTTCCCTTGGCCTCAGTCTGGACCCCCGCCCTGGAGTCCAGCCTTTGACTGAATATTTTTTTACTCTCCCCCTTCCCTTACATATACCTGTTTCTCACCTTTTTTTTGAAAGGGCTGCTGGACTGTCTGGCTGACCCGTCAGCGATCCTGTTCTGTCTCCCTGTAATGTTTTGTCTAATCTTGAATGGGATTGTGCTGAAAAAAAAGTACTATCTAATCTAATGTGCATATATATATATACAGTGTGTGTGTATATATATATATATATATATATATATATATATATATATATATATATATATATATATATATATATATATATATGTATATATATATATATATATATATATATATATATATATATATATATATATATATATATGTATATATATATATATATATATATATATATATATATATATATATATATATATGTATATATATATATATATATATATATATATATATATATATATGTATATATATATATACATATATATATATATATGTATATATATATATATATATATATATATATATATATATATATATATATATATATATATATATATATATATATATATATATATATATATATATATATATATCCCCAGGTGCATGTCTTTGGAGGTGTGAGGGGCCTATCCCCAGGTGCATGTCTTTGGAGGTGGGAGGAAGCCGGAGTACCCGGAGGGAACCCACACAGTCACGGGGAGAACATGCAAACTCCACACAGAAAGATCCCGAGCCCTGGATTGAACTCAGGACTACTCAGAACCTTCGTATTGTGAGGCACATGCACTAACCCCTGTGCCACCGTACCGTGCTGCCCGATAACAAATCATGTATGTACACACACACACATATATATATATATATATATATATCATCATCATCGGCGGTCACTCGTGGTCGAGTATGACTGTCCTCCTTCCTGGTCCTTGTGGGTCTTCAGGTGGGCGTAGAGGCCGATTCTGGACCCGATTATTCTGGGGCAATGTGGACAAGGGAATGTAGTGGTGGTGGGTTTGGGTTGGGCCTGCTTGATGGATGCTCTCTCCTTTCTTAGTCTGCGCTTGTCTTGTGCAGCATGGCGGAGGTCGTCATTATATTGCGCGGCACCCTCACGGACAAGGTTTCTCCACATCGTTCTGTCTGTTGCCTTGATTTCCCAAGACTTAAGGTCTATGCGACACTTTGTCAGGTTTGCCTTGATGTTATCCTTAAATCTCTTCTTTTGACCTCCCGGGGCCCGTTTCCCTTCAACAAGCTGTGAATAAAGAACTTGTTTTGGGAGGCGAGAGTCAGGCATGCGGACTACATGGCCAGTCCATCTAAGTTGGTTTTGGGCAATCGTGGCAGTGATGGTGGGCAAGCCAGCCTCCTCCAGGACGCTGGTGTTGGTGCGTCGGTCCTCCCAGCTGATCCTGAGGATTTTTCTGAGACATCTATGATGGTAGGTCTCGAGTGCCTTTAAGTGCCTGCTGTAGGTGGTCCAGGCTTCTGACCCATACAGAAGGGTGGGGAGCACGACTGCTTTGTAGACCAGGATTTTGGTCTTTGCTTGGAGGTCACGGTTCTCGAAGACTCGCTTCCTCAGCCTTGAGAAGGCCCCACTGGCACAGCTGAGGCGGTGGTGAATTTCATCGTCAATGACAGCTTTAGATGACAGGAGGCTCCCGAGATATTGGAAGTGGTCCACATTTTCCAGTCGGATTTTGTCAATTGAGAGGTTTGGGGGCAGGACAGGCGCACTACTGTTTGGTGGTGATTGGTGGAGGATTTGGGTTTTCTTTATATTGATAGCAAGACCAAGCTGTTTGTATGCCTTCGCAAAAGCAGACAGAGTGCACTGTAGGTCCTCTTCTGAGAGGGCTACGAGGGCATTATCGTCTGCATACTGCAGCTCCATGATGGATATGGTGGTGGTTTGACCTTTAGCCCTGAAACGGTTGATGTTGAGGAGTTGACCGTCGGTTCTGTACATTATTTTGACTCCCTGGGGCAGATGTATGTTTGTGAGATGGAGGATAGCAGCAACAAAGATGGAAACTACTACTGCTTTTGTTAGCAGTACTATTAGCAGCAGCACCACTCCCACTAGTGCCACCACCACCTTCATATATGTATGTATGTATGTATGTATGTATGTATGTATGTATGTATGTATGTATGTATGTATATGACAGGCCCCTCCCACCTCCAAAGACATGCACCTGGGGATAGGTTGATTGGCAACACTAAAATTGGTCCTAGTGTGTGAGTGTGAATGTTGTCTGTCTATATGTGTTGGCCCTGTGATGAGGTGGTGACTTGTCCAGGGTGTACCCCGCCTTCCGCCCAAATGCAGCTGAGATAGGCTCCAGCACCCCCCGCGACCCCAAAAGGGACAAGCGGTACAAAATGGATGGATGTATGGATGATTTGTTATCCTTGAATGATTTGTTGTTGAGGCAGCACGGTGGAAGAGGGGTTAGTGCATCTGCCTCACAATACGAAGGTCCTGAGTAGTCGTGAGTTCAATCCCGGCCTCGGGATCTTTCTGTGTGGAGTTTGCATGTTCTCCCCGTGACTGCGTGGGTTCCCTCCGGGTACTCCGGCTTCCTCCCACCTCCAAAGACATGCGCCTGGGGATAGGTTGATTGGCAACACTAAATTGGTCCTAGTGTGTGAATGTGAGTGTGAATGTTGTCTGTCTATCTGTGTTGGCCCTGCGATGAGGTGGCGACTTGTCCAGGGTGTACCCTGCCTTCCGCCCGATTGTAGCTGAGATAGGCTCCAGCGACCCCGAAGGGAATAAGCGGTAGAAAATGGATGGATGGATGGATTTGTTGTTGAAGGAAGAATATTACTCCTGGTCATACTTGCCAAACTTGAGACCTCCAAATTCGGGAGATTTGGGGGGTGGGTGGCCAGGGGGCGGGGTTAAGGGGGGAGGAGTATATTTATAGCTAGAACTCACTGAAATTCAAGTATTTCTTATATATATGTATATTTATATATATATACGTTTGTATATATATATATATAAATAAAATAAATACTTGACTTTCAGTGAATTCTAGCTATATATATATATATATATATATATATATATATATATATATATATATAAATATATATATATATATATATATATATATATATATATATATATATATATATATATATATATATATATATATATATATATATATATATATACATGTATTATATTTTATATATATATATAAATATAAATAAAATAAATACTTGAATTTCAGTGTTCATTTATTTACACATATACACACATAACATTCCTCTCTACTCATTGTTGTATTTGAAAGTGAAATGCTTTGCAGCCAGTAGCACAGCCTTTGAAGGAGCATAGGTATGGGCAGTGTAATATTCTGGGTTGGAGTCAATAACCAGGCGAGGTGACAAAGTTACGTCTCTTTACTTCATACTTCAGAACTGACTCCCACACTTGCCGTCAGGGTGCGCAATACAATGTAAACCGTTGGCCAACCAAAAAGTAACCACAGAACACTATACGGTATAGTGTTCTGTGGTTACTTTTTGGTTGGCCAAACGGACGTGACGACAGGCTGTCCTCACTCAGGTCCGCACGGACCTGGAGGGGGCGTGCTTTAAGTCCGGCTGGAAATCGGGAGAAATCCGGGAGAATGGTTGTCCCGGGAGATTTTCGGGAGAGGCACTGAAATTTTGATTTGTTTTTGAAACATCTAAAGCAAGAACGAATACAAAATACAAATGTATTTCAGTTTTAGGAGTTAAGTGGTGGAACAAGCTCAGTGATGAGCTGAAGACATGTACTTCTTTGTTAAGGTTTAAGAAAACATTGAAAGGTGAAATAATTGAAAATGATAAAATATAGCAACGATTACTTTCATCCCATTGATTTTTTTTTTTCTTTTTAATGTTGATGTTCCAGGTAATCTTATTTTCAGTGAAGGTATAGGATAGGCAAATATAAGCCTTGGCTTCAGCCTATTCCTTTTTCGGTCATGCTTTTTCTTTTTTTTTCTTTTCTTTTCTTTTTGTGTGTAAATGTGTATGATTGTTATATATGTATAATTTGTACTGTACTGTCACACAAAATGGTTATTGGTTGAGGGTTGATTATATGGCTGAAATAAACTTATTTCATTCATTTCATTTCATTTCAAATTCGTGAGTCTCCCGGAAAATTCGGGAGGGTTGGCAAGTATGCTCCTGGTAGTACTTTGTGCTCCTTGTTGTACACACCTGCTGACTCACTGCTCCCTCTGCTGGCTGCTGTGTGAACTGCATATTGTCACAGCAGGACTCACACTAACTGAGCTCATTCACAAGAAGAAGGCAAAGTTTGGATGGTTCACTCAGTCCACAGACACTCAGGGTAAATGCCAGCCCTTTTTACTACTCATCTCCATCACACTTCAACACATCAATCATTATATCTATACACACACACACACACACATACACACACACACACATATATATATATCAATAAAGTTTGTCTAAGTCTTATATATGCATCCATGTATGTATAAGATTATTTTTTATTGGAAGAAAAAACCTCTTCAAGTGATAGTTGATGTCATAGTTTTGTCATCATATCTCATCTTCATCATCGTCATCTTCATCGTCATCATCGGCATCATCTTCATCATCAACATCATCATCATCATCATCCTCCTCTCTCTAAAGGACAGAAAATGTTTGCATGTAGTTATGAGAAAAGTTGGATTCCAACTAAAAGAATAATTCCAGTTTAGAAGTCAAATCTAAAAATTGTTTGTGAGCCACTAAAGTCTAAATTAAATTAAAGATATTATGTAGTATTATACTATATATATATATATATATATATATATATATATATATATATATATATATATATATATATATATATATATATATATATATATATATATATATATATACACACGCATATATACACACACACACATATATATATATATATATATATATATATATATATATATATATATATATATATATATATATATATATATATATATATACACACATATATATATATACACATATATATATATATCCATCCATCCATCCATTTTCTTCCGCTTATCCGAGGTCGGGTCGCGGGGGCAGCAACCTAAGCAGGGAAACCCGGACTTTCCTCTCCCCAGCCACTTCGTCCAGCTCTTCCCGGGGGATCCCGAGGCGTTCCCAGGCCAGCTGGGAGACATAGTCTTCCCAACGTGTCCTGGGTCTTCCCCGTGGCCTCCTACCGGTCGGACGTGCCCTAAACACCTCCCTAGGGAGGCGTTCGGGTGGCATCCTGACCAGATGCCCGAACCACCTCAACTGGCTCCTCTCGATGTGGAGGAGCAGCGGCTTTACTTTGAGCTCCCCCCGGATGGCAGAGCTTCTCACCCTATCTCTAAGGGAGAGCCCCGCCACCCGGCGGAGGAAACTCATTTCGACCGCTTGTACCCGTGATCTTGTCCTTTCGGTCATAACCCAAAGCTCATGACCATAGGTGAGGATGGGAACGTAGATCGACCGGTAAATTGAGAGCTTGGCCTTCCGGCTCAGCTCCTTCTTCACCACAACGGATCGATACAGCGTCTGCATTATATATATATATATATATATATATATATATATATATATATATATATATATATATATATATATATATAAAGTATATGTGTACAAACCCCGTTTCCATATGAGTTGGGAAATTGTGTTAGATGTAAATATAAACGGAATACAATGGTTTGCAAATCCTTTTCAACCCATATTCAATTGAATGCACTACAAAGAAAAGATTTTTGATGTTCAAACTCATAAACTTTATTTTTTTTTTGCAAATAATAATTAACTTAGAATTTCATGGCTGCAACACGTGCCAAAGTAGTTGGGAAAGGGCATGTTCACCACTGTGTTACATGGCCTTTCCTTTTAACAACACTCAGTAAACATTTGGGAACTGAGGAGACACATTTTTTAAGCTTCTCAGGTGGAATTCTTTCCCATTCTTGCTTGATGTACAGCTTAAGTTGTTCAACAGTCCGGGGGTCTCCGTTGTGGTATTTTAGGCTTCATAATGAGCCACACATTTTCAATGGGAGACAGGTCTGGACTACAGGCAGGCCAGTCTAGTACCCGCACTCTTTTACTATGAAGCCACGTTGATGTAACATGTGGTTTGGCATTGTCTTGCTGAAATAAGCAAGGGCGTCCATGGTAACGTTGCTTGGATGGCAACATAGGTTGCTCCAAAACCTGTATGTACCTTTCAGTATTAATGGCGCCTTCACAGATGTGTAAGTTACCCATGTCTTGGGCACTAATACACCCCCATACCATCACAGATGCTGGCTTTTCAACTTTGCGCCTATAACAATCCGGATGGTTCTTTTCCTCTTTGGTCCGGAGGACACAACGTCCACAGTTTCCAAAAACAATCTGACATGTGGACTCGTCACACCACAGAACACTTTTCCACTTTGTATCAGTCCATCTTAGATGAGCTCAGGCCCAGCGAAGTCGACTGC
>NC_084731.1:73023375-73093375 GCF_033978785.1 Entelurus aequoreus
AGATTATTGATGATATCATCAGAAATACTTGTAGTATTTAGTAGATTATTGATGATATCAGCAGGAATACTTGTAGTATTTAGTAGATTATTGATGATATCATCAGAAATACTTGTAGTATTTAGTAGATTATTGATGATATCAGCAGGAATACTTGTAGTATTTAGTATCATGATGAAATGAGTATCACAGACAACAATGGTAGTTATAAATAACTATTTAGTATTAACGTCTGGTACGGACTTATGCCGTCTTTTTTTAGTTGAAGTGGAATGGTTGAACAATGCGGACACGTTTGGTACTGGATATTTTCTAACACTGCCTCTGTATGTGTAAGTAATATACAACTATAATTATTTGATACTTGCTTATATTGACAAATGTCACCTTTACAGTGTTCAATTACCAATGTATGTCTAGCTTGTGTGCTATTGTGTGCTCAGCTGTTGTGTAGCTGCTAGCTCCTAGTAGACTATAGCCTAGCATGTTTACCTTTTGTTAATGACTTTAGTAAAATAGAAGAAAATGTGTCTTTATTGGAGGACATTAAGATGTCATCTTTGTGTCAACACTCTGCTTGTATCGCACATGATATCACACACAAGTAAACACTCTGCCTGTATTGCACATGATATCACACACAAGTAAAAACTCTGTTTGTATTGCACATAATATCACACACAAGTAGACACTCTGCTTGTATCGCACATGATATCACACACATGTAAACACACTGCAGGACTGCTTGTATCGCACATGATGTCACACACGTAAACACACTACAGGACTGCTTGTATCGCACATGATATCAGACACAAGTAAGCACTCTGCAGGACTGCTTGTATCGCACATGATATCACACACAAGTAAACATTGTGCAGGACTGCTTCTATCGCACATGATATAACACACACTATCAAACACTCTGTAGGACTGCTTGTATCGCACATGATATCACACACAAGTAAACACTCTCCAGGAGTGCTAGTATCACACATGATATCACTTACAAGTAAACACTCTGCTAGTATCACACATGATATCACTTACAAGTAAACACTCTGCTTGTATCGCAAATGACATCACACACAAGTAAACACTCTGCTTGTATCGCACATGATATCACACACAAGTAAACACACTGCAGGACTGCTTTTATCCCACATGATATCACACATAAGTAAAAATTGTGCAGGGCTGCTTGTATCGCACATGATATAACACACACTATCAAACACTCTGTAGGACTGCTTGTATCGCATATGATATCACACACAAGTAAACACTCTCTAGGACTGCTTGTATCAAACATGATAACACACACAAGTAAACACTCTGCTTGTATCGCACTTAATATCACACAAGTAAATGCACTGTAGGACTGCTTGTATCGCACATGATATCACACACACAATCAAACACTCTGTAGGACTGCTTGTATCGCACATGATATCACAAACCAGTATACACTTTGCAGGACTGCTTGTATCGCACATTACATCACACACAACTAAACACACTGCAGGACTGTTTGTATCGCACATGATATCACACACAAGTAAACGCACTGCAGGACCGCTTGTAGTGCACAAGATATCACACACACAATCAAACACTCTGTGGGACGCCTTGTATCGCAAATGATATCACAAACAAGTACACACTCTGCAGTACTTCTTGTATCGCACATGATATCACACACAAGTAAACACTCTGTAGGACTGTTTGTATCGCACATGATATCACATACAAGTAAACACACACTCTACAGGACTGCTAGTATCGCACATGATATCACACACAAGTAAACACTCTGCAGGACTGTTTGTATCGCACATGATATCACACACAAGTAAACATGCTGCAGGACTGCTTGTATCGCACATTATATCACACTCAAGTAAACTTTCCAGCGTCAGCAGCACTCGTGTTGCCACATGTTTGCTATCAGTGGTAGTACGGGGCTGCACATTGACTACTCTAAAGTGTCCTTGCTGGAAAGGAGGAATACAATGTATTTTTTTATCCTACTCAGTCCAAAAATCACTAAGTCAGAATGCAGGTTAGTGTGGTCTTCCTGTATCGTCTTGTGATATCACCACATGGTCTTCCACTCCTGGCCGTCTGTGTGTTTGGGATGCTAACGTGCTAACGCTCCAGTCGCCAGGGGCGCCGCTGGAACCGCCTGTGGCGCAGAAAGTGTCGAGTGGCTGTGAAGTCTGTGATCTTCTACTGGATGGTCATCGTCTTGGTCTTCCTCAACACGCTCACCATCGCCTCCGAGCACCACCAGCAAGCCCAATGGCTCACTCGCCTTCAAGGTGCCCCACCTCTTTAGATCCTTCCAAAATAGGCTTCCCTACACATTTTAATACACTTTTTTTTACACACCAATTGTTTGAAACCAGACCAAATTGACCTTTTTATTGATCCTCTGCTCCTCCTACTTATAGCACACACTCACACACACAAACACACACACCTATACAACTTTGAGGGATTGTCCTGCGGGGAGGCACGGCAGGGGGATGAGGATGGTGCTCCAGTCCTCCTGTTTTGTCCCCTGCTCGTCCATCCCTCAATCTTAGCTGCATATTAGACACTTAGGGTATTGGGTTTGCGTTTGGGGGGCTCGGCTTGGTTGGGACCCACCATGATCTTGATGGCATTATTAGTTCCCACAAGCATACCTATCTCACTCACGCTACAGTACACACCTCACTAGGGACTGCAGGTGGGCTGTAACGGCTGACTTCCTGATTTCAAATACACAGTAGACACTGTGGGGGCCTTGTACACATGCAGGGGTGGATTGGTGTTCGGGAGTACGGCGCACCCCTCATTGCCTCCTCGGCCGGCGCGGGTTGGGGGGACTGCGGTCTGGTGGCCTGTCATTCCCGGGCAGAGACCTCGTTGAGGGTGTAGGCTTTTATGCATTTATTATTTTTAATTTGTATTTTCATCTGTTTATTCATTTATTATTATTATTGTTTTGTATTATTATTTTTTAAATGTATTTATTTATTTTTGTGTGGCCTTGCACTGTAAGGTCTGTGTTGGTGACTTGATGCGGTGGTGGCACGGCCCCCTTGTCTGGTCTAGGTGCTCCTGTCTCGGTTGTTTGGGCAGTGGTGTGTTTGTACGGGTTTGGATTGAGGGGGTGGACTCTTTTGAAGGGGGAGGTGTTAATGTCTCTTGTTTGCATGTTGGCGTTTGGGCTGACTGGCGAGCTGGCGCTGGCTGGTCTCTGTGATCCTGTTGGCGTGTGGTTGCCGGTCGCGTTTTTTTTTCGATCGCTTTGATTTGATGGAGTGGTGCTGGCTGTCTGGGGGTATTGCAGCTGCTGCCTCTGCTGCCGTTTGTTTGTGGTGTGGGCGCCGGTGGCTGCTGGGTCCAATGTGGGGGGGTGGCTGATGTTGTGACCTGTGGCAGCGCGTGTACGTGGTGGTTGTCGGGGCTGGCGGACTTGCCGGCTTCATATTCGTTTATTGACGTGTTGGTTGGCTTGTCGGGTGTAGGCCTGGGATGCCCTTGCGCCCTGCCGCGCTGCCCTTTACGCCCGGTGTCATGCCGTCGTCTGGGGCGGGCTTGTCGAGGGTTGTCCCTGGGTGGCAAGGGTGCGCGGCCAGACCTGTTGGGCTTGGGGGAGGAGATCGGCTGGTTCTCAGTGGGCAGTGGGTGCCGGGACTTGATCGCTGTCCCGCCGGCCTGTGTATGGATTTGTTAGTGTATATATATGTGTGTGTGTGTGTGTGTGTGTGTGTGTGTGTGTGTGTGTGTGTGCGTGTGCTTATTTTTGAATGTGTGTGCGTGTGTGTAAATGTGTGTATGTATGTATATGTGTGTGCATGTATGAGTGTATGTATGTATGTACAACCGTATGTGTGTATATATATGTATGTGTGTATGTATGTGTGTATGTATGTGTGTATATATATATATATATACATTTTCTACCGTTTATTCCCTTCGGGGTCGCGGGGGGCGCTGGAGCCTATCTCAGCTACAATCGGGCGGAAGGCGGGGTACAGCCTGGACAAGTCGCCACCTCATTGCAGGGCCAACACAGATAGACAGACAACATTCACACTCACATTCACACACTAGGGCCAATTTAGTGTTGCCAATCAACCTATCCCCAGGTGCATGTCTTTGGAAGTGGGAGGAAGCCGGAGTACCCGGAGGGAACCCACGCAGTCACGGGGAGGACATGCAAACTCCACACAGAAAGATCCAGAGGCCGGGATTGAACTCACGACTACTCAGGACTAGGGATGATGTTTGATAAGAAATTATCAAGTTCGAGCTTTTTATCGAATCCTCTTATCGAACCGATTCCTTATCGATTCTCTTATCGAGTCCAGATAGGTTGTTTTTTATGGAAAAACACACAATATTTGGTTTAACAAATCACTTCACATTCTCTACTGCTCGCTACTATAGTATTACCATATCGGAGTTATTGTGCAGAATTGTGGGGAAATAACTACAAATGTGCGCTACATTCGTTAACCGTGTTACAAAAAAAATTAATTAGACTGATACATAATGTTGGATATAGAGAACATACAAACACTTTATTTATTGAGTCAAAAATATTAAAGTTCGATGATTTGGTAAAATTGCAAACAGCTAAAATGATGTGGAATTAAATGATATGATCCAGTTTAAGAGGTTGTTCAAATGAATAGTGCTTACAAAGTACAAAGAAGAATAATTATGAGAAATACTTCCAACCTTATTGAAAATAAGATATTCTTCATCTCAGTATATTAATAATGACTGAATTAATTAATTACATATTACAAAACTGTTGTATATACTAATTCACAGATATTTTATTATAAAAAGGTCAGTAAAGGATGTCTATATTGGTATGTAGTGGGAAAGGGGTAGGATTAAATAAGCTTTACTTCTTCCTACTCCTGTAAAGTGAAATGATATGAAACCGTGATGTCTTATGATGTGGTCGGTTCATGTTTTGTTTAGTTATGTTCTGTTAGTTTTGGACTTCTTTAGTTGTTTTGTGCACTTCAGGGGTTTGTTTTAGTCACCATGGTTACTTATGATTTTCACCTGCCTTGTACGCGCACCTGTTGCTCATCAGAGACTCTATTTAAGCCTGCCTTTTCCGGTCACTCGTCGTGGCTTCATTGTTTGCATTTGCAACAGTTACGTTGGCATTCTGGTTTTCGAGCGCATGATTCCTGTGCTAAGTTACCTTAGCTTTTAGTATTCCTGTGCTAAGTACGTTTTTGCTTTAGCTTCTCGTGCGAACGGCACGCTTTCCTTTTGTTTCGTTCCTGTCTGTTGTAATTTGTATGATTTATGAGAAATAAATCATCTCCTACCTGCACGCTTTCGTCCGGAGCCGTCAGTTTTGCGTCCTGGGAGCGAACCGCAGCACCCCACCGTGACAAATGACTGAGCTACGTGACGTCATTTCTTGTGAGATCGGTAGGTTGGAGTTCAAATCCCAGCCGAGTCATACCAAAGACTATAAAAATGGGACCCGTTTCCCTCCCTGCTTGGCACTCAGAATCAAGGGTTGGAGTTGGGGGTTAAATCACCAAAATGATTCCTGGGCGCGGCGCCGCTGCTGCCCACTGCTCCCCAAGGGGATGGGTCAAATGCAGAGGACAAATTTCACCACATCTAGTGTGTGTGTGACAATCATTGGTACTTTAATCTTTCATCTAAATCTGATGTCTCACGGGGCATTTCTTGTCGGTACGGGATTCGTTCCAAGTGATTCGAATAAAGAACCAACTCTTTTTCTTTAATATAGTGGTCTCGATAACGGATACCGGTTCTCAAAAAGGGATTCGAGTCCGAAGACTCGGTTCTTTTCTTATCGAACAACCGGGAAAACCAGTTTCGAGCATCATCCCTACTCAGGACCTTCGTATTGTGAGGCAGACGCACTAACCCCTCTGCCACCGTGCTGCATATATATATATATATATATATATATATATATATATATATATATATATATATATATATATATATATATATATATATACAAACCCCATTTCCATATGAGTTTGGAAATTGTGTTGGATGTAAATATAAACGGAATACAATGATTTGCAAATCCTTTTCAACCCATATTCAATTGAATGCACTACAAAGACAACATATTTGATGTTCAAACTCATAAACTTTATTTTTTTTTGCAAATATTTATTAACTTAGAATTTCATGGCTGCAACACGTGCCAAAGTAGTTGGGAAAGGGCATGTTCACCACTGTGTTACATGGCCTTTCCTTTTAACAACACTCAGTAAACGTTTGGGAACTGAGGAGACACATTTTTTAAGCTTCTCAGGTGGAATTCTTTCCCATTCTTGCTTGATGTACAGCTTAAGTTGTTCAACAGTCCGGGGGTCTCCATTGTGGTATTTTAGGCTTCATAATGCGCCACACATTTTCAATGGGAGACAGGTCTGGACTACAGGCAGGCCAGTCTAGTACCCGCACTCTTTTACTATGAAGCCACGTTGATGTAACACGTGGCTTGGTATTGTCTTGCTGAAATAAGCAGGGGCGTCCATGGTAACGTTGCTTGGATGGCAACATATGTTGCTCCAAAACCTGTATGTACCTTTCAGCATTAATGGCGCCTTCACAGATGTGTAAGTTACCCATGTCTTGGGCACTAATACGCCCCCATACAATCACAGATGCTGGCTTTTCAACTTTGCGCCTATAACAATCCGGATGGTTCTTTTCCTCTTTGGTCCGGAGGACACGACGTCCACAGTTTCCAAAAACAATTTGAAATGTGGACTCGTCAGACCACAGAACACTTTTCCACTTTGTATCAGTCCATCTTAGATGAGCTCAGGCCCAGCGAAGCCGACGGCGTTTCTGGGTGTTGTTGATAAACGGTTTTCGCCTTGTGAGTTTTAACTTGCACTTACAGATGTAGCGACCAACTGTAGTTACTGACAGTGGGTTTCTGAAGTGTTCCTGAGCCCATGTGGTGATATCCTTTACACATTGATGTCGCTTGTTGATGCAGTACAGCCTGAGGGATCGAAGGTCACGGGCTTAGCTGCTTACGTGCAGTGATTTCTGCAGATTCTCTGAAGCCTTTGATGATATTACGGACCGTAGATGGTGAAATCCCTAAATTCCTTGCAATAGCTGGTTGAGAAAAGTTTTTCTTAAACTGTTCAACAATTTGCTCACGCATTTGTTGACAAAGTGGTGACCCTCGTCCCATCCTTGTTTGTGAATGACTGAGCATTTCATGAAATCTACTTTTATACCCAATCATGGCACCCACCTGTTCCCAATTTGCCTGTTCACCTGTGGGATGTTCCAAATAAGTGTTGATGAGCATTCCTCAACTTTATCAGTATTTATTGCCACCTTTCCCAACTTCTTTGTCACGTGTTGCTGGCATCAAATTCTAAAGTTAATGATTATTTGCAAAAAAAAAAAAGTTTATCAGTTTGAACATCAAATATGTTGTCTTTGTAGCATATTCAACTGAATATGGGTTGAAAATGATTTGCAAACCATTGTATTCCGTTTATATTTACATTATAACACAATTTCCCAACTCATATGGAAACGGGGTTTGTGTATATATATATATATATATATATATATATATATATATATATATATATATATATATATATATATATATATATATATATATATATATATATATGTGTGTGTGTGTGTGTATATGTATGCTATATGTATGTTATATATGTGTATATGTGTATGTATATATAGATATATACATGTGTATTTGTATGTATATGTATATATGTGTGTATGTATGTATATGTGTTTATATGTGTACGTATGTATGTGTATGTATGCATATTAATGTGTTTATGTATAGACCGAAGACCTCCATGAAAAATAAACACGAAGGACCCAGATTTCCCTCGCCCGGACGTGGGTCACCGGGGCCCCCCTCTGGAGCCAGGCCCGGAGGTGGGGAAGAATGGCGAGCGCCTGGTGGCCTAGTGGTCCCCCCTCCAATGGGCTCACCACCCATAGCAGGGGCCATAGAGGTCGGGTGCAATGTGAGCTAGGCGGCAGCCGAAGGCAGGGCACTTGGCGGTCCGATCCTCGTTCTACTGGGGGACTTCAACGCTCATATTGGCAACGACAGTGAAACCTGGAGAGGCGTGATTGGGAAGAATGGCCACCCGGATCTGAACCCGAGTGGTGTTTTTTTATTGGACTTTTGTGCTTGTCACAGATTGTCCATAACAAACATAAGGGTGTCCATATGTGCACTTGGCACCAGGACACCCTAGGCCGCAGTTCCATGATCGGATTTGCGGTCTCATGTTTTGTACACTCGGGTGAAGAGAGGAGCGGAGCTTTCTACCAATCACCACCTGGTGGTGAGTTGGCTGCGATGGGGGGGGGGGATGCCGGACAGACCTGGCAGGCCCAAACGCATTGTGAGGGTCTGCTGGGAACGCCTAGCAGAGTCTCCTGTCAGAGAGAGTTCCAATTCCTTCCTCCGGAAGCACTTTGAACATGTCACGAGGGAGGTGACATTGAGTCCGAGTGGACGATGTTCCGTACCTCTATTGTCGAGGCGGCCGATTGGAGCTGTGGCCGCAAGGTGGTTGGTGCCTGTCGTGGCGATACCCCTAGAACCCACTGGTGTCCACCAGCGGTGAGGGATGCCGTCAAGCTGAAGAAAGAGTCCTATCGGGCTCTTTTGGCTCATAGGACTCCGGAGACAGCAGACAGGTACCGACAGGACAAGTGGTGTGCGGCTTCAGCAGTCGCGGAGGCAAAAACTCGGACATGGGAGGAGTTCGGGGAAGCCATGGAAAACGACTTCCAGAAGGCTTTGAAGCGATTCTGGACCACCATCCGCCGCCTCAGGAAAGGGAAGCAGTGCAATGTCAACACCGTGTATGGTGGGGATGGTGTTCTGCTGACCTCGACTGCGGATGTTATGGATCGGTGGAGGGAATACTTCGAAGACCTCCTCAATCCTACCAACATGTCTTCCTATGAGGAAACAGTGCCTGGGGAATCTGTGGTGGGCTCTCCTATTTCTGGGGCTGAGGTTGCCGAGGTAGTTGCTCCTCTGTGGCAAGACCCCGGGGGTGGATGAGATCCGCCCGGAGTTCCTTAAGGCTCTGGATGATGTGGGGCTGTCTTGGTTGACAAGACTGCAACATCGCGTGGACATAGGGGGCGGTACCTCTGGATTGGCAGACTTGGAGAAGGCATTCGACCGTGTACTTTGGGAAGTCCTGTCGGGAGTGCTCAGAGAGTATGGGGTTTCAGACAGAATTTCTAGGCGCAGTCAGGGCGTTGAGGGGATCTGGTTTGGTGGCTGCAGGATTAGGTCTCTGCTTTTTGCAGATGATGTGGTCCTGATGGCTTCATCAGGCCAAGATCTTCAGCTCTCACTGGATCGGTTCGCAGCCGAGTGTGAAGCGACTGGGATGGGAATCAGCACCTCCAAGTCCGAGTCCATGGTTCTCGCCCGGAAAAGGGTGGAGTGCCATCTCCGGGTTGGGGAGGAGATCTTGCCCCAAGTGGAGGAGTTCAAGTACATCGGAGTCTTGTTCACGAGTGAGGGAAGGGTGGATCGTGAGATCGACAGGCGGTGCGGTGTGGCGTCTTCAGTAATGCGGACGCTGTATCGATCCGTTGTGGTGAAGAAGGAGCTGAACCGGAAGGCAAAGCTCTCAATTTACCGGTCGATCTACGTTCCCATCCTCACCTATGGTCATGAGCTTTGGGTTTTGACCGAAAGGACAAGATCAGGGGTACAAGCCGCCGAAATGAGCTTCCTCCGCCGGGTGGCGGGGCTCTCCCTTAGAGATAGGGTGAGAAGCTCTGTCATCCGGAAGGAGCTCAAAGTAAAGCCGCTGCTCCTCCACATCGAGAGGAGCCAGATGAGGTGGTTCGGGCATCTGGTCAGGATGCCGCCCGAACGTCTCCCTAGGGAGGTGTTTCGGGCACGTCCGACCGGTAGGAGGCCACGGGGAAGACCGAGGACAGGTTAGGTAGACTATGTCTCCCGGCTAGCCCGGGAACGACTCGGGATCCCCCGGGAAGACCTGGACGAAGTGGCTGGGGAAAGGGAAAATGTGGGCTTCCCTGCTTAGGCTGCTTCCCCCGCGACCCGACCTCTGATAAGCAGAAGAAGATGGATGGATGTACAATATATGTGTATGTATGTACAGTACATATAGGTATGTATATATATGTATGTATGTATATACAGTATATTTGTGTGTGTGTGTATGTATGTATGTATGTATGTATGTATGTATGTATGAATTTCTTTCTGGGGGTACGCTCTGGGCCTGCTTGTCAGGCGGGGGTCGGCACCTCAGGCTACTGCATCCGGGCTGCGTGTCTGGAGCTCCTGGGTCCCACCGTCCATCCCTTCCGGGTGCCCGTCTTGGTTGGGGCCTGCTGGGTCTAGTCCCCGCATCTATTGTGGTAGCTTGGTGCTGCAAGGTATTCCGAGGTGCTGCAAGTCAGCCAGCTGCTGGGGTAGTGACCCTGTGTGTCAGCGTGTCTGTGATCTTCTTTTAATTTATATATATATATATATATATATATATATATATATATATATATATATATATATATATATATATATATATATATATATATATATATATATATATATATATATACAAACCCCGTTTCCATATGAGTTGGGAAATTGTGTTAGATGTAAATATAAACGGAATACAGTGATTTGCAAATCATTTTCAACCCATATTCAATTGAATGCACTACAAAGACAATGTATTTGATGTTCAAACTCATAAACTTTTTTTTTTTTTTGCAAATAATAATTAACTTACAATTTCATGGCTGCAACACGTGCCAAAGTAGTTGGGAAAGGGCATGTTCACCACTGTGTTACATCACCTTTTCTTTTAACAATAATCAATAAACGATTGGGAACTGAGGAAACTAATTGTTGAAGCTTTGAAAGTGGAATTCTTTCCCATTCTTGTTTTATGTAGAGCTTCAGTCGTTCAACAGTCCGGGGTCTCCGCTGTCGTATTTTACGCTTCATAATGCACCACACATTTTTGATGGGAGACAGGTCTGGACTGCAGGCGGGCCAGGAAAGTACCCGCACTCTTTTTTTACGAAGCCACGCTGTTGTAACACGTGCTGAATGTGGCTTGGCATTGTCTTGCTGAAATAAGCAGGGGTGTCCATGAAAAATACGGCGCTAGATGGCAGCATATGTTGCTCCAAAACCTGTATGTACCTTTCAGCATTAATGGTGCCTTCACAGATGTGTAAGTTACCCATGCCTTGGGCACTAATGCACCCCCATACCATCACAGATGCTGGCTTTTGAACTTTGCGTCGATAACAGTCTGGATGGTTCGCTTCCCCTTTGGTCCGGATGACACAATGTCGAATATTTCCAAAAACAATCTGAAATGTGGACTCGTCAGACCACAGAACACTTTTCGACTTTGCAGCAGTCCATCTTAGATGATCTCGGGCCGAGAGAAGCCGGCTGCGTTTCTGGATGTTGTTGATAAATGGCTATCACTTTGCATAGTAGAGCTTTAACTTGCACTTACAGATGTAGCGACAAACTGTATTTAGTGACAGTGGTTTTCTGAAGTGTTCCTGAGCCCATGTGGTGATATCCTTTAGAGATTGATGTCGGTTTTTGATACAGTGCCGTCTGAGGGAAGGTCACGGTCATTCAATGTTGGTTTCCGGCCATGCCGCTTACGTGGAGTGATTTCTCCAGATTCTCTGAACCTTTTGATGATATTATGGACCGTAGATGTTGAAATCCCTAAATATCTTGCAATTGCACTTTGAGAAACGTTGTTCTTAAACTGTTTGACTATTTGCTCACACAGTTGTGGACAAAGGGATATACCTCGCCCCATTCTTTCTTGTGAAAGACTGAGCATTTTTTGGGAAGTTGTTTTTATACCCAATCATGGCACCCACCTGTTCCCAATTAGCCTGCACACCTGTGGGATGTTCCAAATAAGTGTTTGATGAGCATTCCTCAACTTTATCAGTATTTATTGCCACATTTCCCAACTTCTTTGTCACGTGTTGCTGGCATCAAATTCTAAAGTTAATGATTATTTGCAAAAAAAAAAAAAGTTTATCAGTTTGAACATCAAATATGTTGTCTTTGTAGCATATTCAACTGAATATGGGTTGAAAAGGATTTGCAAATCATTGTATTCCGTTTATATTTACATCTAACACAATTTCCCAACTCATATGGAAACGGGGTTTGTATATATTTACTATATGTGTGCGTATATATATATATATATATATATATATATATATATATATATATATATATATATATATATATATATATATATATATATATATATATATATATATATACATATGTATATATATATACGTATATATACAGTATATATATATATATATAATTTTTTTAACTAATAATAATTATTATTATTATTTGTATTTAATTTTTTTACTCACTATTATTATTAATATTATTATTGTTATTTATTTTTTATATTTTTTAAATATTTTATTATTTATTTTTTATTTTTTAAATGCTCCCCTCCCTCAGGGGGAGGATTCGACAGGGCGGTTGCTGGTTGTTCCATCTTCATCGTTGGGGTCCCTGCGGGTCAGGTGGGTGGTTCCCGTGGCCCCGTGCTGGGCGGTCCTGCGGCAGCCGACTTTAGTGGGGTGGCCTGAGGCGGGCCGCGCCGTGCTCTCCGGAGGTGGGGGTTGGGCTCTTGGGGGCCCGGTTGCTGGTGAGGTGGGGGCGGTCTCCCCGTCCGGTTTGGGGGAGTCTCTGGGCCCCTCGGGCGGGGCGTCCAGCCTTTCTGCCCGTGGGGGGGCTGTCCCCCGCTTCTCCCGTGCCTTGTCCTCTGCGCGTCTGTCTATGGCCTGCTGCTGGCTCTTACGGGCGGCATGGTGGGCCGGGCTCTGGTGTTCCTTTCGCTGGCCGGCCTGGCTGCGTGGGGCCGGTGGTCCCTGGTTCTCTGGGCGCCACACCTGCTGTTTTGGGTTGGGCTTTCTGGGTGGATAGGGCCGTACTCTGGCTCCCACACACACTGGGAGTAAAATATATTGTACATACAAATAGACATATATATACTCACATACACACAGTTATTCATACATACTGTATATACATACATACGGGCTGACATACTGTAGATACCTAGGCTCCCACATACATACACAAATACAGTACATACCTACACACTCAAAGTTCGTACATCCACACGCACATTCACTGTACAAATGTACATATACACATACTGTACATCAGGGGTCACCAACCTTTTTGAAACCGAGAGCTACTTCTTGGGTACTGATTAATGTGAAGGGCCACCAGTTTGATACACACTTAAATAAATTGCCAGAAATAGCCAATTTGCTCAATTTACCTTTAACTCTGTTATTATTAATAATTAATGATATTTATCTTTGTGGAAACACTGATCATCTTAATGATTTCTCACAATAAATATATATAGAAACAGATAAATATCAATATGCAACACTTTATTTTTATATTTTCTCTAAGTGCACATTTTTCAAATTGAACATTTTCAAATGATGACTTCTAAGACAGTCTTGTGAAATCACAATATCCCATTTTAACTAGCTAGCCACTAACATTTTTTAACAAATCATGAATTACTTTGCACCATGTTTGTACAAATAATAACTCATGTAAAATACAAAAGTCAACTCTCAATTTTTTAAATCATGTCACTACTTTGAACTGGACACCAAATCTGTTATCTGTTTCTTTTTCAGTTAGTGGGAAGCCTGGCATTGCATGCTGTTAACTAGTGTGTTGTACTCTGGTGTGTAACTTGACACTGCAACTCTGAGTGAGTCTTGCAGATGTGCGTCAGTGAGGCGTGTTCTGTGTTTGTTCTTGATGAAGTTCATGTCAGAAAAGGCTGATTCACAAAGATAAGATTTTTCCTCATTGTTTGCGGAACCTTCTTAATATTTTGGACATATTTTCACAGCAATCTGGCCTTAAGCTTAATTATGATAAATGTAAAATGTTAAGGATCGGAAATCTAAAGGGGACGTCCTTTCGAATGGAATGCAAAGTGCCTGTTTTGTGGACAGATGGACCAGTTAACATACTTGGTGTTGTTGTCCCAGAGAATCTGGAAGATCTAGGCTCAGTAAATTATGATAATCGACTAAGAAAGCTGGACAAAATTATGCAATTATGGAAAGGGAAATCCTTAACCTTGTATGGTAAAATATCTATTGTCAACTCGTTAATTATTCCTCAATTTATTTATTTGTTTTTGTCATTACCAGCTCCATCACAAAACTTTTTTAAGATTTATGAGCGGAGGGTCTTCGATTTTGTCTGGGACGGGACACCAGAAAAGATTAAATGAAAGGTTTTGTACAATGAGTATGAATATGAGGGCCTGAAACTTCTCAACCTTGAAGCTATGTGTCTGTCTTTAAAAGCATCAATTGTTCCAAAGATGTATTTAAACACTGAGTGGTACACAAATGTCCTGTTGGACAAAAAAAATGTACTGTATCAAAATAAATTGTATCCTTTTTTACAAGTGATCCCCTTCCATTTTTCTTATGTAGAGAGTCTGCTGGGAAACATGGCGGGGTTCATAAAGGAAACAATCCACTCATGGTGGTGTTTTCAATTTTATGTGCCAGAAAAAAGGGACAATATTTTGCAGCAGATAATATGGATGAACTCTAATATTGTAATAGATGGAAAGCCTTTCTTTTGGAAAAATATGTTTGAAAGAGGAATCATTTTTGTCAATGATATTATCAATGAGAAGGGTAAAATTATGAAATATGATGAATTTAGAACTATGTATGGTGATGCTTGCTCAAGCTTTTCATTTAATCAACTACTGGAGTCATTGGGAAAAGATGGAAACAAATAATTAATTATGGAACTACTAAATTATTAGTTTGTGAACCTCTAATAAGAAATTCTAGTTGGCAAAAAGGAACTAAAATAAATAGAAAAATATATAATTTTTATTTAATAAAGAAATCTTTGAAGGCTGCCCCATACAACACATATGGAAAATGGGAGGACTTTTTTGACTGCCCGTTGCCGTGGGATGCCATATTCAAACTAATCTATAAAACTACTATCGATGTGCAAAATTGTTATTTTCAAATTAAAATTATTCATAACTTCTTACCCACGGGGAAAATGTTAAAATTATGGAATATGACAGAGTCAGATGATTGCCGATTTTGTTGTCAGGAGTCTGAATCCACCCTGCATTTGTTTTGGTATTGTCATATTGTGTCTTCGTTTTGGGTGGAAGTTGAAAAAATGTGTTTAAGGATTGGTTTGTTTTTGAAGCTTGATGTGGTTTCTGTTATTTTAGGAGAGTTCATTGACAATCATGATTTAGTCAATTTAATTATAGTACTCGGTAAAGGTTTATTTTTAAGGCCAAAAACAGATACTCACTTAGTATTACTTTCTTTAAAACATTTATTCAGTATTTTTTAACTTTAGAAAGTTACATGGTTGAAAACGATAATGATGCCAAAAAACATAAAAAAAGATGGGAGGTCCTCAAAGGCTTATTTTGAAAGTATAATTATGTTTATAGATTATATGTTATCTGTTGTTGTGTTCCCTAAATTGAGTGACCTGGACATAACCTGGACTGTACATAAATGCTTATTTTGAAAATGTGATTTTGTTTATAAATTATATGCAATCTGTTGTGTTCCCTAATTTTTTTCTGTGTACATGAATGAAGGTGTGTGTTGCTGAGTCCGACTTGGACATTATCTGGACTGGACCTGGTTTTAAAAACCCTTTAAACAAATCTAATTTCATTGACAACCTGGTCTGGTGAAGATAAGGTCCTTTTAAAAAAAAAAAATAAAATAAGATAAATAAATAAAAAACATTTTCTTGGATAAAAAAGAAAGTAAAACAATACAAAAATAATTACATAAAAAAATAGTAATTAATGAAAATGTTAGTGGACCAGCAGCACACACAATCATGTGTGCTTCAGGGACTGTGTCCCTTGCAGATGTGTTGTCTATGTTGTGGGAACCAGAATATTGGTAGCAGAAAGAAATAACCCCTTTTGTGTGAGTGGGTGTGGATGAGTGTGCATGGGGGGGAAGTTTTTTGGGTTGATGCACTGATTGAAAGTGTATCTTGTGTTTTTTCTATGTTGATTTAAAAAAATAATAATAATAATTATTATTATTTTTTTTTTTTTTTTTTAATTTTTTAAGAACAGGCCAGCGGGCGACTCATCTGGTCCTTACGGGCGACCTTGTGCCCGCGGGCACCGCGTTGGTGACCCCTGCTGTACATATACATTCACTGTACAAACATACATATACACATACTGTACATATACAAGTAGATATACATACATACACTCATGCACATAATCACGTTTCATCAAACATATATTAACTTTGTTGCCCTAGGGTAAACTGGGTAACATATGGCACACTGACAAAGCTTAACCAATTGTTACTATAACAATCTACAAGGTTAATATAGGTTGTTTCTCTTTCTTCCCCTCCATTTTTCTGCATTCTTTTGTATCTCTAGTTATCATTACGTATATGTATTGTTGCATTTGAACAACTGTATTGTTGTTAAAAGAGGTAAATTATTGGTATTTTTCATTATCAATAGTGATATTTCTATTGGTATTTGTATTGATCCATTTGTTGTGTAATAATGCTCATTGTCATTTCTGTATTATTATTTATTTAGCTAACTGCTTCTTTGCTATTAATTTTACTATCATATTTGTACATATACTATTTGCTGATGTTGTTCTATTGTTGTTGTTATTGTTGTGTTTGCTGTTGTTGTTTTTGTCTCTCTGTCTTATCCCCCTCTTGTCCCCACAATTTCCCCCTCTGTCTTCCTTTTTTTCTCTTTCTATCCCCTCCTGCTCCGGCCCGGCTGCACCAAATGATAATATAAATACATTTAATAAAGTCAAATACAAATAAGGCAACAAGAGAAGTATCCTACACTTCTCTTTTGTAAAGTAAATCTGAACAGCAGATATAGATCATCTACATCTACTATATGATTTGTCTGAGAAGCTGGACAGGACAAAAAAATAAAAAATAAAAAACTTATGTTGCTACAAAAGCTGTATGTACCTTTCAGCATTAATGGTGCCTTCACAGATGTGTAAGTTACCCATGCCTTGGGCACTAATACACCCCCATACTATCACACATGCTACCTTTTAAACTTTGACCCTAGAACAGTCCAGGTGGTTCTTTTCCTCTTTGGTCCACAGTTTCCAAAAACATTTTGAAATGTGGACTCGTCAGACCACAGAAGACTTTTCCACTTTACATCAGTCCATCTTAGATGAGCTTGGGCCCAGCGAAGCGTTTCTGGGTGTTGTTGATAAATGTCTTTGGCTTTGCATAGTAGAGTTTTATCTTGGATTTACAGATGTAGCGACCAACTGTAATTACTGGCAGTGGTTTTCTGAAGTGTTCATGAGCCCATGTGGTGATATCCTTTACACACTGATGTGGCTTTTTGATGCAGTACAGCCTGAGGGATCCAAGGTGCGTAATTTCATGGTTTACGTGCAGTGATTTCTCCAGATTCTCTGAACCTTTTGATGATATTACGGAGCGTAGATGGTGAAATCCCTAAATTCCTTGCAATAGATGGTTGACAAATGTTCTTAAACAATTTGCTCAGGCATTTGTTGACAAAGTGGTGACCCTCGCCCCATCCTTGTTTGTGAATGACTGAGCATTTCATGGAAGCTGCTTCTATACCCAATCATGGCACCCACCTGTTCCCAATTAGCCTGTTCACCTGTGGGATGTTCCAAATAAGTCTTTGATGAGCATTCCTCAACTTTCTCACTCTTTTTTGCCACTTGTGCCAGCTTTTTTGAAACATGTTGCAGGCATAAAATTCCAAAAGAGCTAATATTTGCAAAAAATAACAAAGTTTCTCAGTGTGAACATGAAATATCTTGTCTTTGCAGTCTATTCAATTGAATATAAATTGAAAAGGATTTGCAAATCATTGTATTCTCTTTTTATTTACCATTTACACAACGTGACAACTTTACTGCTTTTGTACTTTTGTATATATATATATATATATATATATATATATATATATATATATATATATATGCTGCCACTACAGTATACACTGGTACACCCCCCCCCCCCCCCGTAAAAGACAAGCGGTAGAAAAATGGATGGATGGATATATATATACTGTATCTATCTATCTATCTATCTATCTATCTATCTATCTATCTATCTATCTATCGAAAATAAATAAATAAATAATCTTGCAAATGGGGTTGAACAAAAAAAGAAGAAGAATATTTGTGTCTGCTCATTTGACCTCCAAGTCAAGCTTGTTGTTGTCGCCCAGACAGTGCCAACAAAGTCCTGCTGGCCATGTTCACGCTGGAGATGCTGGTAAAGATGTACAGTTTGGGGCTGCAGGCCTACTTGGTGTCTCTGTTCAACCGCTTCGACTGCTTCGTGGTGTGCGGCGGCCTGGTGGAGACCATCCTGGTGGAGCTGGCCATCATGTCTCCGCTCGGCATCTCCGTCTTCCGCTGCGTCCGCCTCCTGAGGATCTTCAAGGTCACGCGGTGAGATGACTTGTTATGCTGGGCACAAGTTGACATTGGAATCCAAAGTTGTAAACAGGTTCCTGTGGTCCTCATGTGCTGACTTGCTGCTAGGCAGACCTGTGTCTGACTCCAGACTTATTTGTCTTCAGCCACTGGGCGTCTCTGAGCAACCTGGTGGCCTCGCTGCTCAACTCTATGAAGTCCATCGCCTCCTTGCTGCTGCTCCTCTTCCTCTTCATCATCATCTTCTCCCTGCTGGGCATGCAGCTCTTTGGTGGAAAATTCAACTTTGACCAGACCGTCACCAAACGCAGCACCTTCGACAACTTCCCCCAGGCTCTCCTCACCGTCTTCCAGGTCTGTCAACTACTTCTTCATCTACTCCAGTATGTGCGCTAGCAAGACCAAGGACACCTCCAAAGGAACTGCACTATTGTTAACACAGAGGAACTACTTTTAGAGAGCTAGCTATTTTATATTGCTATATTTACATATTGAGCTGCTGCATCACCTCAGAGATGGTGAAAGTTAATTCTGGATTATACTCTCACCTGGATAGTTGAAGGTTGTGGACATAAACCCACAAATTGGTCAACTTTGACATCCAATTTAGACCCGGAGATGGACATAATCTGACAAATTGGTCAATTTTGACATCCAATTTAGACCTGAAGATCGACATAAACCCACAAATTGGTCAACTTGACATCCAATTTAGACCCAGAGATGGACATAATCTGACAAATTGGTCAATTTTGACATCCAATTTAGACCCAGAGATGGACATAATCTGACAAATTGGTCAATTTTGACATCCAATTTAGACCCGGAGATGGACATAATCTGACAAATTGGTCAATTTTGACATCCAATTTAGACCCGGAGATGGACATAATCTGACAAATTGGTCAATTTTGACATCCAATTAAGACCCGGAGATGGACATAATCTGACAAATTGGTTCATTTTGACATTCAATTTAGACCCAGAGATGGACATTATCTGACAAATTAGTCAATTTTGACATCCAATTTAGACCCGGAGATGGACATAATCTGACAAATTGGTAAATTTTGACATCCAATTTAGCCCAGGCGATGTACATAATCTGAAAAATTGGTCAATTTTGACATCCAATTTAAACTCGGAGATGGACATAATCTGACAAATTGGTAAATTTTGACATCCAATTTAGACCCGGAGATGGAAACATTCTGACAAATTGGTCAATTTTGACATCAAATTTAGACCCTGAGATGAACATAGTCTGACAAATTGGTAAATTTTGACTTCCAATTTAGACCCGAAGATAGAGATGATATGACATATTGGTCAATTTAGACCCAGAGATGGACATTATCTGACAAATTAGTCAATTTTGACATCCAATTTAGACCCGGAGATGGACATAATCTGACAAATTGGTAAATTTTGACATCCAATTTAGACCCGGCGATGTACATAATCTGAAAAATTGGTCAATTTTGACATCCAATTTAAACTCGGAGATGGACATAATCTGACAAATTGGTAAATTTTGACATCCAATTTAGACCCGGAGATGGAAAAATTCTGACAAATTGGTCAATTTTGACATCAAATTTAGACCCTGAGATGAACATAGTCTGACAAATTGGTGAATTTTGACTTCCAATTTAGACCCGAAGATAGAGATGATCTGACATATTGGTCAATTTTGACATCCAATTTAGACTTTGAGATGGACATAATCTGACAAAATGGTAAATGTTGACAGCCAATTTAGATCCGGAGATGGACATAATCTGACAAATTGGTAAATTTTGCGTCCAATGTAGACCCGGAGATGGACATAATCTGACAAATTGGTGAATTTTGACATCCAATTAAAACCCGGAGATGGACATAATCTGACAAATTGGTCAATTTTGACATCCAATTTAAACCCGGAGATGGACATAATCTGACAAATTGGTCAATTTTGACATCCAATTTAAACCCGGAGATGGACATTATCTGACAAATTGGTGAATTTTGACATCCAATTTAAACCCGGTGATGCACATAATCTGACAAATTGGTGAATTTTGACATCCAATTTAGACCCGGAGATGGACATAATCTGACAATGTGGTAAACTTTGACATCCAATTTAGACCCGGAGATGGACATAATCTGACAAATTGGTAAATTTTGACATCCAATTTAGACCCGGAGATGGAAAAATTCTGACAAATTGGTCAATTTTGACATCAAATTTAGACCCTGAGATGAACATAGTCTGACAAATTGGTAAATTTTGACTTCCAATTTAGACCCGTAGATAGAGATGATCTGACATATTGGTCAATTTAGACCCAGAGATGGACATTATCTGACAAATTAGTCAATTTTGACATCCAATTTAGACCCGGAGATGGACATAATCTGACAAATTAGTCAATTTTGACATCCAATTTAGACCCGGCGATGTACATAATCTGAAAAATTGGTCAATTTTGACATCCAATTTAAACTCGGAGATGGACATAATCTGACAAATTGGTAAATTTTGACATCCAATTTAGACCCGGAGATGGAAAAATTCTGACAAATTGGTCAATTTTGACATCAAATTTAGACCCTGAGATGAACATAGTCTGACAAATTGGTGAATTTTGACTTCCAATTTAGACCCGAAGATAGAGATGATCTGACATATTGGTCAATTTTGACATCCAATTTAGACTTTGAGATGGACATAATCTGACAAAATGGTAAATTTTGACAGCCAATTTAGACCCGGAGATGGACATAATCTGACAAATTGGTAAATTTTGCGTCCAATTTAGACCCGGAGATGGACATAATCTGACAAATTGGTAAATTTTGCGTCCAATTAAAACCCGGAGATGGACATAATCTGACAAATTGGTGAATTTTGACATCCAATTAAAACCCGGAGATGGACATAATCTGACAAATTGGTCAATTTTGACATCCAATTTAAACCCGGAGATGGACATAATCTGACAAATTGGTCAATTTTGACATCCAATTTAAACCCGGAGATGGACATAATCTGACAAATTGCTGAATTTTGACATCCAATTTAAACCCGGTGATGCACATAATCTGACAAATTGGTGAATTTTGACATCCAATTTAGACCCGGAGATGGACATAATCTGACAATGTGGTAAACTTTGACATCCAATTTAGACCCGGAGATGGACATAATCTGACAAATTGGTCAACTTTGACATACAATTTAGACCCGGAAATTGACATAATCTGACAAATTGGTCAATTTTGACATCCAATTTAGACCCGGAGATGGACATAATAGGACAATTTGGTTAACTTTGACATCCAATTTAGACCCGGAGATGGACATAATCTGACAAATTAGTCAATTTTGACATCCAATTTAGACCCGTAGATGGACATAATCTGACAAATTGGTCAATTTTGACATCCAATTTAAAACCGGAGATGGACATAATCTGACAAATTGGTGAATTTTGACATCCAATTTAGACCCGGAGATGGACATAATCTGACAAATTGGTCAATTTTGACGTCCAATTTAGACCCGGAGATGGACATAATCTGACCAATTGGTCAATTTTGACGTCCAATTTAGACCCGGAGATGGACATAATCTGACAAATTGGTCCACTTTGACTCAGTTTAGACCCCGAGATGGCCAGAAAGACACGAACAGACGCGGCAACATTTTCTTTCATCCAACATGAGGATTATGAATAACTCTTGATACAAACACATCATCAGTCTGTATCCCAGTGAGAGCAGACATTGTACAGTGAGTGATTGTTTTATGTTCATCAATCAATCAGTCAACGTTTATTTATATAGTCCTTAATCAGGAGTTCCTCAAAGGGCTTCACAAGCCACAACCACATCCCATGATTAGAACCCACATCGGGGCAAGGAAAAACTCCAAAAGCTTAACTTGGAAAAAAGAATAAACCTTGGGAAGGGACCACAAGTGTGGGGACCCCCTCCTGGGTGACCGGTTTAAATGGATGTGGAGTATGGACAGGTATTCATTTATTCATGATCATTTGAGAGTCCGGTCCATCTGTAAACCAGCAGAGGGTCCTGGGAAATCTTCTTCCATGTCATGGGGGAGTGGGCCACACCGGGTCATGACTTAGAACAGCTAGCACAGCCTCCAGACTGGTACGTCTCCAGGGATTATCCATAGCCACCTGATAACCTCTTCATGTGGGAGAAGGGGACAGGGCAGAAAAGAGAAGCAGCAGATCAACTGGTCTAAAAATGGGATCTATTTAAAGGCTAGAGTATCCAAATGAGTTTTAAGATGTAGTAGTGATATTAATAACGTTACGTTTATTTTGTGTAATGCGCCTTAAATCATTCTGACTATATCTATGATGGAGATCTTCAGATTGTTTGCTTGGTGCTGCGTCATAATTTGCCACCTCAGTAGAATGCATGTCCACCTCTGGCACAGTCACTGCAGAAAAAACATGATGCAAATTGTGTATTATTCTAGGAGAAATGCTATGTGTGCAGGGATTTTCCAGCCTGGCGCCGGCTACTTCTATCTTAAAGGCCTACTGAAATGATTTTTTTTTATTTAAACAGGGATAGCAGATCCATTCTATGTGTCATACTTGATCATTTCGCGATATTGCCATATTTTTGCTGAAAGGATTTAGTAGAGAACATTGACGATAAAGTTCGCAACTTTTGGTCGCCGATAAAAAAAAGCCTTGCCTGTACCAGAAGTAGCGTGACGTCGCAGGTTGAAGGGCTCCTCACATTTCCCCATTGTTTACACCAGCAGCGAGAGCGAGTCGGACCGAGAAAGCGACGATTACCCCATTAATTTGAGCGAGGATGAAAGATTTGTGGATGAAGAACGTGAGAGTGAGGGACTAGAGTGCAGTGCAGGACGTATCTTTTTTCGCTCTCTTAGGTAAAAGGGCTCATTGGATTCCACACTTTCTCCTTTTTCTATTGTTGATCACGGATTTGTATTTTAAACCACCTCGGATACTATATCCTCTTGAAAATGGGAGTCGAGAATGCGAAATGGACATTCACAGTGACTTTTATCTCCACGACAATACATCGGTGAAGCACTTTAGCTACGGAGCTAACGTGATAGCATCGTGCTTAAATGCAGATAGAAACAAAAGAAATAAGCCCCTGACTGGAAGGATAGACAGAAGATCAACAATACTACTATCAGGAGACACCGAACACAACACTGGACCTGTAACCACACGGTTAATGCTGTGCCACCTGTCGAAGCCTAGCAATGCTGTTGCTAACGACGCCATTGAAGCTAACTTAGCTACGGGACCTCGTCAGAGCTATGATAAAAACATTAGCACTCCACCTACGCCAGCCCTCATCTGCTCATCAACACCCGTGCTCACCTGCGTTCCAGCGATCGACGGCCCGACAAAGAACTTCACCCGATCATCGATGCGGTCGGCGGCTAGCGTCGGATAGTGCGTCTGCTATCCAACTCAAAGTCCTCCTGGTTGTATTGCTGCAGCCAGCCGCTAATACACCGATCCCACCTACAGCTTTCTTCGTTGCAGTCTCCATTGTTCATTAAACAAATTGCAAAAGATTCACCAACACAGATGTCCAGAATACTGTGGAATTTTGCGATGAAAACAGAGCTGTTTGTATTGTGATACAATGTGTACGAATACTTCCGCTTCAACCATCGACGTCACGCGCAAACGTCATCATACGTAGACGTTTTCAACCGGAAGTTTCCCGGGAAATTTAAAATTGCACTTTATAAGTTAACCCGGCCGTATTGGCATGTGTTGCAATGTTAAGATTTCATCATTGATATATAAACTATCAGACTGCGTGGTCGGTAGTAGTGGGTTTCAGTAGGCCTTTAACTGACTCCTCACCCAGACTAACAGACACTGTAATTGAACTGAAAGCACAGACTGGGACATGTTCAAGGCAGCCGCCACCGATAATCATAACACACGTGTGGAGGAGTATGCAGAGTCTGTGTCCGCATACATTCAGAAGTGCATGGAGGATGTTAGTGTGATCAAGAACATCCCCACACGGGCCAACGAGAAACTCTGGATGAACAGTGAGGTACGTGCAATGCTGAAGGCTCGGAACAAGGCTTTTAAGTCTGGCGACCCAGAGCTAACCTGAACCGTGCCATTAGGGTTGCAAAGCGTGCTCACAGTCAGAAAGTGCAGGACTTCTCCGAGAACCCCACGAACACTAGACAAATGTGGCAGGGCATACAGGTCATCACGGACTATAAAGCTGCCCCCCGTCCCTGTGACAACAGCATCAGCTTCCTAAATGACCTAAACAACTACTTTGCGAGGTTTGAGGCACTTAACACCACTCCGGCGAGGAAATCCATCCCTCACCCTGACGAGCAGCCGCTCAACCTGGACACAGCGGATGTCCGGAAAACCCTGAAGAGAGTGAACCCCCGGAAAGCAGCGGGACCTGATGACATCCCGGGCAAGGTGCTTAAGGGATGTGCAGACCATCTGGCTGGGGTTCTCACAGACATCTTCAACATCTCGATGACCCAGGCTGTGGTACCATCATGTTTTAAGACGGCCACAATCATTCCAGTGCCTAAAAAACCCACAATCCCCTCCCTCAATGATTATCGCCCCGTAGCACTCACCCCCATCATAATGAAGTGCTTCGAGAGGCTGGTAAAGGAATACATTATCTCCAGACTTCCCCCCACATTCGACCCATAGCAGTTCGCTTATCGCCCTAACCGCTCCACAGAAGACGCCATCTCCTCTGCACTCCACCTGAGCTTTGAATATCTGGAAAGAAAGGATACACACGTGCGGATGTTGCTTCTTGACTTCAGCTCGACATTCAATACCATCATCCCGCAGCACTTGGTGAGCAAACTGGCCCCTCTTGGATTCAGTACCCCCCCATGCACCTGGCTGCTTGACTTCCTCACAGACAGACCCCAGTCTGTGAGAGTGGGCGACAACACCTCCAGTGCCATCTCCCTGAGCACCGGCTCCCCCCAGGGCTGCGTCCTGAGTCCCCTGCTGTTCACATTGATGACCCATGACTGCTGCGCCAGGTCCACTACTAACAAACTTGTGAAGTATGCGGACGACACAACAGTAGTGGGCCTCATCCGTGAAAACAACGACATGGACTACAGGGAGGAGGTGAAACATCTGTTTGACTGGTGCAGAACCAACAACCTGGTCCTGAACGTCAACAAGACCAAGGAGATCATCGTTGACTTCAGGAAGCACCAGTCCAGCCACGCTCCACTCTTCATCAACGGCACAGCGGTGGAGATGGTAAGCAGCACCAAGTTCCTGTGGGTGCAGATAACTGACAATATGACCTGGTCCCTACACACCGGGGCTCTTGTAAAAAGAGCTCAGCAGCGCATGCACTTTTTGCGTCGGATGAAAAGAGCACAGCTCCTGCCCCCCATTCTCACCACATTCTACAGAGGCACATTAGAGAGCCTGCTGGCCAACAGCATCTCTGTCTGGACTGGAGCTTGCAATACCTCAGACTGGAAGTCTCTCCAGAGAGTGGTGAGGATGGCGGAAAAGATCATCAGGACTCCTCTTCCTCCTATCCAGGAGATCGCAAAAAGCCGCTGCCTGACCAAGGCTCAGAAAATCTGCAGAGACTCCTCCCACCCCCACCAAGAACTGTTTTCACTGCTGGACTCTAGAAAGAGGTTCCGCAGCCTCCGTAGCAGAACCTCCAGGTTCTGTAACAGCTTCTTCCCTCAGGCCGTAAGACTCTTGAACGCATCATAATTATCCCCTCAATTCCCCCCAAAATGGATTAACTCTGGAATATAAAGACAATATAATATACATCCATAAACCTGGATGCATATGCAAAAGTGCAAATATATTTATCTGTACAGTAATGTATTTATTTATATCTGCAATGTATTGCTTTTTTATCCTGCACTACCATGAGCTAATGCAACAAAAGTTTGTTCTTATCTGTACTGTAAAGTTCAAACTTGAATGACAATAAAAAGGAAGTCTAAGTCTAAGTCTAATTGCTTGTGACCGGGCTTGCTCTAGTGTAGTCAGTCAAGTGTGACTCAAACAATATTCTATGTTACTAGCCAGAGTGATTGCTCCTTCCTGGTTAGGGTGAAGGTCGTCCCTCATCAGCAGGCCCGGTTTGCCCAAGAAAGAGGGCCAATTATCAATAAATGTTAGTCCCTGTTGTCTACAAAAAATAGCCAGCCACTTGTTAAGCGAGACTAATCTGCTATATCTCTCATCATTGCCTCTCGCAGACAGGGGGCCAGAGACAAGTACTCCATGCCTGGACATCTTTCTAGCCAGATTACAAGTCCTAGCTCAAGTCTCTGACTGTCTCATCCTAGTGTCATGGGAGCCAACGTGTACAGCTATATTTGCGTAGCTAGTGGTGCGATTAGCCTGTCGTATGTGTTTACTAGGCCTGTTGCGAATTA
Organism: Entelurus aequoreus; assembly: GCF_033978785.1. Classification (NCBI taxonomy): domain Eukaryota; kingdom Metazoa; phylum Chordata; class Actinopteri; order Syngnathiformes; family Syngnathidae; genus Entelurus; species Entelurus aequoreus. The sequence goes on from NC_084731.1 coordinate 73,050,463, forward strand.
GCTCCCTAAGACTAGCTTCAATGTCAGGTGCTCTGGTCCCGGGAATACATAAGTTATGGCTGGTTTGCTAAACTGTATGTTCCGGGTGATGGAGTCCCCTATGACTAAGGTGTGGTGTAGGACTAGCTAAAGGGCTAAATTTATTATGGGTCTTGATTGGTTCACCGTGGCTTGTAGGCCGCTTAGGGCTTGTTGTGCGCGCGACCAGTCTTCCTCTCAGGGAATAGAACACACACTGGTCACTCCCAAGTTCTTTTGGATGACATATATGTTGAGTAAAAAGGACCACCGAGACAGAGTAGTACTTGGCCAAGTTTTACTATAGCTTTAGGAGACCAGCCTTCACAACGCAACCATAGCATCAGCAAGCGAGGTCTATAAGAGTCAGTTTATGTAGAGCGGAAACAGCCCCTTCCGCCCCAAACCAAATGCAGTTGCTACTTCAAAAGAGATAAGGAACTGGCCAAAACAGCTGACAAACAGGAGCCCTTCAGACAAAACAAAGAGTTCACTAGCGGACATAAGATAAAAGTAAGGAGGTCACGATCCATTCTAGCTGCTTTAAACATAACTGGATTAAGAAAGGGCACTTAAAAATATCTCATTCTGCAAACTGGGCTAGTTAGCTGAATATGGCTAATGCTAATGCTAAAGTTACCAAGTTACTCTGCTCTAACTGGCGGACACGGTCCTCTAGTAGGGCCAACCTATCCATGAGAAGAACACAAAGCCATACTCAGGTGTTTACCTTCACTGAGCCCACTTATGGCTGTCTTCGGATCGGGGCTAGCTTAGTAGCTATCTTAGTAGCTAGCTAGCTGAAAGTGACGCAATGGAAAAAAAAGTGTTTTGTCAGACGACAGAATGTGTTTGAGCAGGGCCAAGGAGGGCCAACTAGAAAGCTAACACTTAGCATGTTTTCCTTGGTCAGATCCTGACGGGAGAGGACTGGAACATGGTCATGTATGACGGCATCATGGCCTACGGTGGTCCCGCCTCCTCGGGAATGGTGGTCTGCATTTACTTCATCATCCTCTTTGTCTGCGGCAACTGTATCCTGACACCAACCTGGGAGTATTGATACTGAGATATTGGTTATGGAATATTGGTCCTCAAGTCACGTGACCAGACATCCTGCTCAACGTCTTCTTGGCCATCGCCGTGGACAACCTGGCCGACGCCCAGAGCCTCAACACGGCCCAGGAGGAGGAGGAGGAGGCCAGGAAGAGGAGGAAGAAGTAGGAGCATGATCACTATTACTATTACTAATCACTGATCACATGTTGCATATATCTAGTAATAACATATCATATATCAAGTAATAACATGATCATATAGCAAAAAATAACATGATCATATGGCAAGTAATAACATGATAATACTGTAATATTTCATATATAAAGTAATAACATGATAATACTGTAATTTTTTATACATCAAGTAATAACATATTACTGTAATATTTCATATATGAAGTAATAACATGATAATAATGTAATATTTCATATATGAAGTAATATGATCGTATTGTAATATTTCATATATCAAGTAATAACATAATAATACTGTAATCTTTCATATATGAAGTAATAACATTATAATACTGTAATATTTCATATACCAATTAATAACATGATAATACTGTAATATTTCATATATCATGTAATAACATGATAATACTGTAATATTTCATATATCAAGTAATACCATGATAATACTGTAATATTTCATATATCAAGTAATAACATGATATTACTGTAATATTTCATATATCAAGTAATAACATGATAATACTGTAATATTTCATATATCAAGTAATAACATGATAATACTGTAATATTTCAAGTAATAACATGATCATATTGCAGGGAGTTCATCATGCTGCACACAGTGGAAGCAACACAAGACATGAAGGTACACACTCAGCACTTTTATCACCTGACTTAGTCTTTTTTATTATCTTCATCACATGATTTAGTCTTTTTTTATCATCTTCATCACATGATTTAGTCTTTTTTATTATCTTCATCACATGATTTAGTCTTTTTTATCCACAATTGAGTCTTTTTTCATCATCTTCATCAAACGATTTAGTCTTTTTTCATCATCTTCAACACATGATTTAGTCTTTTTTTTATCCACAATTGAGTCTTTTTTCATCATCTTCATCAAACAATTTAGTCTTTTTTCATCATCTTCATCACACGATTTAGTCTTTTTTCTTCATCACACAATTTAGTCTTTTTTCATCATCATCACATGATTTAGTCTTTTTTCATCATCTTCATCACACAATTTAGTCTTTTTTCATCATCTTCATCACACGATTTAGTCTTTTTTCATCATCATCACATGATTTAGTATTTTTTCATCATTTTCATCACACGATTTAGTATTTTTTCATCATCTTCATCACAAGATTTAGTCTTTTTCATCATCATCACATGATTTAGAATTTTTTCATCATTGTCATCACATAATTTAGTCTTTTTCATCATCATCACATGATTTAGTATTTTTTCATCATTGTCATCACATAATTTAGTTTTTTTCATCATCACACGATTTAGTCTATTTTCATCATCTTCATCACATGATTTAGTCTATTTCATCATCTTCATCACATGATTTAGTCTTTTTCATCATCTTCATCACATGATTTTGTCTTTTTTCATCATTTTCATCACACGATTTAGTCTTTTTCTCATCATTTTCATCACACGATTTAGTCTTTTTTCATCATCTTCATCACACGATTTAGTCTTTTTTCATCATTTTCATCACACGATTTAGTCTTTTTTTCATCATTTTCATCACACAATTTAGTCTTTTTTTCATCATTTTCATCACACGATTTAGTCTTTTTTCATAATCTTCATCACACAATTTAGTCTTTTTTCATCATCTTCATCAAACAATTTAGTCTTCTTTCATCATTTTCATCACCCGATTTAGTCTTTTTCATCATCTTCATCACACGATTTAGTCTTTTTTCATCATCAACACATGATTTGGTCTTTTTTCATCATCTTCATCACACGATTTGGTCTTTTTTCATCATCTTCATCAAACAATTTAGTCTTCTTTCATCACTTTCATCACAAAATTTAGTCTTTTTTCATCATCTTCATTAAAAAAGGTTCAGTCTTTTTTCATCATCTTCATCACACGATTTAGTAATTTTCATCATCTTCATCACACAATTTAGTCTTTTTTCATCATCTTCATCACACGATCTAGTCTTTTTTCATCATCTTCATCAAACAATTTAGCCTTTTTTCATCATCTTCATCACACGATTTGGTCTTTTTTCATCATCTTCATCACACGATTTACTCTTATTTCATCATCTTCATCACACGATTTAGTCTTTTTTATCATCTTCATCACATGATTTTGTTTTTTTTTTCATCATCTTCATCACACGATTTGGTCTTTTCTATCATCTTCGTCAAACAATTTAGTCTTTTTTTATCATCTTCATCACACTGTGTAGTCTTTTTTCATCATCTTTACCACACGATTTAGTCATTATCATCATCTACATCACACAATTTAGTCTTTTTCAGTATCTTCATCACATGATTTAGTCTTTTTTCATCATCTTTATCACACGATTTAGTCTTTTTTCATCATCTTCATCACACGATTTAGTGTTTTTTTTATCATCTTCATCAAACGATTTAGTATTTTTTTCATCTTCATCACACAATTTGGTCTTTTTTCATCATCATCACACGATTTGGTCTTTTTTCATCATCTTCATCAAACAATTTAGTTTTCTTTCATCATCTTCATCACTTGATATAGTCTTTTTTAATCATTTTCATCACACGATTTAGTCTTTTTTCATCATCTTCATTAAAAAAGGTTTAGTCTTTTTTCAACATCTTCATCACACAATTTAATCTTTTTTCATCACCTTGATCACACGATTTAGTCTTATTTCATCATCTTCATCACATAATTTAGTCTTATTTCATCATCTTCATCACACGATTTAGTCTTTTTTCATTATCTTCATCACACGATTTAGTCTTTTTTGTCATTTTCATCAAACGATTTAGTATTTTTTTCATCATCTTCATCAAGCGATTTGGTCTTTTTCATCATCTTCATCAAATAATTTAGTCTTTTTTCATCATCTTCATCAAACAATTTAGTCTTTTTTCATCATTTTCATCACACGATTTAGTCATTTTTCATAATCTTCATCACACTATTTAGTCTTATTTCATCGTCTTCATCACACGATTTAGTGTTTTTTATCATCTTCATCACATGATTTAGTATTTTTTTTCATCATCTTCATCACACGAGTTCGTCTTTTCTATCATCTTCATCAAACAATTTTGTCTTTTTTTTCATCTTCATCACACTATGTAGTCTTTTTTCATCATCTTCATCACACGATTTAGTCTTTTTTCATCATTTTCATCACACTATGTAGTCTTTTTTCATCATGTTCATTAAAAAGGTTTAGTCTTTTTTCATCATCTTCATCACACGATTTAGTTTTTTTTCATCATCTTCATTACACGATTTGGTGTTTTTTCATCATCTTCATCAAACAATTTAGTCTTCTTTCATCATCTTCATCACATGATTTAGTCTTTTTTATCATTTTCATCACACGATTTATTCTTTAATTATCATTTTCATCACCTGATTTAGTCTTTTTATAAATGGGTTAAATGGGTTATACTTGTATAGCGCTTTTCTACCTTCAAGGTACTCAAAGCGCTTTGACACTATTTCCACATTTACCCATTCACACACATTCACACACTGATGGCTGGAGCTGCCATGCATTTGTATGTGTTGTTCGAGGCTGGTCTCTATTCTCAAATATTTGACAATAAATTACAAAATACCTATTCTGTGCTTGGTGGTACATTTGAGTTCAGTTATATGTCATCTAAGGAACTTGGGACTGACCAGCGTTTTACATCCCACTTGGAGGAACATCTGGTCAAACGCAACACATGCAAGGCGCTAACCAGCAGCCATCAGAGGCATAGGGTGAAGTCACGTCCGTTGTGTCCTTGGGCAAGACACAACGGACGTGACTAGGAAGGTAGAAGGTGGGAATTGAACCCCAGTAACCAGCAACACTCCGATTGCTGGCACAGCCACTCTACCAACTTCGCCACGCCGTCCCATCTTCATCAAACGATTTAGTCTTTTTTCATCATCTTCATCACACGATTTAGCATTTTTTTCATCATCTTTATCACACGATTTGATCTTTTTCATCATCTCCAACACACTGGACGGTATAGCTCGGTTGGTAGAGTGTCCGTGCCAGCAACTTGAGGGTTCCAGGTTCGATTCTCGCTTCCGCCATCCTAGTCACAACTGCCGTTGTGTGTTTGGGCAAGACACTTTACCCACCTGCTCCCAGTGCCACCCACACTGGTTTAAATGTAACTTAGATATTGGGTTTCACTATGTAAAGCGCTTTGAGTCAATAGAGAAAAAGCGCTATATAAATATAATTCACTTCACTTCACTTCACACGATTTGGTCTTTTTGTCATCTTCATCAAACGATTTAGTCTTTTACATCATCTTCATCACATTTTATAGTCTTTTTTTCATCATTTTCAACACACGATTTAGTCTTTTTTCATTATTTTCAACACACTAATTAGTCTTTTTTCATCATTTTCAACACACTATTTTGTCTTTTGTCATCATTTTCATCACACGATTTAGTGTGTGAATGTGAGTGTGAATGTTGTCTGTCTATCTGTGTTGGCCCTGCGATGAGGTGGCGACTTGTCCAGGGTGTACCCCGCCTTCCGCCCGATTGTAGCTGAGATAGGCTCCAGCGCCCCCCACGACCCCGAAGGAAATACGCGGTAGAAAATGGATGGATGGATGGATGGATTTACTCTTTTTTCCTCATTTCCATCACACGATTTAGTCTTTTTATATCATTTTAATCACAAGATTTTGTCTTTTTTCATCATCTTCAGCCCAAGATTTAGTCTTATTTTATCATCTTCATCACAAGATTTAGTCTTTTTTCATCATCTTCATTACACATTTTAGTTTTTTTTTCATCATCTTCATCACACGATTTAGTCTTTTTTTCCTCATTTTCATCACAGGATTTACTCTTTTTTTATCATTTTCATCATAAGATTTTGTTTTTTTTCCTCATTTTCAACACACGATTTAGTCTTTTTTCATCATTTTCAACACACTAATTAGTCTTTTTTCATCATTTTCAACACACTATTTAGTCTTTTTCATCATTTTAATCACACGGTTTAGTATTTTTTTACCATTTTCAACACACGATTTAGTATTTTTTCATCATTTTCATTACAAGATTTAGTCTTTTTTCATCATTTTAATCACAAGATTTTGTCTTTTTTCATCATCTTCATCACACAATGTAGTCTTTTGTCATCATTTTCATCACACCATGTAGTCTTTTTTTCATGATTTCCATCACTGAATTTAGTCTTTTTTTAAATCATTTTAATCACAAGATTTAGTCTTTCTTCATCATCTTCAGCCCACGATGTAGTCTTATTTTATCATCTTCATCACAAGATTTAGTCTTTTTTCATCATCTTCATTACACATTTTAGTCTTTTCATCATTTTCATCACACGATTTAGTCTTTTTTCATCATTTTCATCACAAGATTTAGTCTTTTTTTATAATTTTAATCATAAGATTTAGTCTTTTTTAATCATCTTCATCACAGGATTTCATCTTTTTTCATCAATTTCATCACACGATTGAGTCCTTTTTCTCATTTTCATCACAAGATTTTCTTTTTTCATCATCTTCATTACACATTTTATTCTTTTTTCATTATCTTCGTCACAAGATTGAGTCTTTTTTCATCATCATCACACGGTTTAGTCTTTTTTCATAATTTTCATCACACAATTTAGTCTTTTTTCATAATTTTCATCACACAATTTAGTCTTTTTTCATCATTTTCATCACACGATTTAGTCTTTTTCATCATTTTCATCACACAATTGAGTCTTTTTTCATCATTTTTAACACACTATTTTTTTCCATCAAATTCATCACACGATTTAGTCTTTTTTCATCATTTTCATCACAGGATTTAGTCCTTTTTCTCATGTTCATCACAAGATTTAGACTTTTTTTAATCATTTTAATCACAAGATTTAGTATTTTTTCATCTTCTTCATCACACGATTTAGTCTTTTTTCATCATTTTCAACATTAGTTTTTTTCATCAATTTCATCACGATTTAGTCTTTTTTCATCATTTTCATCACATGATTGAGTTCTTTTTCTCATGTTCATCGTAAGATTTAGAATTTTTTTATCATTTTAATCACAAGATTTAGTCTTTTTTCATCATCTCCATCACACGATTTAGTCTTTTTTCATCATTTTCAACACTAGTTTTTTTCATCAATTTCATCACGATTTAGTCTTTTTTCATCATTTTCATAACATGATTGAGTCCTTTTTCTCATTTTCATTACAAGTTATAGTCCTTTTTCATCTTCTTCATTACACATTTTATTCTTTTTTCATTATCTTCATCATAAGATTTAGTCTTTTTTCATCATTTTCAACACACTAATTAGTCTTTTTTCATCATTTTCAACACACTATTTAGTCTTTTTCATCATTTTAATCACACGGTTTAGTATTTTTTCACCATTTTCAACACACGATTTAGTATTTTTTCATCATTTTCATTACAAGATTTAGTCTTTTTTCATCATTTTAATCACAAGATTTAGTCTTTTTTCATCATCTTCATCACACAATTTAGTCTTTTGTCATCATTTTCATCACACGATGTAGTCTTTTTTTCATCATTTCCATCACTGAATTTAGTCTTTTTTTTTTATCATTTTAATCACAAGATTTAGTCTTTCTTCATCATCTTCAGCCCACGATTTAGTCTTATTTTATCATCTTCATCACAAGATTTAGTCTTTTTTCATAATCTTCATTACACATTTTAGTCTTTTTTCATCATTTTCATCACACGATTTAGTCTTTTTTCATCATTTTCATCACAAGATTTAGTCTTTTTTTATTATTTTAATCACAAGATTTAGTCTTTTTTAATCATCTTCATCACAGGATTTCATTTTTTTTCATCAATTTCATCACACGATTGAGTCCTTTTTCTCATTTTCATCACAAGATTTTCTTTTTTCATCATCTTCATTACACATTTTATTCTTTTTCATTATCTTCGTCACAAGATTGAGTCTTTTTTCATCATCATCACACGATTTAGTCTTTTTTCATAATTTTCATCACACAATTTAGTCTTTTTTCATAATTTTCATCACACAATTTAGTCTTTTTTCATCATTTTCATCACACGATTTAGTCTTTTTCATCATTTTCATCACACAATTGAGTCTTTTTTCATCATTTTTAACACACTATTTTTTTTTATCAAATTCATCACACGATTTAGTCTTTTTTCATCATTTTCATCACAGGATTTAGTCCTTTTTCTCATGTTCATCACAAGATTTAGACTTTTTTTAAATCATTTTAATCACAAGATTTAGTATTTTTTCATCATTTTCATCACACGATTTAGTCTTTTTTCATCATTTTCAACACTAGTTTTTTTCATCAATTTCATCACGATTTAGTCTTTTTTCATCATTTTCATCACATGATTGAGTCCTTTTTCTCATTTTCATTACAAGTTATAGTCCTTTTTCATCTTCTTCATTACACATTTTATTCTTTTTTCATTATCTTCATCATAAGATTTAGTCTTTTTTCATAATTTTTATCACAAGATTTAGTCTTTTTTCATCATCAGCCCACGATTTAGTCTTATTTCATCATCTTCATCACACGATTTAGTCTTTTTCATCATTTTCAACATTAGTTTTTTTCATCAATTTCATCATGATTTAGTCTTTTTTCATCATTTTCATCACATGATTGAGTTCTTTTTCTCATGTTCATCATAAGATTTAGAATTTTTTTATCATTTTAATCACAAGATTTAGTCTTTTTTCATCATCTCCATCACACGATTTAGTCTTTTTTCATCATTTTCAACACTAGTTTTTTTCATCAATTTCATCACGATTTAGTCTTTTTTCATCATTTTCATCACATGATTGAGTCCTTTTTCTCATTTTCATTACAAGTTATAGTCCTTTTTCATCTTCTTCATTACACATTTTATTCTTTTTTCATTATCTTCATCATAAGATTTAGTCTTTTTTCATCATTTTTATCACAAGATTTAGTCTTTTTTCATCATCAGCCCACGATTTAGTCTTATTTTATCATCTTCATCACAAGATTTAGTCTTTTTTCATCATCTTCATTACACATTTTAGTTTTTTTCATCATCTTCATCACGCAATTTAGTCTTTTTTCATAATTTTCATCACACGATTTAGTCCTTTTTCATAATTTTCATCACAAGATTTAGTCCTTTTTTAATCATTTTAATCACAAGATTTAGTCTTTTTTCATCATCTTCATCACACAATTTAGTCTTTTTTCATCATTTTCATCACACAATTTAGTCTTTTTCATCATTTTCATCACAAGATTTAATCTTTTTTTTATCATTTTAATCACAAGATTTAGTTTTTTTTTCATCATCTTCATCACACGATTTAGTCTTTTTTCATCACAATATTTAGTCTTTTTTCATCATTTTCATCACACGATTTAGTCTTTTTTCATCATTTTCATCACACGATTGAGTCTTTTTTCATCATTTTCATCACACAATTTAATTATTTTTCATGAAATGAATGTTTGAAGTGTATTTAGAACATGCATACAGTTACAAAATGATACGTGACATAGAGTATTTCCAGTTCCTGACACAACATGTTTGAAAAGCAGTAGAAATAAGCACATGCCAGATGAGTTAGTATATGATGCATGAGTGTATGACATAATGTGTTTTGTAGGTGTCTTGAGTGTATGACATAATTTGTGTTGTAGGTGTCATGATTGTATGACATAATGTGTGTTGTAGGTGTCACGAGTGTATGACATAATGTGTGTTGTAGGTAGGGATGATGTTTGATAAGAAATTATTGAGTTCGAGCCCATTATCGAATCCTCTTATCGAACCGATTCCTTATCGATTCTCTTATCGATTCCAGATAGGTTGTTGTATATAGAAAAAAACACAATATTCGGTTTAACAAAAGTTCACTTTTATTTTATAAGAAAAATATAAAATAAAATAAATAAATATTGACTGCTACCCCCTTAAAAAAAAAAAAAATATATATATATATATATATATATATATATATATATATATATATATATATATATATATATATATATATATATATATATATATATATATATATATTGACTGTTACACAAAGTATATTAAGTGGGATTTTTCAGAAAAACAAATATATACAGTAATACAAAAACAACCTGTCTCTGTGATGACTATAGGTGTATAAATAATAATATAGTGTTAAATAAAATCAGTCCATTGGGCACACAACTGAAAATAATACAGCTCTCCAAAAAGTGCACTTCTGCTGCTATTGGAACATACTAACTACACACACTATGACACTAAGAACACCACAGTCATCGATCAACAATTCTTCTTCCCTTACATGAGAGCGAAGCCTGGCAATAATTGCATATTGCCTGTTCTGCCCTCACTATACGTGTTGAGGTTATACAGCTTGGCAGACAGCTAACAAACAATCCAAGATGTCTAATAAAGTTCCAAAGCAGATTAATCCATTTAGGCTCTTTATTGCTGTTGATCTTGCTTTGTCTTTTTCTATCTTTACTTTTGTCTTGCACTGGACTGTTATTTGTTTTTTTAAACTGAAATACACACAATGACAAATGTATAAGCTATGTGATTCAATTAACATACTGAAATGTAATACACAATATGTAAATATTAGCTTTACACAAATATACAGTACTATCATCAAACAAATACTTCTGATTGTTGAAACTATTTCGATGGTGGAAATACACGACTGGCAGCCATTATAAGTCCTAAAAACATCCATTGAAACAGTGCACAAAAATATTTTTTCAATAGACATCTTACTTTCAAATTGAAACACTTTCCACCTTAATATTGAGTTATATAAAGTTAAACAGTTTACTTACAGACTTATCTTTTCCAAGGCTTGTAGGAGCTAACACAACTTGTCTACTTCTCAATTGTCTCATGAACTGAACTGACTCGCCAACCTCGGAAGTGCCCAAACTAATGACGCGTAGTATTTTCATATCGCCACAAGGCGTCAGTAAGAGTCTACAATCAAATGGGCATAACATTGCGTTCCACAGGGCATTTCCTGTGGGGGGATTCGTTCTCAGGGATTCGTTCTCAGGGATTCGAATAAATAACCAACTCTTTTTCTTTACTATAGTGGTCTCGATAACGGGTACCGGTTCTCAAAAAGGGATTCGAGTCCGAGGACTCGGTACTTTTCTTATCAAACAACCGGGAAAACCGGTTTCGAGCATCATCCCCAGTCATGAGTGTATGACATAATGTGTGTTGTAGGTGTCATGAGTGTATGACATAATGTGTGTTGTAGGTGTCATGAGTGTATGACATAATGTGTGTTGTAGGTGTCTTGATTGTATGACATAATGTGTGTTGTAGGTGTCATGAGTGTATTACATAATGTGTGTTGTAGGTGTCATGAGTGTATTACATAATGTGTGTTTAGGTGTCATGAGTGTATGACATAATGTGTGTTGTAGGTGTCATGAGTGTATTACATAATGTGTGTTGTAGGTGTCATGAGTGTAGGACATAATGCATGACATAATGTATGACAATGTGTGTTGTAGGTGTCATGAGTTTATGACATAATGTATGACATAGTGAATGTATGACATAATGTATGACATAATGATTGTATGACATAATGTGTGTTGTAGGTGTCATGAGTGTATGACCTAATGTATGGCATAATGAGTGTATGACATAATGTATGACAATGAGTGTATGACATAATGTGTGTTGTAGGTGTCATGAGTGTATGACATAATGTATGACATAATGAGTGTATGACATAATGTATGACAATGACTGTATGACATAATGGGTGTTGTAGGTGTCATGGGTGTATGACATAATGAGTGTATGACATAATGAGTGTATGATGTAATGTGTATTGTAGTTGTCATGAGTGTATGACATAATGTATGACATAATGAGTGTATGACATAATGTGTGTTGTAGGTGTCATTAGTGTAGAACATAATGAGTGTATAACATAATGTGTGTTGGAGATGTCATGAGTGTATGACATAATGAGTGTATGACATAATGTGTGTTGTAGGTGTCATGAGTATGACATAATGAATGTATGACATAATGAGTGTATGGTATAATGTGTGTTGTAGGTGTCATGAGTGTATGACATAATGAGTGTAGGACATAATGAGTGTATGACATAATGTGTGTTGTAGGTGTCATGAATCTATGACATAATGAGTGTATGACATAATGTGTGTTGTAGGTGTCATGAGTGTATGACATAATGTATGACATAATGAATGTATGACATAATGTGTGTTGTAGGTGTCATGCGTGTATGACATAATGAGTGTATGACATAATGTGTGTTGTAGGTGTCATGAGTGTATGACCTAATGTGTGTTGTAGGTGTCATGAGTGTATGACAATGTGTGTTGTAGGTGTCATGAGTGTATGACATAATGTATGACATAATGAGTGTGACATAATGAGTGTATGACATAATGTGTGTTGTAGGTGTCATGAATCTATGACATAATGAGTGTATGACATAATGTGTGTTGTAGGTGACATGAGTGTATGACATAATGCATTACATAATGAGTGTATGACATAATGAGTGTATGACATAATGTGTGTTGTAGGTGTCATGAGTTTATGACATGAGTGTATGACATAATGTATGACAATGAGTGTATGACATAATGAGTGTATGACACAAGACATAATGTATGACATAATGAGTGTATGACATAATGAGTGTATGACAATGTGTGTTGTAGGTGTCATGAGTGTATGACATAATGTATGACATAATGAGTGTATGACATACTGAGTGTATGACATAATGTGTGTTGTAGGTGTCATGAATCTATGACATAATGAGTGTATGACATAATGTGTGTTGTAGGTGTCATGAGTGTATGACATAATGTGTGTTGTAGGTGTCATGAGTGTATGACATAATGTGTGTTGTAGGTGTCATGAGTTTATGACATGAGTGTATGACAATGAGTGTATAACATAATGAGTGTATGACATAAGACTTAATGTATGACATAATGAGTGTATGACATAATGAGTGTATGACATAATGTGTGTTGTAGGTGTCAGTGGAGGAGGACAAAGAAGTTGGTTCTGCCTTCAAGTCTTCAGGTAAACAACAACTTTCCCACAAAAAGAATCACATGTATTGGCTGTGTCAAAATAATCTAGTTCTAGTTCATCATTAACAACATGGCGTCACATTTATGTCTCATTTGTGCTGCTTGTCACATTTTAAAGTTGTTTTAGTGTGTCTGATACAACTTGTTCACTTCTGATATAATACTGATATTGGAGTGGACTATATTGGTCAGATGCCATATCATGCTGGACTGCTTGTATCACACATGATATCTCACACAAGTAAACACTCCGCTTGTATTGCACAAAATATCTCACAAGTAAACACGCTGCAGGACTGTTTGTATCGTACATGATATCACACACAAGTAAACACTCTGCAGGACTGCTTGTATCGCACATGATATCACACACAAGTAAACACTCTGCAGGACTGCTTGTATCGCACATGATATCACACACAAGTATACACTCTGCAGGACTGCTTGTATTGCACATGATATCACACACAAGTAAACATGCTGCAGGACTGCTTTTATCGCACATGATATCACACATGATACTGGACTGAGCAGTGATGTTAATATGAGATATTACAGTATAGTTTCTGTGATGATATTTCTTGTGTCAAATACCATCATCAAACATGTAGCATGACATGATGATACTGGTCTGATCCGTGATATCAACATGAGCTATTACATAAATAAATGATAAATGGGTTATACTTGTATAGCGCTTTTCTACCTTCAAGGTACTCAAAGCGCTTTGGCAGTATTTCCACATTTACCCATTCACACACACATTCACACACTGATGGCGGGAGCTGCCATGCAAGGCGCTAACCAGCAGCCATCAGAGGCAAAGGGTGAAGTGTCTTGCCCAAGGACACAACGGACGTGACTAGGAAGGTAGAAGGTGGGAAATGAACCCCAGTAACCAGCAACACTCCGATTGCTGGCACAGCCACTCTACCAACTTCGCCACGCCGTCCCAAACATGGTAGGGTAATTAAACATGAATGTTTCCAACCTACTATCAGATACCTGGTCCACTAACAACCATCCACATGAACTGCTGCGGCTGTAGGCAACCTTCTGGTGGAGCTACATTTGAATTATGATGAGTCATGGTTATCTACCTTCAAATGTTGTTACTCATCTCATGTTGCAACTCTCTTGTTTACAGTCGACTCATCAGTTATGATATTAATGCTGACTCATCAGTTATTATAATTATGTTGACTCATCAGTTATGATATTAATGCTGACTCATCAGTTATGATATTAATGCTGACTCATCAGTTATTATAATTATGTTGACTCATCAGTTATGATATTAATGCTGACTCATCAGTTATTATAGTAATGCTGACTCATTAGTTATTATAATAATGCTGACTCATCAGTTATGATATTAATTCTGACTCATCAGTTATTATAGTAATGCTGACTCATCAGTTATTATAATAATGCTGACTCATCAGTTATTATATTAATGCTGACTCATCAGTTGTGATGTTCATGCTGACTCATCAGTTGTGATATTAATGCTGACTCTTCAGTTATTATATTAATGCTGACTCATCAGTTAGGATATTAATGCTGACTCATCAGTTATTATAGTAATGCTGACTCATCAGTTATTATAATAATGGTGACTCATCAGTTATTATATTGATGCTGACTCATCAGTTATGATGTTCATGCTGACTCATCAGTTGTGATATTAATGCTGACTCTTCAGTTATTATATTAATGCTGACTCATCAGTTAGGATATTAATGCTGACTCGTCAGTTATTATAATAATGCTAACTCATCAGTTATGATATTAATGCTGACTCATCAGTTATTATAATAATGCTGACTCATCAGTTATTATAATAACGCTCACTCATCAGTTATGATATTAATACTGACTCATCAGTTATTATATTAATGCTTACTCATCAGTTATTATAATAATGCTAACTCATCAGTTATGATATTAATGCTGACTCATCAGTTATTATAATAATGCTGACTCATCAGTTAGGATATTAATGCTGACTCATCAGTTATTATAATAATGCTAACTCATCAGTTATGATATTAATGCTGACTCATCAGTTATTATAATAATGCTGACTCATCAGTTATTATAATAACGCTCACTCATCAGTTATGATATTATTACTGACTCATCAGTTATTATATTAATGCTTACTCATCAGTTATTATACTAATAACTGTAAGATGCCGGCGCCCTGACGGGCTGCGGCTTGCAGACGCTCACGGTAGAAATTGAACATTTTGGCAAAAATACCGGAAAATTCTTTAAATTTCATGGCTGGCTTACAGCGTGGACACTCCGTGGTCACATACGACCGCCAGCCAATTCTGGATGTGGATAGATCGGGCCGTTTTGGACTGAAAGATGCGTGTATGTTGGACCTCCTCGCTAGCATGGGAATTCTACGACGGCTACATCCAGCGGCCTGTGAAGCAGCGGTGGCTAGTACCAGCGGGGACCGTCAACGGAAGACACGTAAGCGGTGTGATCAGAAGCAGAAGCGGGGATGCCGAGCGGGGCTAACAACAAAGCTAAAGGCTAATCCTCACAGAATGCCGCTTCCTTCCATCCTGCTTTCAAACGTCCGCTCCCTGGAGAACAAACTGGACTACCTGAAGCTGGATTTAAATGCAAGACGCGAGATGAGAGACTGTTGCGCCATATTTCTAACAGAAACGTGGTTGAAATCATCCGTTCCGGACGAGGCAGTTAGCACCGAGGGGCTAACTATGTTTCGGTCGGACAGGAGCAGCACTCTCACCGGTAAATCCTGAGGCGGTGGTGTTTGCATATACGTCAATAATAACTGGTGCAATAATGGGAAGATAGTATCACGTCACTGCTCTCCTGATGTTGAACTATTAACTATAAAATGCAGGCCATTTTATTTACCCCGGGAATTCAGTGCTATGATCTTCACAGCAGTGTACATTCCTCCCAGTGCTAACACCAAAGAAGCTTTGAATGCTTTGTACTGCTCCATCAATGAACTGCAAACTACACATCCAGAGGGAGTTTTCATCGTGGCAGGGGATTTTAATCAAGCTAACATGAAAACAGTGTTCCCTCATTTCCATCAATATGGGAATTTTGCAACCAGGGGTGGAAGCAGATTGGACTTGGTGTATAAGTAATATTAAACAAACGCCCCCACCTCGGCTCCTCAGACCATCTATCTGTGATGCTAATTCCTGCATACAAGCCCCTGCTGATCAGGAAGCAAGCTACAGTGAAGCAGGTGAGGACCTGGCCAGAGGGAGCAATGTCAGCATTACAAGACTGCTTCGAAACCACAGACTGGGACATGTTCAAGGCAGCCGCCACCGAAAATCACCACAAATGTGTGGAGGAGTATGCAGAATCTGCGTCCGCATACATTCAGAAGTGCATGGAGGATGTCAGTGTGATCAAGAACATCCCCACAAGGGCCAACGAGAAACCCTGGATGAACAGTGAGGTACGTGCAATGCTGAAGGCTCGGAACAAGGCTTTCAAGTCTGGCGACATGGTGGGATTAAAAACCGCCAGAGCTAACCTGAACCGTGCCATTAAGGTTGCAACGCGTGCTCACAGTCAGAAAGTGCAGGACTTATTCGAGAACCCCACAAACACTAGACGAATGTGGCAGGGCATACAGGTCATCACGGACTATAAAGCTGCCCCCCGTCCCTGTGACAACAGTATCAGCTTCCTAGATGACCTTAACAACTACTTTGCAAGGTTTGAGGCACTTAACACCACTCCGGCGAGAAAATCCATCCCTCGCCCTGATGAGCAGCCGCTCAACCTGGACATAGCGGATGTCTAGAAAACCCTGAGGAGAGTGAACCCCCGGAAAGCACCGGGACCTGTTGACATTCCGGGCAAGGTGCTTAAAGGCCTACTGAAACCCACTACTACCGACCACGCAGTCTGATAGTTTATATATCAATGATGAAATCTTAACATTGCAACACATGCCAATATGGCCGGGTTAACTTATAAAGTGCAATTTTAAATTTCCCGCAAAACTTCCGGTTGAAAACGTCTATGTATGATGACGTATGCGTGTGACGTCAATCGTTGAAACGGAAGTATTCGGACACCATTGTATCCAATACAAAAAGCTCTGTTTTCATCGCAAAATTCCACAGTATTCTGGACATCTGTGTTGGTGAATCTTTTGCAATTTGTTTAATGAACAATGAAGACTGCAAAGAAGAAAGCTGTAGGTGGGATCGGTGTATTAGCGGCTGGCTGCAGCAACACAACCAGGAGGACTTTGACTTGGATAGCAGACGCGCTATCCGACGCTAGCCGCAGACCGCATCGATGATCGGGTGAAGTCCTTCGGCGCTCCGTCGATCGCTGGAACGCAGGTGAGCACGGGTGTTGATGAGCAGATGAAGGCTGGCTGGCGTAGGTGGATAGCTAATGTTTTTAGCATAGCTCTGTGAGGTCCCGTAGCTAAGTTAGCTTCAATGGCGTCATTAGCAACAGCATTGTTATGCTTCGCCAGGCTGGAAAGCATTAACCGTGTAGTTACATGTCCATGGTTTAATAGTATTGTTGATTTTCTGTCTATCCTTCCAGTCAGGGGTTTATTTCTTTTGTTTCTATCTGTTAAGCCCGATGCTATCACGTTAGCTCCGTAGCTAAAGTGATTCGCCGATGTATTGTTGTGGAGATAAAAGTCACTGTGAATGTCCATTTCGCGTTCTCCACTGTCATTTTCAAGAGGATATAGTATCCGAGGTGGTTTAAAATACAAATCCGTGATCCACAATAGAAAAAGGAGAAAGTGTGGAATCCAATCAGGCCTTGTACCTAAGTTACGGTCAGAGCGAAAAAAGATACGTCCTGCACTGCACTCTAGTCCTTCACTCTCACGTTCCTCATCCACGAATCTTTCATCCTCGCTCAAATTAATGGGGTAATCGTCGCTTTCTCTGTCCGAATCGCTCTCGCTGCTGATGTAAACAATGGGGAAATGTGAGGAGCCTTTCAACCTGCGACGTCACGCTACTTCCGGTACAGGCAAGGCTTTTTTTATCAGCGACCAAAAGTTGCGAACTTTATCGTCAATGTTCTCTACTAAATCCTTTCAGCAAAAATATGGCAATATCGCGAAATGATCAAGTATGACACATAGAATGGATCTGCTATCCCCGTTTAAATAAATAAAAATTAATTTCAGTAGGCCTTTAAGGGATGTGCAGACCAGCTGGCTGGGGTTCTCACAGACATCTTCAACATCTCGCTGACCCAGGCTGTGGTACCATCATGTTTTAAGACGGCCACAATCATTCCAGTGCCAAAAAAACCCCACAATCTCCTCCCTCAATGATTACCGCCCCGTTGCACTCACCCCCATCATAATGAAGTGCTTCGAGAGGCTGGTAAAGGAATATATTGTCTCCAGACTTTCCCCCACATTCGACCCATACCAGTTTGCTTATCGCCCTAACCGCTCCACAGAGGACGCCATCTCCTCTGCACTCCGCCTGAGCTTAGAACATCTGGAAGGAAAGGACACACACGTGCGGATGTTGGTGATTAAGTACCCCACTATGCACCTGGCTGCTTGACTTCCTCACAGACAGACCCCAATTTGTGAAAGTGGGCAACAACATCTCCAGTGCCATCTCCCTGAGCACCGGCTCCCCCCAGGGCTGCGTCCTGAATCCACTGCTGTTCACGTTGATGACTCATGACTGCTGTGCTAAGTCCGCTACCAACCACATTGTGAAGTATTCGGACGACACGACAGTAGTGGGCCTCATCCGTGACAACAACGACATGGACTACAGGGAGGAGGTGAAACATCTGGTTGACTGGTGCAGAACCAACAACCTGGTCCTGAATGTCGACAAGACCAAGGAGATCATCGTTGACTTCAGGAAGCACCAGCCCAGCCACGCTCCACTCTTCATCAACGGCACAGCGGTGGAGATAGTAAGCAGCACCAAGTTCCTGGGGGTGCAGATAACTGACAATATAATCTGATCCCTACACACTAGAGCTCTTGTAAAAAGAGCTCAGCAGCGCATGCACTTTTTGCGTCGGATGAAAAGAGCACAGCTCCTGCCCCCCATTCTCACCACATTCTACAGAGGCACTATAGAGAGCCTACTGGCCAACAGCATCTCTGTCTGGACTGGAGCCTGCAGTGCCTCAGACTGGAAGTCTCTGCAGAGAGTGGTGAGGACGGCGGAAAAGATGATCAGGACTCCTCTTCCTCCTATCCAGGAGATCGCAAAAAGCCGCTGCCTGACCAGGGCTCAGGAAATCTGCAAAGACTCCTCCCACCCTCACCAAGGACTGTTTTCACTGCTGGACTCTAGAAAGAGGTTCCGCAGCCTCCGAAGCAGAACCTCCAGGTTCTGTAACAGCTTCTTCCCTCAGGCCGTTTGACTCTTGAACGCATCATAATTAAATTATCCCCTCAACTCCCCCCAAAACGGATTAACTCGCTGGAATAAAAAAGACAATATAACAAACATCCATAAACGTGGACGCATGTGAAAAAGTGCAATATATTTATCTGTACAGTAACTTATTTATTTATTTATATATACACCTTATTGCTTTTTTATCCTGCACTACCATGAGCTTATATAACGAAATTTCGTTCTTATCTGTACTGAAAAGTTCAAATTTGAATGACAATAAAAAGGAAGTCTAAGTCTAAGTCTAACTAATGTTGACTCAGCAGTTAAGCTAGTAATGCTGACTCATCAGTTATTATATTAATGCTGACTCATCAGTTATTATAATATTGCTGACTCATCAGTAAAGATATAAATGCTGACTCATCAGTTATTATAAAAATGATGACTCATCAGTTATTACATTAATGCTGACTCATCAGTTATTATATTAATGCTAACTCATCAGTATATATATTAATGCTGACTCATCAGTTATGATAATAATGCTGACTCATCAGTTATTATAAAAATGCTGATTCATCAGTTATTACATGAATGATGACTCATCAGTTATTATATTAATGCTTACTCATCAGTTATTATAATAATGCTGACTCATCAGTTATTACATTAATGCTGATTCATCAGTTATTATAATAATGCTGACTCTTCAGTTATTACATTAATGCTGACTCATCAGTTATTATAATAATGCTGACTCATCAGTTATTATAATAATGCTGATTCATCCGTTATTATATTAATGCTGACTCATCAGTTGTTATTATTATAATGCTGATTCATCAGTTATTACATTAATGCTGACTCATCAGTTGGTATTTAATGCTGATTCTTCAGTTTATTATAGTGTTGACTCATCAATTGTTATGTTAATGCTGACTCATCAGTTAATATATTAATAATAATAAGTGTTCATAAAGATCTCTCATGCAATCCAGATGATGATGTGTTGTGATGTTTCCAGTCGAGCTCCCACAAGTCCCAGTGGGGCCACTCCCTAAAAGGCTGTCTGAGCTCGCCATCAAGGAGAAGACTCCGCCCATCCCAGACGGCAGCGCCTTCTTCATCTTCAGCAGCACCAACCCGTCTGTTTTCTACATGTTCTTACCTTTTTGACTTGTCTTACCTTTTCTTGCTGAATTTCCCCTAGGGATCAATAAAGTACTTTCTATTCTATTCTATTCTATTCTATTCTATTCTATTCTATTCTTACATCCTCAACTTTTTGCCTTTTCTTACCTTTTTGACTTTTCTTTCCTTTTCTGACCTTTTTTTACCTCTTCTTACATTCTCAACTTTTTACCTTTTCTTATCTATTTTTCCTCTTCTTACTTTTTCTTACATTCTCATCTTCTTACCTTTTTTACCTTTTACCTTTTCTTACCTTTTTACCTCTTTTTACATTCTCAATTTTTTTACTTTTCTTACCTTTTCTGACCTTTTTACTAGAGATGTCCGATAATATCGTCCAATAAGCGCTTTAAAATGTAATATCAGAAATTATCGGTATCGGTTTCAACCTCCCGATTTTCCCGGGAGACTCCTGAATTTCAGTGCCCCTCCCGAAAATCTCCCGGGGCAACCATTCTCCCGAATTTCTCCCGATTTCCACCTGGACAACATTATTGGGGGCGTGCCTTAAAGGCACTGCCTTTAACGTCCTCTACAACCTGTCGTCACGTCCGCTTTTCCTCCATACAAACAGCGTGCCGGCCCAGTCACATAATATATGCGGCTTTTGCAAGTGAATTAATTAGTGAATGCAAGTGAACAAGTGAATGCAAGGCTTACTTGATCAACAGCCATACAGGTCACACTGAGGGTGGCCACACTGTGAACCCACACCAAACAAGAATGACAAACACATTTCGGGAGAACATCCGCACCGTAACACAACATAAACACAACAGAACAAATGCCCTGAACCCTTTGCAGCACTAACTCTTCCGGGACGCTACAATATACACCCCCGATACCACCAAACCCCTTTTCTTACATTCTCACCTTTTGACCTTTTCTTACCTTTTAACCTTTTCTTACCTTTTTACTTCTTCTTACATTCTCACTTTTTACCTTTTCTTACCTTTTTAACATTTCTTACATTCTCACATTTTTACCTTTTCTTACATTCTCACCTTTTTACCTTTTCTTAGCTTTTTACTTCTTCTTATATTGTCACCTTTTTACCTTTTCTTACATTTTCTTAGCTTTTTACCTCTTCTTACATTCTCACCTGTTTACCTTTTCTTTTTGCTTTTTAACTTTTCTTACCTTTTTAACTTTTCTTTCATTCTCACCGTTTTACTTTTTCTTACAATCTCACCTTTTTGCCTTTTCTTACCTTTTCACCTCTTACAAACCCTGTTTCCATGTGAGTTGGGAAATTGTGTTAGATGTAAATATAAACGGAATGCAATGATTTGCAAATCCTTTTTAACCCATATTCAATTGAATGCACTACAAAGACAAGATATCTGATGTTCAAACTCATAAACTTTTTTTTTTTTTTAGCAAATAATAATTAACTTAGAATTTCATGGCTGCAACACTTGCCAAAGTAGTTGGGAAAGGGTATGTTCACCACTGTGTTACATGGCCTTTCCTTTTAACAACACTCAGTAAACGTTTGGGAACTGAGGAGACACATTTTTTAAGCTTCTCAGGTGGAATTCTTTCCCATTCTTGCTTGATGTACAGCTTAAGTTGTTTAACAGTCCGGGGGTCTCTGTTGTGGTATTTTAGGCTTCATAATGCGCCACACATTTTCAATGGGAGACAGGTCTGGACTACAGGCAGGCCAGTCTAGTACCCGCACTCTTTTACTATGAAGCCACGTTGATGTAACACGTGGCTTGGTATTGTCTTGCTGAAATAAGCAGGGGCGTCCATGGTAACGTTGCTTGGATGGCAACATATGTTGCTCCAAAACCTGTATGTACCTTTCAGCATTAATGGCGCCTTCACAGATGTGTAAGTTACCCATGTCTTGGGCACTAATACACCCCCATACCATCACAGATGCTGGCTTTTCAACTTTGCGCCTATAACAATCCGGATGGTTCTTTTCCTCTTTGGTCCGGAGGACACGACGTCCACAGTTTCCAAAAACAATTTGAAATGTGGACTCGTCAGACCACAGAACACTTTTCCACTTTGTATCAGTCCATCTTAGATGAGCTCAGGCCCAGCGAAGCCGACGGCGTTTCTGGGTGTTGTTGATAAACGGTTTTCGCCTTGAATAGGAGAGTTTTAACTTGCACTTACAGATGTAGCGACCAACTGTAGTTACTGACAGTGGGTTTCTGAAGTGTTCCTGAGCCCATGTGGTGATATCTTTTACACACTGATGTCGCTTGTTGATGCAGTACAGCCTGAGGGATCGAAGGTCATGGGCTTAGCTGCTTACGTGCAGTGATTTCTCCTGATTCTCTGAACCCTTTGATGATATTACGGACCGTAGATGGTGAAATCCCTAAATTCCTTGCAATAGCTGGTTGAGAAAGGTTTTTCTTAAACTGTTCAACAATTTGCTCACGCATTTGTTGACAAAGTGGTGACCCTCGCCCCATCCTTGTTTGTGAATGACTGAGCATTTCATGGAATCTACTTTTATACCCAATCATGGCACCCACCTGTTCCCAATTTGCCTGTTCACCTGTGGGATGTTCCAAATAAGTGTTTGATGAGCATTTCTCAACTTTATCAGTATTTATTGCCACCTTTCCCAACTTCTTTGTCACGTGTTGCTGGCATCAAATTCTAAAGTTAATGAATATTTGCAACAAAAAAAATGTGTATCAGTTTGAACATCAAATATGTTGTCTTTGTAGCATATTCAACTGAATATGGGTTTTTACTGTTTTTACATGTTCTTACCTTTTGACCTTTTCTTACTTTTGACATTTTCTTAACTTTTTACCCTTTCTTACCTTTTTTATATTTTCTACATTTTAAACTTTTCCTACCTTTTTATCTTTTCTATGTTTTCACCTTTTCTTACCTTTTGACATTTCCTTACCTTTTCTTACATGTTCTTACCTTTTGACCATGTTTTACCTTTTTACATTCTCCCCTTTTCTTACATTTTGTTACCTTTTCTTACCCTTTAAACTTGTCTTACCTTTTGACCTTTTCTTATCTTTTGACCATTTTTTCATGTTTTTACCTTTTTCTTACATTTTGACCTTTTTTTAACCTTTTTACTTCTTCTTACATACTCACCTTTTTACATGTTTTTACCTTTTTGCCTTTTCTTACCTTTTTACCTTTACTTACCTTTGGACCTTGTCTTACCTTTTTAACTTGTCTTACATTCCCACCTTTTTACCTTTTCTTACATTCTCAATTGTTTACCTTTTTTTACATTCTCATCTTTTTACCTTTTCTTACATTCTCACATTTTTACCTTTTCTTACATTTGTAATTTTTCTGAACTTTTTACCTTTTCTTACCTTTTTATATTTTCTACTTTTTTACCTTTTCTTACCTTTTGACCTTGTTTTACTCTTTGCCCTTTTCTTACATTTATATATTTTCTACGTTTTTACCCTTTCTTACCTTTTTATCTTTTCTACCTTTTCACCTTTTCTTACCGTTTTACCATTTCTCACCTTATCTTTCCTTATCTTACACATCTTTTTACTCTTTACCTTTTCTTACCTCTTTCTATGATATATTTTCTTACCTTTTTTACCTTTTCTTAACCTTTCTTAATTTTTATTTTGTCTTACCTTTTACGTTTTCTTAGATTCTCTTACCTTTTCTTACTTTTTCTGACCGTTTCTTACCTCTTTCCCTATTCTTACTTTTTCTAACCTTTTTTCACCTTTTACTTAATTTTTACTTTGTCTTACCTTGTATTAAATGTCCTTACCTTTTCTTGTGTGTATATATATATATATATATATATATATATATATATATATATATATATATATATATATATATATATATATATATATATATATATATATATATATATACCTAATGTTTTACTGCAAAGTAGCAAACAATATTTGTAATAATAAAGATATGAATGTAATAATAATATATAATAATATGCTAATAAGATAAAATACAAAGATTTTACTAAACAATAGTAATAATATAATACGATTTGACAAAATAATAATATATGAATAAGATATGATGAAATAATAATAATAGATGAAATAATAATAATATAAGATATGATTAAATAATTATATAATTATAAAATATGATTTTGATTATTATATGGTTATATTAGTAATATAATGTTAGGATACGATGAAATACTATTATTATTATATTATTTAATCATATCTTATTATTATAAGCTATGAATAAATAATAATACTATAACAATAAGTTCTGATTAAACAATCATGTAATAATGGGATATGATTAAATAATATAAAAATAAGATACAATGAAATAATAATATAAGATATAGTCAAATGATAATATTATAGTAAGTTATGATTAAATAATCATAGTATAATAAGATATGATTAAATAATAATATAATTATAATATAACACTTAATAATAATGATACAATTACAATGAATTATGATTAAAAAACAATAATATAATAAGATATGATTAAATAGTATAATAATAAGATATGATGAAGTAATAATATACTAATAATAAGATATAAAAATCTAAAATAAGATATGATTAAATAATAATACAAAATATGATTAAATAATATAAGATATCATTAAATAATATAATATATCATTAAATAATATAATATATGATTGAATAATATAATAAAATATGATTAAATAATATAATATGATATGATTAAATAATAATATAATAATAAGATGTGATTAAAATAATAATATAATAATAGGATGTGATTAAAATAATAATATAATAATAAGATAAGATTAAATAATAATGATATTATTATAATAAAATATGATTAAATAATAATAATATAATAATAAGATTTGATTAAATAATGTAATAAAAAGATATGATGAAGTAAATATATACTAATAATAAGATAGGATGAAATAATATACAGTACTTATTATAGGATGTCATGAAATAATAAGTTACTAATAAGATATGATGAAATAATAATAATATAAGATAGGGTGAAAAAATTGAAATATATTATTAAGATCTGATGAAATAATAATAATATCAAAATAAGATGTGATGATAATAATAATAAAAATAATAATAATAATAGTGATATATGATTTTGTTGAGGCAGGTTGCGAGTGAGATGTCACCAGCTGATCAACCACCAGATCTTCACCAACCTCATCTTGGTCTTCATCATGCTGAGTTCTGTTTCTCTGGCTGCTGAGGACCCGATACGTACTTTCTCTGCTCGTAATACTGTACGCATATTTATTTACTGTACACATCACTATTACCCCATATGTACTTTCTCTGCTCGTAATACTGTACCCATATTCATATTTACTTACTGTACACATCACTATTACCCCATACACACTTTCTCTGCTCGTAATACTGTACGCATATTCATATTTACTGTACACATCACTATTACCCCATACGCACTTTCTCTGCTCGTAATACTGTACGCATGTTTATTTACTGTACACATCACTATTACCTTATACGTACTTTCTCTGCTCGTAATACTGTACGCATATTTATATTTACTTACTGTACACATCACTATTACCCCAAATGTACTTTCTCTGCTCGTAATACTGTATGCATATTTATATTTACTGTATATTCATATTTACTTACTGTACACGTCACCCATTACCCCATACATACTTTATCTGCTCGTAACACTGTACGCATATTTACTTACTGTACCCATCACTATTACCCCATACATACTTTCTCTGCTCGTAATACTGTACGCATATTTATATTTACTTATTGTACACTTCACTATTACCCCATATGTACTATCTCTGCTCGTAATACTGTACACATATTTATATTTACTTACTGTACACATCACTATTACCCCATATGTACTTTCTCTGCTCGTAATACTGTACGCATATTTATATTTACTTACTGTATATTCATATTTTTTACTGTACACATCACTATTACCCCATACGTACTTTCTCTGCTCGTAATACTGTACGCATATTTATACAGTATTTAGTTACTGTACACATCACTATTACCCCATACGTACTTTCTCTGCTCGTAATACTGTATGCATATTCATATGTACTTACTGTACTCATCACTATTACCCCATACGCACTTTCTCTGCTCATAATACTGTACGCATATTCATATTTACTTACTGTATATTCAGATGTATTTACTGTACACGTCACTATTACCCCATACGTACTTTCTCTGCTCGTAATACTGTATGCATATTTATATTTACTTACTGTACACATCACTATTACCCCATACGTACTTTCTCTGCTCGTAATACTGTACGCATATTCATATTTACTTACTGTATATTCATATTTATTAACTGTACACATCACTATTACCCTATACATACTTTCTCTGCTTGTAATACTGTACGCATATTTATATGTTCTTACTGTACTCATCACTATTACCCCACACGTACTTTCTCTGCTCGTAATACTGTACTTTTATTTATATTTATTTTATGCAGACATCACTATTTCAATATTAGTACAATACATCAATCCCATCCATTTTCTACCGCTTGTCCAGTTAGTACAATACAGTTCAATATTAATAGTATTATCCATCCATCATTTTAACATAAACACTTCTATGGGTGTATTTATATGTATTTATTAGTACAATACAGTTCAATATTAATAGTAGTATTTTAACAGATAATACTTCTTTGGGTGTATTTATTAGTACAATACTGTTCAATATTAATAGTAGTATTTTAAAATAAATACTTCTATGGGTGTATTTATATGTATGTATTAGTACAATACAGTTCAATATTAATAGTAGTATTATATCAGATAATACTTCTATGAATGTATTTATATGTATTTATTAGTACAATACTGTTCAATATTAATAGTAGTATTTTAACATAAATACTTCTATGGGTGTATTTATATGTATTTATTAGTACAATACAGTTCAATATCAATAGTAGTATTTTAACATAAATACTTCTATGGGTGTATTTATATGTATTTTTTAGTACAATACAGTTCAATATTAATAGTAGTATTTTAACAGATAATACTTCTATGGGTGTATTTATATGTATTTGTTAGTACAATACAGTTCAATATTAATAGTAGTATTTTAACAGATACATACATATAAATACATCCATAGAAGTATTATCTGTTAAAATACTACTATTAATATTGAACTGTATTGTACTAATAAATACATATACATACATTTCTAATGTCAATAACTTGTGTGTTAGTTTTATTGAAGGGTGTTGTTGATATTTCCGTGTGTGTGTTCGCTGGACATGTTGCCATGGTGACCAATTGTTTGTTGCAGGTCCTGGGTTATTTGGACTATGCCTTCACCGCCATCTTTACTGTGGAGATCGTCTTGAAGGTAAACTACAAGTGTAAGTGTGTGTGTTTCTGTGTGTGTGTGTCTGTGTATTTGTGTCTTTGTGTGTGTCTATATATGTGTGTGTGTGTGTGTGTGTGTGTGTGTGTGTGTGTGTGCGTGTGTGTGTGTGTGTGTGTGTGTGTGTGTGTGTGTGTGTGTGTGTGTGTGTGTGTGTGTGTGTGTGTGTGTGTGTGTGTGTGTGTGTGTGTGTGTGTGTGTGTGTGTGTGTGTGTGTGCGTGTGGGCGTGCACGCGTGTGCGTATGTGTGTGTGCGTGCGTGTTGTTGTTGAAGGTAAACACGGTGGCTGACTGGTGCTGCTTGGTCTCCATGGTTTTGTCAGCCTGTGGTTGTCAGTCATGGTTTTTCAGTGGTTTTGATTTGATGGATGGTGCTGGTTGTCGGGTGTTTGTGGTGCACCAGTGGCGGCTGGGTCCGTTGCAAAGGAGTGGCGCTAGTGTGGTTTGTGGTGCACTGGTGGCTGCTGGATCTGGTGCAAAGGACTGGTGCTAGTGTGGTTTGTGGTGCACTGGTGGCTGTTGGGTCCTGTGCAAATGGGTGGTGCTAGTGTGGTTCGTGATGCACTGGTGGCTGCTGGGTCCGGTGCAAAGGGGTGGCGCTAGTGTGGTTTGTGGTGAACCGGTGGCTGCTGGGTCTGGTGCTAGTGTGGTTTGTGGTGCACTGGTGGCTGCTGAGTCCGGTGCAAAGGGGCGGTGCTAGTGGGATTTGTGGTGCACCGGTGGTTGCTGGGTCCGATGCAAGGGGGTGGCACTAGTGTGGTTTGTGGTGTACCGGTGGCTGTTGGGTCTGGTGCAAAGGGGGTGGCGCTAGTGTGATTTGTGGTGAACCGGTGGCTGCTGGGTCTGGTGCTAGTGTGGTTTGTGGTGCACTGGTGGCTGCTGGGTCCGGTGCAATGGGGTGCCGCTAGTGTGGTTTGTGGCAGCACATGCGGGAGGTGGTTGTCGGGGCTAGATTACTTTTTGGCTTTGTTTTTGTTGGTTGGCTTGTCGTGTGTCGGCCCGGGCCTGCCCTCGCACTCTACCACACCGTCCTTCAAACCCGATGTCATGCCTGGGTGCGGGCTTTTCTGGGGTTGTCCCTGGGGAGACTGGGGTCATGCGGCCAAACCTGTGGATTTGCAAATCATTGTATTCTCTTTTTATTTACCATTTACACAACGTGACAACTTCACTGCTTTTGGGTTTTGAATATATATACTGTATATATATATTAGGGCTGCAACTAACGATTAATTTGATAATCGATTAATCTGTTGATTATTACTTCGATTAATCAATTAATAATCGGATAAAAGAGACAAACTACATTTCTATCCTTTCCAGTATTTTATTGAAAAAAAACAGCATACTGGTGCCATGTTCTTTCAACTTGCCAAATAAAACATGGAAAATGTTACAAAAATGCACACTATTGACACCACTGCTATAGATAATAAAAAATTGAATCTGATAAATCTATCGATAAAAAGCAGAGCCTGACGACGCATGCACGTTTATCACAACTCTCTCGCTCTCTCTGTCTCTCCTCCTCCCTCACGAATGCTGCTGCGTGCACAATTTGTTTTGTTTTTAACCTTCTTAACCCTGAACGTACATTGAAAATACACGCAACCCTAACTCAAAATGCCGGGCATTTGAGGCATTTAAGAAACACCGCCCCGCAAAAGAGGACATGTCCGGTGAAAAGAGGACGTATGGTCAGGTAGTAGCCCGATCGCTGCTAGCATGCTAGCAGTGATCGGTTTCACCGGACATGTCCTCTTTTGCTAGCATGCTAGCAGCTAACGGGCTACGATAGACTGACCATACGTCCTCTTTTCACCGGACAGGGCGTAGTTTCTTAAATGCCTCAGATGTCTGGCATTTTGAGTATTGTTTACACAACGTGCAGTACGCTACTTAATATGTCCGTGTGGAAACTCGTTCGGTACACCTCCGCACCGAACCAAAACCCCCGTACCGAAACGGTTCGATACAAATACACGTACCGTTACACCCCTATTATTTTGATTATTGTTTCTCAGCTGTTTGTAAATGTTGCAGTTTATAAATAAAGGTTAAAAAAAAATAAAAAAAATAAACGTAGCCTCAGCGCATAGCATAGATCCAACTAATCGATGACTAAATTAATCGCCAACTATTTTTATAATCGATTTTAATCGATTTAATCGATTAGTTGTTGCAGCCCTAATATATATATATATATATATATATATATATATATATATATATATATATATATATATATATATATATATATATATATATATATATATATATATATATATATATATACCTGTTTTTGTGGCAAGGTCTGTAAGAACCTGAGAGGCCTGAGGATCCACCAGACCAGAATGGGCTGCATAAGGAGAAAACAAGCTGAGCAATGCACAGAGCCCGGGCCTAGTACTAACCCTGGTGAGACGGAGGAGGAGCAGGAACCGGAGTCACCCCACAGTGTCCAGAACCGCCAAGCTCAACATGCTTCACCCGGCAAACCATCTGAACAGCACCGGGTCTTATGGCCTGCTGCAAACAAGGAATCTGAATGGCGACAGTTTGACGAGGATGTTGATGCTACCTTTGAAGCAGCATGCAGAGGGGAAGTTGATTGGCGACTGTAGCTGATGAGTACGCTGATCATCAGCATGGGTGCTGAGAGATTCGGCATTCAACAACCCAAGGCTCAGAACATCACCAGGCCAAACCGGCAGGAGACCAAGATCGCCTTAAAACAGCAGCACAAGAGGGCGAGTGAGGAGGAAAGACCAGCCCTGTCAGAGCTCATGCACATCCTGAAGCAGAAGCTCATCTCTCTCCGTCGTGCTTAGGGGCATAGGAGAAGGGGCAGAGAGAGGGCGCGCAAGCGCACTGCCTTCATAGCAAATCCTTTTGTATTTACTAAACAGCTGCTGGGGCAGAAGCGGAGCGGGACCCTTGTCTGTTCTGAAGAGGAGATCAATCAGCACCTCAGTAACCCATACAGCGACAGTAGGAGAGAAGAAGATCTGCCCCCTTGTAGAGGGATACCCACACCATCAGGACCCTTCTTCCAGTTTAACATCAAAGAGCCCACCTCGGCAGAATTCAGGGACACCGTCCGAGCCGCAAGGACCAGCGCAGCCCCAGGCCCGTATCGGACTCATCAGCCACAGCAGGCTTTGTCGCTGAGTTTAAACTTGACCTCTGGACTGCCGCAGTTTGCATAGTCGTTACGACTGACAGAGACCTGATGGATATATATATTTATAATATTTACGTATATAATATTTTTATGTATAAGTATGTATATATATGTGTATATGTATGTACTGCATATATGTGTATATACACTACCGTTCAAAAGTTTGGGGTCACCCAAACAATTTTGTGGAATAGCCTTCATTTCTAAGAACAAGAATAGACTGTCGAGTTTCAGATGAAAGTTCTCTTTTTCTGGCCATTTTGAGCGTTTAATTGACCCCACAAATGTGATGCTCCAGAAACTCAATCTGCTCAAAGGAAGGTCAGTTTTGTAGCTTCTGTAACGAGCTAAACAGTTTTCAGATGTGTGAACATGATTGCACAAGGGTTTTCTAATCACCAATTAGCCTTCTGAGCCAATGAGCAAACACATTGTACCATTAGAACCCTGGAGTGATAGTTGCTGGAAATGGGCCTCTATACACCTATGTAGATATTGCACCAAAAACCAGACATTTGCAGCTAGAATAGTCATTTACTACATTAGCAATGTATAGAGTGTATTTCTTTAAAGTTAAGACTAGTTTAAAGTTATCTTCATTGAAAAGTACAGTGCTTTTCCTTCAAAAATAAGGACATTTCAATGTGACCCCAAACTTTTGAACGGTAGTGTATATATATGTATATGTATATGTGTATATGTGTGTGTATGTATGTATCCATCCATCCATTTCCTACCGCTTGTCCCTGTATGTATGTTATATTAAAATAGATAACTTGTAATATTATTATATTAAAATACATAACTTGTAATATTATTATATTAAAATAGGTAACTTGTCATATTATTATATTAAAATACATAACTTGTAATAATATTATATTAGAATAGATAACTTGCAATGTTATGATCTTAAAATAGATAACGTGTAATATTATTTTATTGAAACACATAACTTATAATATTATATTAAAATAAATAACTAGTAATATTATTATATTAAAATAAATAACTTGAAAAATTATTATATTCAAACAGATATATTGTAATATTATTATGTTAAAACAGACAACTTGTAATATTGGGCAGCACGGTGGTCCTGAGTTCAATCCCGGGCTCGGGATCTTTCTGTGTGGAGTTTGCATGTTCTCCCCGTGACTGCGTGGGTTCTACTCCGGCTTCCTCCCACCTCCAAAGACATGCACCTGGGGATAGGCACCTCCCACCTCCAAGGACATGCAACGGGGATAGGCCCCTCCCACCTCCAAAGACATGTACCTGGAGATAGGTTGATTGGCAACACATAATTGGTTCTAGTGTGTGAATGTTGTCCATCTGTGTTGGCCCTGTGATGAGGTGGTGACTTGTCCAGGGTGTACCCGCCTTCCTTGTCCAGGGTGTACACCGCCTTCCTTGTCCAGGGTGTACCCCGCCTTCCTTGTCCAGGGTCTACCCCGCCTTCCTTGTCCAGGGTGTACCCCGCCTTCCTTGTCCAGGGTCTATCCCACCTTCCTTGTCCAGGGTGTACCCCGCCTCCCGCCCGAATACAGCTGAGAGGGGCTCCCGCGACCCCGAATGGGACAAGCGGTAGAAAATGGATGGATGGACTTGTAATATTATTATATTAAAATAGATAACTTGTAATATTATTATATCAAAATACATAACTTGTAATGTTAATATATTAAAATAAATAACTTGTAAAATTATTATATTCAAACAGATATATTGTAATATTATTATTTTAAAAATAGATCACTTGTAATATTATTATATTAAAACAGACAACTTGTAGTATTATTATATTAAAACAGACAACTTGTAATATTGGGCAGCACGGTCGTCCTGGGTTCTTTCTGTGTGGAGTTTGCATGTTCTCCCCGTGACTGCGTGGGTTCTACTCCGGCTTCCTCCTACCTCCAAAGACATGCACCTGGGGATAGGCCCCTCCCACCTCCAAAGACATACACCTGGGGATAGGCCCCTCCCACCTCCAAAGACATGCACCTGGAGATAGGCCCCTCCCACTTCCAAAGACATGCACCAGGAGGTAGGCTCCTCCCACCTCCAAAGACATGCACCTG
This sequence comes from Entelurus aequoreus, assembly GCF_033978785.1. Lineage (NCBI taxonomy): Eukaryota > Metazoa > Chordata > Actinopteri > Syngnathiformes > Syngnathidae > Entelurus > Entelurus aequoreus. The sequence continues at coordinate 73,084,075 of NC_084731.1, forward strand.
GGGATAGGCCCCTCCCACCTCCAAAGACATGTAACTGGGGATAGTCCCCTCCCACCTCCAAAGACATGCACCTGTAGATAGGCCCCTCCCACCTCCAAAGACCTACACCTGGAGATAGGCTCCTCCGACCTCCAAAGACATGCACCTGGAGATAGACCCCTCCCACCTCCAAAGACATGCACCTGGGGATAGGCCCCTCCCACCTTCAAAGACATGTACCTGGGGATAGGCCCCTCCTACCTCCAAAGACATGCACCTGGGGATAGGTTGATTGGCAACACTTAATTGGTCCTAGTGTGTGAATGTTGTCTATCTGTGTTGGCCCTGTGATGAGCTGGTGACTTGTCCAGGGTGTACTCCGCCTTCCTTGTCCAGGGTGTACACCGCCTTCCTTGTCCAGGGTGTACCCCGCCTGCCTTCCTTGTCCAGGGTGTACCCTGCCTTCCTTGTCCAGGGTCTACCCCGCCTTCCGCCTGAATGCAGCTGAGATGGGCTCCAGTGACCCCACGCGACCCCGAAGGGAACAAGCGGTAGAAAATTGATGAATGGACTTGTAATATTATTATATTAAAATACATAACTTGTAATATTATTATATTATGCTGATGATGCCAATAAACTATCAATCAACCTAAATAAAACAAAATATATAATTTTTGGAAATACGAAAAATAACATACAGTGTCATATAAGAATTGATGATATGGAGATAGAAAGGGTGTATTCAACAACATTTTTGGGAATCTATATAGATGATAAATTAAATTGGAAACTGTACATAAATATACTCAAGACAAAGATGGCAAAAATTATTGCTATGTTACATCAAATTAAAAACTCTGTAAATCAAAAGGCTCTTAACATGTTATATAATTATTTCGTACTCCCATATCTTAATTATTGCGTTGAAATCTGGGGTATTAATTACAAATCAAACATCAACTCTATGTTCTTACTTCAAAAGAAAGCCATTAGAATTGTAAATTATGCGGATTATCATGACCATACCAATGCTCTCTTTATTAAATTAAAAACATTAAAACTGCACGATCTTGTTGACCTCAACACTGCTATTGTGACGTACAAAGCTCATAACCACATGCTGCCTGGTTGTCTACAGAAGAGGTTCAAACCTAGGGAGAGTCCCTATGACCTCAGAGGTTCAGCTGTCTTTCAGAAAGCAAACAAGAACAATCTTAAAAGGTAGATGTGTTTCTGTCAGGGGGGTTCAACTGTGGAACAGCTTGGATGATTCCTTAAAATGTTCCATTTCCATTCAAACATTTTAAAAAATCTTTAAGACCAATGTCTTGGAAAAATACATCACTCTTGAATCAACACAGTAGTTAATACTATGATCAATGTTAATTAAAAACTAAATGTGGGACATAAATAATAATGGAAGTATAATTGTTTGTATATAGTATATAATTGGTGCAAAGGTTTAACATGTGTACAAGGATATTTCACATGCCTTTCCTGTATATATAATTGAACAGTATTTATGTTGTGTACAATGTGTATTTATAATATGTTGTGAAAAGAAAATTTCATATTTTTTGGAAGTTCATCTTGTATTTGACTTTGTTTATAGGGTTAGGCGCAATAAGTGTTCAACTTCAGCCTAAACCCTTTCGGTCTGAAACATTTTTAATTTATGAATGTAAAACTGTTTGTTTATGAATGTACAACTGTTTGTTTATGAATGTACAACCGTTTGTTTATGTAAAACTGATTGTTTATTTTGTTGACCATTGACCGAAGAAATTATAATAAACTAAAACTAAACTAAACTAATATTATTATATTAAAATACATAACTTGTAATGTTATTATATAAAAATAGATAATTTGTAATATTATTATATTAAAATACATAACTTCTAATATTATTATATTAAAATAGATAACTTGTAATATTATTATATTAAAATACATAACTTGTAATGTTATTATATTAAAATACATAACTTGTAATATTATTATATTAAATAGTTAACTTGTAATGTTATTACATTAAAATACATACATTTTAATATTGTAATATTGTAATAATATTATATTAAAATAAATAACTTGTAATATTATTATATTAAAAGAGATAACTTGTAGTATTATTATATAAAATGGTTCAGCAGCTGCACGACCGCAGAGAGAACGGCGCTCCTGAGGGTCGTAAAGTCTGCCCAGAAGATCATCGGATGCCCCCTCCCCTCCATGGCTGATCTGTACAGCGCCCGCTGTCTCAGGAACGCACAGAGCATCCTGAAAGACCCATCCCACCCCGGGCACTGCCACCTAGAACTGCTACCCTCGGGCAGACGCTATAGGGTGCTAAAAGCGGGCACAAATAGACTAAAAAAACGTTTTTACCAAAGAGCCATAGTAGCATTAAACAGGCTCTGAGTGAGCACAATGTGTCCGTCATGTCCTCATGTGTCATGTCTTTTTAATTTTTTCGGACTATAATGTGCAATAATGTTATATGTGTATATGTATACAGTATATATGCATATGTATGGATATATGCATGTGTGTGAATATATACATATATATAGATACATATCTTCTTTTTTTATCTTTTTTTACTATTTATATTACTAAATTATTGTGTATGCACCTTAGGGGATCTGCTCCCATTTCGTTGTTCTTTGAACCTGTACACTGTAATAATGACAATAAAATGATATTAGTATAATTGTACTTTGTGACAGATGACAGCATTTGGAGCGTTCTTTCATGAAGGAGCTTTCTGTCGCAACTACTTCAACCTGCTGGACCTCCTGGTGGTGGGCGTGTCCCTCATCTCCTTTGGCATCCAGTAAGGATCAATACACTTATTGATTATGATAAGATTGTCTATTTCACTTCTTCACAAGTAAGTATCAATACACTTATTGATTATGATAAGATTGTCTATTTCACTTCTTCACAACTACACCAGGGTGTCCTCATCCCACATTGGTATTGGGTATCGCTCTGATATCACCCAAACATGTATAGATATGTGGTTGCATGTAAAATATGTGATGGCATGTGCGATACAAGCAGTACTGCAGTGTGTGTGTTTACTTGTGTGTGATATCAGGTGCGATAAAAACAGTCCTGCAGCGTGTTTACTTGTGTGTGATATCAGGTGCAATACAAACAGTCCTGCAGCGTGTTTATGTGTGTGTGATATCAGGTGCAATACAAACAGTCCTGCAGCGTGTTTACTTGTGTGTCATAACATGTGTGATACAAGTAGATTGTTTACTTGTGTATATCAGGTGCGATACAAGCAGTCCTGCGGAGTGTTTACTTGTGTGTGATATCATGTGCGATACAAACAGTCCTGCATAGTGTTTTACTTGAGTGTGATACCATGTGTGATCAAGCAGTCCTGCAGCGTGTTTACTTGTGTGTAATATCATGTGCGATACAAGCAGGCCTGCAGTGTGTTTACTTGTGTGTGATATTATGTGCGATACTAGAAAGCATCCAGTAACAAAAGTGTCTGCATCATGAGCTTGGCTTTAATGAAGTGACCACTTGTCGCAAAAAATAACAATGACCACTCAACTACAACTTAAAGACAGCATGAGCCCGTTCCAGATGATAATAATAAATAAGTTAGCGTTTTGGATCTATGTTGATATCGGCCAATAGTCAAGGCTGCAATATCGGTATGGTATCAGAAGTGAAAGTGTTGCATGAGGACGCCCTGTCATTGAGAGTAGTCTGTGTACAGCAGATGATTAGTTCATCTTAAGCTTACACATACTGATCATAATTTGGATGTGAACAATGACTTGGTGTTTCCTTGCCAGGTCTTCTGCCATCTCTGTGGTGAAGATCCTGCGAATACTGAGAGTCCTGCGTCCCCTGAGGGCCATCAATCGAGCCAAAGGACTGAAGGTCATGGGAATACATGTTTGTTTGTTGTGTTGACCTTCACAAGGTCATAGAAATACAAGTTTGTGTTTGTAGTGTTGACCTTCACAAGGTCATTTAAATACATGTTTGTGTTTGTTGCATTGACATTCACAAGGCCATATAAATACATGTTTGTTTGTTTGTTGTGTTGACCCTCACAAGGTCATGGGAATACATGTTTGTGTTTGTTGTTTTGACCTTCACAAGGTCATATAAATACATGTTTGTGTTTGTTGTGTTGACCTTCGCAAGGTCATATAAATACATGTTTGTTTGTTGTGTTGACCTTCACAAGGTCATGGGAATACATGTTTGTTGTGTTGACCTTCACAAGGTCATGGGAATACATGTTTGTTTGTTGTGTTGACCTTCAGAAGGTCATGGGAATACATGTTTGTTGTGTTGACCTTCACAAGGTCATGGGAATACATGTTTGTTTGTTGTGTTAACCTTCACAAGGTCATGGGAATACATGTTTGTTTGTTGTGTTAACCTTCACAAGGTCATATACATACATGTTTGTGTTTGTTGTGTTGACCTTCACAAGGTCATGGGAACACATGTTTGTTTGTTGTGTTGACCTTCAAAAGGTCATAGAAACATATATTTGTGTTTGTAGGTTTGACCTTCACAAGGTCATATAAATACATGTTTGTGTCTGCTGTGTTGACCTTCACAATGTCATGTAAACACATGTTTGTGTTTGTTGTGTTGACCTTCACAAGGTCATGGAAATACATGTTTGTGTTTGTAGTGTTGATCTTCACAAGGTCATAAAAATACATGTTTGTATTCATTGTGTTTACTAGCATGTAGTCCATTATATGATCTGTGTTTTCTAGCATGCACTCCAATATATGATCTGTTTTCTAGCATGTAGTCCAATATATGATGTATGTTTTCCAGCATATAGATTAATATATGATGCATGTTTTCTAGCATGTAGTCCAATATATGATCTATGTTTTCTAGCATGTAGTCCAATATATGATGTATGTTTACTAGAATGTAGTCTAATATACTGTATGATGTATGTTTACTAGCATGTAGTCCAATATATGATGTAGTTTTCTATCATGTAGTCCAATATATGATGTAGTTTTCTATCATGTAGTCCAATATATGATGTATGTTTTCTATTATGTAGTCCTATATATGATGTATGTTTTCTATCATGTAGTCCAATATATGATGTAGTTTTCTATCATGTAGTCCAATATATGATGTATGTTTTCTATTATGTAGTCCTATATATGATGTATGTTTTCTAGCATGTAGTCCAATATATGATGTATGTTTACTAGCATGTAGTCCAATATACTGTATGATGTATGTTTTCTAGCATGTAGTTTTCTATCATGTAGTCCAATATATGATGTATGTTTTCTATTATGTAGTCCTATATATGATGTATGTTTTCTAGCATGTAGTCCAATATATGATGTATGTTTTCTAGCATGTAGTCCAATATATGATCTATGTTTTCTATCATGTAATCCAATATATGATGTATGTTTTCTAGCATGTAGTCCAATATATGATCTATGTTTTCTAGCATGTAGTCCAGTGCGTGTTTGTGGCCATCAGGACAATTGGTAACATCATGATCGTCACCACGCTGCTGCAGTTCATGTTTGCCTGTATTGGAGTGCAGCTTTTCAAGGTACACTCAACACAGTATACACACACACACACACACACACACACACACATTTTTAAATACATACAGACACACACACACACACACATATATACATACATACATATATATATATATATATATATATATATATATATATATATATATATATATATATATATATATATATATATATATATATATATATATATGTGTGTGTGTGTGTGTGTGTGTGTGTGTGTGTGTGTGTGTGTGTGTGTGTGTGTGTGTGTGTAGATGTAGATATATAGACATGTGCTGGCGTTGTCATGACAACATGATGCTGTGTGTGGGCAGGGCAAGTTTTATCGTTGCACTGATGATGCCAAGTCCAGTCCTGACGAGTGCAAGTGAGTCCAGAATCTTGGTTCCTGTCAAGTTCTTTGGTACCAAGTGTGCTCCTGATGCCACAGAGGAACCTACATCCTGTACAACCATGGCGACACGGCACTTCCTGTCATCAAGGAGAGGGTGTGGCACAACAGCGACTTTAACTTTGACAACGTCCTGATGGCCATGATGGCGCTCTTCACCGTGTCCACTTTCGAAGGATGGCCCACGTGAGCACCTTACTATTATTATTATTGTTATTACCTTTAACTAACTATCATTATTATTACTATTATTATTATTATTATTATTTGTATTATCTTTAAAACATTCTCATTATTATTATTACTATTATTATTATTTATTTTTTTATTAGTAGTAGTAGTATTTTTAGTGTTTTATTAAGCTTAACAAACTATCATTATATTACTATTATTGTTATTATCTTTAACAAAGTATCATTATTATTATTATTATTATTATTATTATTATCTTTAACAAACTATCATTATTATTACTATTATATATATTATTATGACTATCTTTTACAATTTATCATTATTATTACTATTATTTTTTTATAATTATTATTATCTTTAATTAACAAACTATCATTATTATTACTAGTATTATTATTTATTATTATAAATAAATGATAAATGGGTTATACTTGTATAGCGCTTTTCTACCTTCAAGGAACTCAAAGCGCTTTGACAGTATTTCCACATTCACCCATTCACACACACATTCACACACTAATGGCAGGAGCTGCCATGCAAGGCGCTAACCAGCAGCCATCAGAGGCAAAGGGTGAAGTGTCTTGCCCAAGGACACAACGGACGTGACTAGGAAGGTAGAAGGTGGGAAATGAACCCCAGTAACCAGCAACAATAAAATATAATATCTAATAAACCAATACTGATGAAGAAATACTGATGTAAAGGGTAGGTGTCGCTCTGTTTTCTGTTTCAACATGTTCTATCTACACTTCTGTCAAAATGCAACAATCACTCACTCCTCTCCTCCTCGACACCCGACACCAGCCCTGGACGACACCACACATCCAGGCATGGATCCGACACCAAGCAGCCACAGGATCACACACCGGTCACACCCAAAGTCCTCATGTGTCCAGGGACGCATCCACCGACTCCACAAACATAATATGAATTTTGAGAAAAGGAAAAAAGACTTTGCGACGGTAAAAAAAAACATCGATGTAATCTTAGTGGTATCGACTACACACGCTCCTGCACTTGGCATCACCACAGTGGACGTCAGGTGCAGATCCACCCATGGCGCCCGTCCACACTGCGACGCCGGTGAGCCACCGCATCCTCCCACGGTGTGCAGCGAAGCACGCCCAGCCACTCCTCGTCCTCCAGCGACAAAGACACCAGCTATTGATCTCGCTGCCACCGGCCGTCTGACAATGACATCCTCGTTGTTGCAGAGGAAGACCGAGTCCCACTCCAACTATGGCTGACGTAGTCCACCGAAGAGGATCCGGAAGTGTGTCCGGGTCTCGGATGGCACCGCAGAACATAAAAGGAGGTCCTGGGCAAGAACACCGTCCGCGCCACCGGGAGAGAACCCGGAAGATCCAAGAAAAGGCCCCGGATGAGGAATTTCCCGCCTATCTTTAACAAACTAACATTTTAATTACTAATGTTATTATTATTATTATTATTATTATCTTAAATAAACTATTATTTGTATTATCTTTAACAAACTTGTTTTATTACTATTATTATTATAATTATTATCATTTTTATTATTTGTATCTTTAACAAACTATTAGTATTACTATTATTATCATTATAATAATAATAATTATTATTATTATTGTTATCAATATTTGTATTATTTGTATCTTTTACAAACTATTTTTACTATTAATATTTTATTATACTATCATTATTATTATTATCTTTAACACACTATTATTAATAACAGTAATATTATTATAACTGTTATTATTATTTTTAACCATGTATTATTATTATTGTTATTATAATTATTATTATTAGTAGTCGTAGGATATTTAACACACTATTATAACTATATTATTATTATTATTATTAACATTATTATTATTGTTACTATTTATATTATTATTATTATAATTATTATCTTTAACAAACTAATATTATTATTAATTTTAACACACTATTATTATTTAACACACTATTATTATTATTACTATTTCTTTGATCATCACGGCTGCCTCGGTGCTCTGTTTTGTTTGTTTTTGTGCGTAAATGGTGTGTCTGCGTGCTCTTACACCCGCAAAGAGCTACTATCAGATCAATCACCCCTACGGACTTATTACCACACTTCTACGGACTTATTACCACACTCCTACGGACTTATTAGACGGTGTGGCGCTGTTGGGAGAGTGGCCATGCCAGCAACCTGAGGGTCCCTGGTTCAATCCCCACCTTCTACCAACTTTGTCACATCGGTTGTGTCCTTGAGCAAGACACTTCACCGCTGCTCCTGATGGGTCGTGGTTAGGGCCTTGCATGGCAGTTCCTGCCATCAGTGTGTGAATGTGTGAATGTGGAAATAGTGTCAAAGCGCTTTGAGTACCTTGAAGGTAGAAAAGCGCTATACAAGTATAACTCATTTACCATTTATTACCACACCCCTCCGGACTTATTACCGGTCATTTTAGCGTCAGCTGCGGATTTGGTCCATTCATTGATCAAAAGAGGGAAGCCGCACCGAAGAGGAAAGAGAGCGGGAGCCCTCGTCCGTCTCCACAGACAAGGATTACACACACCCTTACCTGGCATCTTTCTCTCCAACGTCCGCTCACTTCCCAACAAGATGGACGAGCTAACGTCGCTGATGAGAAGAAATAAGGACTTTTCCTCGTCTTGTGTTTTGCGCTTCACGGAGACGTGGCTGAGCGCCAGTGTCACGGACAGCGCGGTTCAACTGGAGGGCTTTCATCTTCTCCGCGCGGACCAACACCCGGGGCTCTCCGGCAAAGCAAGAGGCAGTAGGGTCTGCTTCTTCATCAACAACAGCTGGTGTACAGACGTGACGGTGATATCCTAACACTGCTCTCCTGCTCTGGAATATATTTTCATTCACTGTAAACCTTTTTACTAACCGCGTGAGATCATTTCATTCATACTGGTGGCTGCCTACATACCGCCCAGCGCGGACGTGCATGACGCTCAGTGCACGCTTGCAGACCAGATCTTACATGTGGAACGGTCTTTTCCGGACTCTCTTATTATCGTGCTTGGTGACATTAACAAGGGAAATTTGAGCCAGGAATTACCTAAGTATAGGCACTTTATTAAATGCCCGACCAGAGGAGAACATTTTGGATCACTGTTACACCATAATAAGCAGGCCATACCA
>NC_084731.1:73430875-73448375 GCF_033978785.1 Entelurus aequoreus
AAGACACACCCGACTCATCGTGTAAATAAAAACTTCTCCCTATCAGCGTATTATGGATACGGCAACAGCAGAAGTCACACTGATTTGCAGGTGTGTAATTTGTTGTGAGTTTATGCAGTGTGTTGGTTTTGTTCTTTGAACAAGGTGATGTTCATGCACGGTTCATTTTGTGCACCAGTAGAAAAACATGGTAACACTGTAGTATGGGGAACATATTCACCATTAATTAGTTGCTTATTAACATGCAAATTAGTAACATATTGGCTCTTAACTAGTCATTATTAAGTACTTATTAATGCCTTATTCGGCATGGCCTTATTATAACCCTAACCCTCTAACCCTAGCCCTAACCAAATAACTCTAAATTAAGTCTTTGTTACTTAGAATATGTTCCCCATACTAAAGTGTTAACAAAAACATATAACTTTGTCTTGAATTTAAAAAAAAAAAAAACATTTTATTTTTCACTAAAGAAGGGTTCGGTGAATGCGCATATGAAACTGGTAAGGTTCGGTACCAAGGTTAAGAACCACTGCATTAAACAAAGCACTGATATCGAATCGAGAGTTGTTTTGAATCGAGAATAGATTCTGAATCGAATTGTTACCCCGAAGAAACGAACCGAATCGAATAAAGTGGTGCCCCGTTTTAAATAATGTGAATTTTCTGTCAATTATTTACTGGTTCAGGCTTTATAGGGTTAATGTAAAAAAATAAATTAAAAAAAATACTAGTGCAGCTGGGAGTGCACCGGAAGCATAGGGAAAGCTAAACAAAAGGCTCCAGAGTACAATCGACAGAGTTGACATATCAGAAGGAACAGCTGACTTGATTGCAAAACAAGAATTGGCAAACAGGAAGTGGAAACTAGAAAGAACTGGACAGGAACCTTGGAAAACAAAAAACGCCCGACTGAACGTGACGGTGCATGCCGTCAGCGTACCAAAAAAAAAAAAGGATTTCTGAGTCCGACTTTCCAAGTTCGGAAGCCCACGCAGCGTCGCCCGGATGTCCGTGTTTTCCGCGGGGTTCCGTCTTGGCGTCTCTCAGGAGTGTGTTGGAGAGCTCAATGCACAGCTACAGCTGGTTGAAGGGGACCAAATCCATTCAACAGTTGATTTGGTTCCATTTTACCAGCTCTAGCAAAGCATTCACACGCACGTCAACCGTCGCCTCCGGACGGACACACCTGCAAGAGAGGGACACTCATGTAAGTCGGTTGACACACACACACACACACACACACATTTGCAAACACACGCCTCGCTTATCAGAGGTCGCCCTTGAAGGAGCGCTTGTTTTGCATAGAGAAAGCATAAGTCTACAACAATGAAGGCAAGATGGAGAAAAGGAATCAAAAAGGCAAACAAACAAAATTAATCGTCTTCTTGTCTTTCTATCTTCTAAACAATTATTTGTTTGTGAGGACGCTCACACAAGGAAAATGTGTGAGAATTAGCCTGTGGGTTGTGTTAGTCATACATACGCACCATGAGTCGCTAACATCTCCTGCTCCATGTTTTTCAACACGCTCATATTTGTCACTTGTCGCCGGCCTGAGAGTGAGTACAGAGTTCCGTAGGGATACGACCAAATGCTGTCGAGTTACAGCGGGTTTTATACGGTGGAGTGTGAGAAATTCCAAGCCAATCCGACGTATGGGGCTAGCACACGCCTGCCCTTCACATTTCCGTTAAAAATTCATTTTAAAATGAAAGATTGTTGGTATTGCTCAAAGGATTCGTACGATTCTAAATATTCCAACGTCAAAAGGTTCAGTTCATTCGCTATATCCTAGCGATCTGTTTGTCACATTCGGAAATGTCCCACTTTTTTAGTGATTCCACATTTTTCGTGACCTAAATACAAATCGTAAAAGTACATTTGTTACTACTAACGTTAAAACGTTCAGTTCATTATACATGTGTTACCTTGTATTTTTCACGTTATTTAAAGAAAAACCCTACTTTTTTCGTAATTCCACATTTGACACAAATACTCATCGGAAAGTAGTTTTGTTACTACTTACACAAAATACTGGAACAATTCAGAAAATCCCAACTTTAAAGCTTCCAGTACATTTAATATGTGTTACCTTGTTTTCTTGGTTTAAATAAACAAGCTAACATAAATTGAAACCTTTAGGTTAAAGGTTTCAATTTGAACCAGTTGTTCAATTTGACCTTCAGTTTTAGAATTTGTGTTTTTGTGACTTTTTCCTCGTTAAATCATGCAGCAAAATTGTGTGTGTGTGTTGTTATTTTGTTGTTGTTTTAGATAAATATGTTGAAAACTGGCCTTCAAAGGAGCACACATCCCCAGAAAGATCATTAATGTAGTATTTCAAAAGTATATTTCAGACAAAGATTGGGGGGAAAGAAGGTTTCGTGTGTTGTGCAAATGACACTTGGGAATTGTACGTTTAGTTTAGTCTTTATTTGAAGGGGCAATGCACAGAGACATTATGCTCAAAGACAGATATGTTCTGAACCAGATTTGAGCTAAATAGCTCATTTACATCTTCCATTTTCTGAATCGTTCCAGTCGTTAGAGAAAGTCGTAACAAAAGTACTTTCCGATGAGAATTTGTATCATGCAAAATGGGGAAGTGTGAGATGTTTGGAAGGTAGCAAAGATGGCTGCTAGGCTGAACTGAATATTTTGACCTTGGAATACTTGGAATCATTCAAAGTGATCACCAAGTCGTTACAATTCTCCTAATCAAGGCTCATATTTTATAATGCAGAAAGAAAGTCGTGTGGAAGTAGGAACAATTATTTACTTTAATTCATAACCAAAAACTTGGACATTTTGTAAAGTGTAGTGCAGGTGCTACGCTACTAGGTGGCGCTGCTTAATGGGATCGGCCGACCTTTGGTCTATTAATGAGGGTGAAGGTGACTCCCCCCCTCGTGGCATGGTTACGGAACATCTGCCAGCCTAGCAGCGAGTATGCCGCTTCTGAGTGTGTCCCATGATGCACTCTGTCACTCTTGGTCAACGTCTTCTTTTCATTCCCTGGCCTGACGCCAAGAGCTGAACGAGCCACTTCCTGTCGCCACTTCCTGTCGCACTCTGGCGGTGAACAACAACCATAGCAAGATTAAGAATGGCGATAAAGAAACCATTCTTACCATCTGTGTACAAATGCCAGTCAAAGATCCTTTACTTGACAGGAGTGCTTTGCTGTTTCTGAGGACCTCCTGCAAAACTGCTACACTAACCAAAGATCTTCTATATGACGGGAGTGCGCTGCTATCATTAGAGGACGGACTGCAAAAATGCCCCACAAAGATCCTGTCTGTGACAGGAGCGTTGCTACGCTCTTTTTCACGACCGACTGCACAACTGCTAGTCAAAGATCCTCCAAACAACAGGAGCGTCTCAGTTTTTTTGAGCACCTTCTGCAAAACGGCAAGACAAAGATCCTGCCGTTTTTGAGGATGTACAGTACTGAAAAAATGCTGGTCAAAGATCCTCTATGTCAGTGGTCCCCAACCTTTTTGTATCTGCGGACCAGTCAACGCTTGAAAATTAGTCCCACGGACCGGGGGGGTATTTATTTTTTAATTTTTTATGTTTTCATAAAGAAATACAATCATGTGTGCTTACGGACTGTATCCCTGCAGACTGTATTGATCTATATTGATATACAATGTATATATTGTGTTTTTTATGTTGGTTTAATAAAAAAAATAATTAAAAAAAAAAGTTTTTTTTTTAAAATTTCTTGTGCTGCCCGGTACCAATCGGCCCGGTGGTTGGGGACAAGTGCTCTTGTGGCAGGACCACTTTGCTGTTTTTGATGGAATACAAACCCCGTTTCCATATGAGTTGGGAAATTGGGTTAGATGTAAATATAAACAGAATACAATGATTTGCAAATCCTTTTTAACCCATATTCAATTGAATGCACTACAAAGACAAGATATTTGATGTTCAAACTCATTAACTTTTTTTTTTTTTTTGCAAATAATAATTAACTTAGAATTTCATGGCTGCAACACGTGCCAAAGTAGTTGGGAAAGGGCATGTTCACCACTGTGTTACATGGCCTTTCCTTTTAACAACACTCAGTAAACGTTTGGGAACTGAGGAGACACATTTTTGAAGCTTCTCAGGTGGAATTCTTTCCCATTCTTGCTTGATGTACAGCTTAAGTTGTTCAACAGTCCGGGGGTCTCCGTTGTGGTATTTTAGGCTTCATAATGCACCACACATTTTCAATGGGAGACAGGTCTGGACTACAGGCAGGCCAGTCTAGTACCCGCACTCTTTTACTATGAAGCCATGTTGATGTAACACGTGGCTTGGCATTGTCTTGCTGAAATAAGCAGGGGCGTCTATATGACAAGAGTGCGTTGTTTTTTTGAGGACCTACTGCGACATCGTTAGACAAAGATCCTCTATGTAACAGGAGTACGCTGCAGTTTTTGAGTATCTACTGCAGAAATGGTAGTTAGAGATCCTCTATGCCAGGGGTGTCAAACGTACGGCCCGAGGGCCGGATTAGGCCCGCACACAGGTTTTATCCGGCCCGCGGTATGCGTTTGCTAAGTATAAAAATTAACCTGAAATGTTTTAATGAAAGAAACTGCTGTTCTAAATGTGTCCACTAGATGTCGCAATAGCAATTCTTTGTATCTTTATAGATGATGAGGAAAATGATCAAACTACATAAATAACATACTGTAGTTTGATTTTAATATATTTTCTTTATCTTGATAGATTGAAAATTAACACCAATGAGTTGACCGATGAACATTATCACATAATTTATTCAGAGAATATAAATAACGACAAATAAAGATAGAACACTATTAACCGCAACATGTAAGTGTAAAAAAACCAACAACATTATGATTTGTACAATTTCAGGATGTGCTTGTTCTATTTTTGAACAAAGAAAATAATCTGAAGTCATCTTTATTTTTAAGTTATCGTGCCGTGATTTTACCAGTCTGGCCCACTTGGGAGTAGATTTTTCTCCATGTGGCCCCCCATCTAAAATGAGTTTGACACCCCTGCTCTATGCTGTTTTGGATGACAAACTGAAAAAATGTTTGTCAAAGACCCGGAGTGCTTTGCTGTTTTTCAGGACTTACTGCAAAACTGCTCGACAAAGATTCTCTATGTAACAGGAACACTCTGAGGTTTTGAGGACCTACTGCAAAAATGCTAGTCAAAGATCCCTTATTTGACAGGAATGCTTTGCTGTTTTTCAGGACCTACTACAAAACTGCTAAAGTAGTCAGAGATCTTCTATATGACAGGAGTGCTCTGCTATTTTTAAACATATCTCCTGTAAAACCGCCAGTTAAAGATCCTCTAAAGGATAGGAAGGCGTTGCTTTTTTTGAGGATCTACTGCAAAACTGTGAGTCAAAGATCCTCTATGTAACAGGAACACTGTGCTGTTTTTGAGGACCTACTGCAAAAATGCTTGTTAAAGATCCTCTGTGTAACAGGAACACTGCTGTTTTTGAGGACCTACTGCAAAAATGCTAGTTAAAGATCCTATGTGTAACAGGAACACTGCTGTTTTTGAGGACCTACTGCAAACGTTTTAGTCAAAGATCCTCTGTCTAACAGGAACACTGCAGTTTTGAGGACTTACTGCACAAATACTAGTCAAAGATCCTCTGTGTAACAGGAACACTGCTGTTTTTGAGGACTTACTGCAAAAATGCTAGTCAAAGATCATCTATGTAACAGGAACACTGCTGTTTTTGATTACCTACTGCAAGAATGCTAGTTAAAGATCCTCTGCGTAAAAGGAACACTCTGCTGTTTTTGAGGATCCAGTCCAAAACTGCAACAGTAATCAAAGATCTCCTATATGACACAATTGCTCTGCTCTTTTTTTGAGGATGGACTGCAAAAATGCTCGTCAGGAGTACTTTTTTGTTTTTCAATGACCAACTGTAAAACTGATTGTCAAAGATCCTCTAATTTAAATGATGAGAGCGCGTGGCCTTTTTGAGGACCTACTGTAAAAATGCTAATCAAATATCCTTCTAAATGACAGAAACTTTGCTGTATTTGAGTACCGACGGCAAAAATGCTAGTCAAAGATCCTCTAAATGACAGGAGCACTGCTGTTTTTGAGGACCTAACGAAAAAAATGATCGTTAAAGATCCTTTATTTGACAGGAATGCTTTGCTGTTTTTAGGACCTGCTGCAAAACTGCTACAGTCATCAGATATCATCTAAAGGACACGAGAGCTATGCTGTTTTTTTTTAAAGTCGGACTGTAAAAATGCTCCTCAAAGATCCTCTCTGTGACAGGAGTGTGTTTTGCAGTTTGTCACAAAAATAATTTTGGACTAGCGTTTGTACTGTAGGTCCTTGAGAACAGCAGAATGCTCCTGTCACAAAGATGATCTTTGACCAACGTTTGGCGTAGCTCCTCCAAATTAGGATTGTTCTGTCACGTAGTCATTGGAAACAACAAAGATCCACTATGTGACCAAAGCGCTCTGCTGTTTTTAAGGCCAGAGCTGGCGCATCACTTAAATAGATGATCTTTGACAAGCATTTTTCAGTTGATAGTAAAAGTACACTGCTGTACAAGCTATACACAGACTACTCTATCTGAGGAGGTGTAGAGCGTCCTCCTTATCCTCCCTCCTGCGAGCCGCGTCTTGACTCAGCAGTATTCCGGCACCTGATTGGTCGATCGGACGAACAAACCTTTTATCTTGCAGCTGAAGATAAAACGTCTCCTGGATTAAAAAAGGGCCGACCTTGAGAGCTGCACGTAAGTACCAACGTACGACGTTGTCTACTGTACGCTGCAGGGCCACTCCGTACATCAGAACTACAACTGCATAACTAGTGTTGATGTCAAATAAAGGATCTTCGGCTGGCTTTTTGGCACTAGGTACTGTACTGAAAAAACGCTCCAGTTGAGTAGAGGATCTTTGACGGTTTGCAGCAAATTGCTCCTGTTGTTGAACAATCTTTGAGGAGCTTTTTTTTATTTTTATTGAGTAACATCTTTGCAGTTGGTCATTAAAAATAGCAAAGTGCTTCTGTCCTAAAGGTGGCCTTTCCTTAAAAATTGCACAACGCTCCTGTAATATAGAGGATCTTTGACAAGCTATTTCTTTTAGTGGCAATAAAAAAAAAAAGACCGCTGTTGTTTTATAGCTTTGATTAAGATTTTTGCTATTGCCGCTTCTTAAAAACAGCAGAATGCTTCTGTCACATAGAGGATCTTTGACTTTTTGTAGCAGGTCATTAAAACCAGCAGAGTGCTCTCGTTCTAAACATGATATTTCCCCTGTAGCAAACGCTCCTTTTAATATAGAGGATCTTTGACAAGCTATTTTTGAGCGCCAATAAAAAAAACAAAGAGCGCTGTTGTTTTATATCTTTGATTAGGGTTTTTACTGTTGCTCCTTAAAAACAGCAACGTTAATGATCTTTGACTAGCAAAGCGCTCCTGTCAGTTAAAGATCTTTGACTAGCTATTTTTTTGTATGTACGATATTTGAGTAACTTCTTTGCAGTTGGTTATTAAAAATAGCAAAGTGCTTCTGTCCTAAAGGGGACCTTTCCTTAAAATAGCACAACGCTCCTGTAATATAGAGGATCTTTGACAGGCAATTTTTATGGAGAGCCATTAAAAAATGCAGTGCTCTTGTTTTATAGGCAATCTTGGATTAAGGCTTTTGCAGTCGCTCCTTAAAAACAGCAGAATGCTTCTGTCACATAGAGGATCTTTGACTTTTTGTAGCAGGTCATTAAAACCAGCAGAGTGCTCTCGTCCTAAAAATGATATTTCCCCTGTGGCAAACGCTCCTGTAATATAGAGGATCTTTGACAAGCTATTTTTTGAGCGCCAATATAAAAAAACAAAGAGCGCTGTTGTTTTATATCTTTGATTAGGGTTTTTGCTGTTGCTCCTTAAAAACAGCAATGTTAATGATCTTTGACTTGCAAAGCGCTCCTGTCAGTTAAAGATCTTTGACTAGCTATTTTTTTGTATGTACGATATTTGAGTAACTTCTTTGCAGTTGGTTATTAAAAATAGCAAAGTGCTTCTGTCCTAAAGGGGACCTTTCCTTAAAATAGCACAACGCTCCTGTAATATAGAGGATCTTTGACAGGCAATTTTTATGGAGAGCCATTAAAAAATGCAGTGCTCTTGTTTTATAGGCAATCTTGGATTAAGGCTTTTGCAGTCGCTCCTTAAAAACAGCAGAATGCTTCTGTCACATAGAGGATCTTTGACTTTTTGTAGCAGGTCATTAAAACCAGCAGAGTGCTCTCGTCCTAAAAATGATATTTCCCCTGTGGCAAACGCTCCTGTAATATAGAGGATCTTTGACAAGCTATTTTTTGAGCGCCAATATAAAAAAACAAAGAGCGCTGTTGTTTTATATCTTTGATTAGGGTTTTAGCTGTTGCTCCTTAAAAACAGCAATGTTAATGATCTTTGACTTGCAAAGCGCTCCTGTCAGTTAAAGATCTTTGACTAGCTATTTTTTTGTATGTACGATATTTGAGTAACTTCTTTGCAGTTGGTTATTAAAAATAGCAAAGTGCTTCTGGCCTAAAGGGGACCTTTCCTTAAAATAGCACAACCCTCCTGTAATATAGAGGATCTTTGACAGGCAATTTTTATGGAGAGCCATTAAAAAATGCAGTGCTCTTGTTTTATAGGCAATCTTGGATTAAGGCTTTTGCAGTCGCTCCTTAAAAACAGCAGACTGCTTCTGTCACATAGAGGATCTTTGACTTTTTGTAGCAGGTCATTAAAACCAGCAGAGTGCTCTCGTCCTAAAAATGATATTTCCCCTGTGGCAAACGCTCCTGTAATATTGAGGATCTTTGACAAGCTATTTTTTGAGCGCCAATAAAAAAAACAAAGAGCGCTGTTGTTTTATATCTTTGATTAGGGTTTTTACTGTTGCTCCTTAAAAACAGCAACGTTAATGATCTTTGACTAGCAAAGCGCTCCTGTCAGTTAAAGATCTTTGACTAGCTATTTTTTTGTATGTACGATATTTGAGTAACTTCTTTGCAGTTGGTTATTAAAAATAGCAAAGTGCTTCTGTCCTAAAGGGGACCTTTCCTTAAAGTAGCACATCACTCCTGTAATATAGAGGATCTTTGACAGGCAATTTTTATGGAGAGCCAATAAAAAAATGCAGTGCTCTTGTTTTATAAGCAATCTTGGATTAGGGCGTTTGCAGTCGCTTCTTAAAAACAGCAGAGTGCTTCTGTCACATAGAGGATCTTTGACTTTTTGTAGCAGGTCATTAAAAACAGCAGAGTTCTCCTGTCCTAAAAATTATCTTTCCCCTGTAGAAAACGCTTCTGTAATATAAAGGATCTTTGAGCGCTAATTTTTTGAGCACCAATAAAAAAAACAATGAGCGCTGTTGTTTTATATGCCATCTTTAATTATGGTTTTTGCTGTTGCTCCTAAAATAACAGCAAAGTTAATGATCTTTGACTAGCAAAGCACTCCAGTCAGGTAAAGATCTTTGACTGGCACTTTTAAAAATATTTTACACAAAAAAACAACTCTGAGTATTCCTGTTGGATAGAGGATCTTTGACTTTTTTTGCAGTAGGTCATTAAAAATTGCAGAACGCTCCTGTGATATAGAAGATTTTTGATGGGCCATTTTTTTTTAGACCCAATAAAAACATTTTAAAAAACATAACATGCTCGTTTTATATAGGACATCTTTGATTAGGGTTTTTGCAGTCACCCCTTAAAAACAGCAGAGTGCTTCTGTCATATAGGGGATCTTTGACTTTTTGTATAGGTCATTAAAAACCACAACATGCTCCTGTCCAAAAAATTATCTTGCCTTAAAACAAATGCTCCTGCAATATGGAGGATCTTTGAAAACCTACTTTTTGGGAGCCAATCAAAAAACACAGAGTGCTCTTGTTTTATAGGCAAATTTTGATTCACACTTTTGCAGTCGCTCCTTAAAAACAGCACAGTTTTTAAAGATCTAAAAATCCTCTTTCCCTATAGCAAACACTCCTGTAATATACAAGATCTTTGGCAAGCATTTTTTGAAGAGCCAATATATAAAAACAGAGTGCTGTTGTTTTATAGGCCATCTTTGATTACGGTTTTTGCTGTTGCTTCTTAAAAACAGCAACGCACTCCTGCCATTTCATGATCTTTGACAAGCTAAAAAAAACAACAACCCCAGAGCACTCTTGTTACATAGAGGATCTCTGACTTTTTTGCAGTTGGTCTTTAAAAATAGCAGTGCACTCCTGTCATATAGAGGATCTTTGACAAGCGTTTTTGCAGTAGATCCTTAAATATGGCAGAACTCTCCTGTAATAAAAGAGGATCTTTGACGCACTATTTTTTGTACAAAAAAAGTGCTAGTTTTATATAGACAATCTTTGATAAGGGTTTTTGCAGTCCCTCCTTAAAAATACAAATTGATCTTTGACCAGCATTTTTGCCACAGGTACCTTTTTTTATTTTATTTATCCCTGTTATTCAATTTTAAAGAAAACACCAGAGTGCACTTGTCATATAGAAGATCTTTGATTATATATTTTGTAGAAGGTCATTAAAGATATAGCAGAAAGCTCCTGTTGTATAGAGGATCTTTGACATTTGTCTTTTTGTGGGAAGTTTGTTAAAAAAAACAGGCGAGTGCTCCTGTTAAATAGGGGATCTTTGACTAACATATGAACCTTAGAAATAGCAGTGCGCTCGTGTCATAAATAGATGATCTTTGAGGAGCTTCTCTGCAGCAGGTGTTGACAAGAATGTTCCAGTAGTTGTGATATTGTGGTGATAGTGTATTCAATTGTGTATACGATGTGACACTTATCGTGTATACAGCAGTGTGTACAGTGTGTACTCTGTGTGCAGTGTGTACAGTGTAAGTGTGTACAGTGTGCCACACCGTCCCCATGTACAGTGTGCACAGTGTGCACAGTGTGTACAGCATGTATACAGTAGTGTGTACTGTGTGTACTGTGTCCACTGTGTGCACAGTGTGTACTGTGTGTACAGTGTGTACAGTAGTGTGTACAGTGTGTACTGTGTGTACTGTGTGTACAGTATAAGTGTGTACAGTGTGTATAGTGTGTACAGTGTGTATACAGTAGTGTGTATGCGTGTACAGTGTGTACAGTGCACAGTGTGTACAGTGTGTATACAGTAGTGTGTATACAATAGTGTGTACTGTCTGTACTGTGTGTACAGTGTAAGTGTGTACTGTGTGTACAGTGTAAGTGTGTACAGTGTGTACAGTGTAAGTGTGTACAGTGTATACAGTGTGTACAATGTAAGTGTGTACGGTGTGTACAGTGTGTAAAGTGTAAGTGTGTACAGTGTGTATACAGTAGTGTGTACAGTGTGTACAGTGTGCATACAGTAGTGTGTACAGTTTGTATACAGTAGTACTGTATGTACAGTGTGTACAATGTGTACACAGTAGTGTGTATACAGTAGTGTGTATACAATAGTGTTTACTGTCTGTACTGTGTGTACAGTGTAAGTGTGTACTGTGTGTACAGTATAAGTGTGTACAGTGTGTACAATGTAAGTGTGTACAGTGTGTACAGTGTGTACAATGTAAGTGTGTACAGTGTGTACAGTGTGTAAAGTGTAAGTGTGTACAGTATGCATACAGTTGTGTGTACAGTGTGCATACAGTAGTATGTACAGTGTGTACAGTGTGTACACGGAAGTGTGTAGAGTGTGTATACCGTAGTATGTACAGTGTGTACAGTTTATAAATAAAGTTGATTTGATTTGATTTACAGTGTGTACACAGTAGTGTGTAGTGTGTAAACAATAGTGTGTGCTGTCTGTACTGTGTGTACAGTGTAAGTGTGTACAGTGTAAGTGTGTACAGTGTGTATAGTGTGTACAATGTAAGTGTGTACAGTGTGTAAAGTGTAAGTGTGTACAGTGTGTATACAGTAGTGTGTACAGTATGCATACATTAGTGTGTACAGTGTGTATACAGTAGTATGTACAGTGTGTACACAGTAGTGTGTAGAGTGTGCATACAGTAGTATGTACAGTGTGTATACAGTAGTGTGTAGAGTGTGTATACAGTAGTGTGTAGAGTGTGTATACAGTAGTATGTACAGTGTGTAGAGTGTGTATACAGTAGTGTGTAGACCAGGGGTCACCAACCTTTTTGAAACCAAGGGCTACTTCTTGGGTACTGATTAATGCGAAGGGCTACCAGTTAGATACACACTTAAATAAATTGCCAGAAGTAGCCAATTTGCTCAATTTACCTTTAACTCTGTTATTATTAATAATTAATGATATTTATCTTTGTGGAAACACTGATCATCTTAATGATTTCTCACAATAAATATATATAGAAACAGATAAATATCAATATGCAACACTTTATTTTTATATTTTCTCTAAGTGCACATTTTTCAAATTGAACATTTTCAAATGATCACTTCTAAGACAGTCTTGTGAAATCAAAATATCCCATTTTAACTAGCTAGCCACTAACATTTTTTAACAAATCATGAATTACTTTGCACCATGTTTGTACAAATAATAACTCATGTAAAATACAAAAGTAAACTCTCAAATTTTTAAATCATGTCACACTTTGAACTGGACACCAAATCTGTTATCAGTTTCTTTGTCAGTTAGTGGGAAGCCTGGCATTGCATGCTGTTAACTAGTGTGTTGTACTCTGGTGTGTAACTTGACAGTGCAACTCTGAGTGAGTCTTGCAGATGTGCATCAGTGAGGCGTGTTCTGTGTTTGTTCTTGATGAAGTTCATGTCAGAAAAGGCTGATTCACAAAGATAAGATTTTTCCTCATTGTTTGCGGAACCTTCTTAATCTTTGGGACATATTTTCACAGCAATCTGGCCTTAAGCTTAATTATGCTAAATGTAAAATGTTAAGGATCGGAAATCTAAAGGGAACGTCCTTTTGAATGGAATGCAAAGTGCCTGTTTTGTGGATAGATGGACCAGTTAACATACTTGGTGTTGTTGTCCCAGAAAATCTGGAAGATCTAGGCTCAGTAAATTATGATAATCGACTAAGAAAGCTGGAAAAAATTATGCAATTATGGAAAAGGAAATCCCTAACCTTGTATGGTAAAATGTCTATTGCCAACTCGTTAATTATTCCTCAATTTATTTATTTGTTTTTGTCATTACCAGCTCCATCACAAAACTTTTTTAAGATTTATGAGCGGAGGGTCTTCGATTTTGTCTGGAACGGCAAACCAGAAAAGATTAAAAGAAAGGTTTTGTACAAAGAGTATGAATATGGGGGCCTGAAACTTCTCAACCTTGAAGCTATGTGTCTATCTTTAAAAGCATCAATTGTTCCAAATATGTATTTAAACATTGAGTGGTACACAAATGTCCTGTTGGACAAAAAACATGTACTGTATCAAAAGAAATTGTATCCTTTTTTACAAGTGATCCCCTCTCAGAGAGTCTGCTGGGAAACATAAAGGAAACAATCCACTCATAGTGGTGTTTTCAATTTTATGTGCCAGAAAAAAGAGACGATATTTTGCAGCAGTTAATATGGATGAACTCTAATATTGTAATAGATGGAAAGCCTTTCTTTTGGAAAAATATGTTTGAAAGAGGAATCATTTTTGTCAATGATATTATCAATGAGAATGGTAAAATTATGAAGTATGATGAATTTAGAGCTATGTATGGTGATGCTTGCTCAAGCTTTTCATTTTATCAACTAACTGGAGTAATTGGGAAAATATGGAAACAAATAATTAATTATGGAACTACTAAATTATTAGTTTGTAAACCTCTAATAAGAAATTCTAGTTGGCAAAAAGGAACTAAAATAAATAGAAAAATATATAATTTTTATTTAATAAAGAAATCTTTGAAGGCTGCCTCATACAACACAAATGGAAAATGGGAGGACTTTTTTGACTGCCCGTTGCCATGGGATGCCATATTCAAACTAATCTATAAAACCACTATCGATGTGCAAAATCGTTATTTTCAAATTAAAATGATTTATAACTTCTTACCCACAGGGAAAATGTTAAAATTATGGAATATGACAGAGTCAGATGATTGCCGATTTTGTTGTCAGGAGCCTGAATCCACCCTGCATTTGTTTTGGTATTGTCATATTGTGTCTTTGTTTTGGGTGGAAGTTGAAAAAATGTGTTTAAGGATTGGTTTGTTTATGAAGCTTAATGTGGTTTCTGTTATTTTAGGAGAGTTCATTGACAATCATGATTTAGTCAATTTAATTATAGTACTCGGCAAAATGTTTATTTTTAAGGCCAAAAACAGATATTCACTTAGTATTACTTTCTTTAAAACATTTATGCAGTATTTTCTAATTTTAGAAAGTTACATGGTTGAAAACGATAATGATGCCAAAAAACATTAAAAAAAAGATGAGAAGTCCTCAAAGGCTTATTTTGAAAGTATAATTATGTTTATAGATTATATGATATCTGTTGTTGTGTTCCCTAATTTGAGTGACCTGGACATAATCTGGACTGTACATAAATGCTTATTTTGAAAATGTAATTTTGTTTATAAATTATATGCAATCTGTTGTGTTCCCTAATTTTTTTCTGTGTACATGAATGAAGGTGTGTGTTGCTGAGTCCGACTTGGACATTATCTGGACTGGGCCTTGTTTAAAAAACCCTTTAAACAAATCTAATTTCATTGACAACCTGGTCTGTTGAAGATAAGGCCCTTTTTTTTAAATAAAATAAAATAAGATAAATAAATAAAAAACATTTTCTTGGATAAAAAAGAAAGTAAAACAATATAAAAATAATTACATAAAAAATAGTAATTAATGAAAATGTTAGTGGACCAGCAGCCTATACAATCATGTGTGCTTCAGGGACTGTGTCCCTTGCAGATGTGTTGTCTATGTTGTGGGAACCAGAATATTGGTAGCAGAAAGAAATAACCCCTTTTGTGTGAGTGGGTGTGGATGAGTGTGCATGGGGGAGGTTGTTTGGGTTGATGCACTGATTGAAAGTGTATCTTGTGTTTTTTCTATGTACATTTAATTTAAAAAAAATATATATATATATTTTATTTTTTTATTTATTTTTTTTTATTTTATTTTTTTTAGAACTGGCCCGCGGGCGACTCATCTTGTCCTTACGCGTTGGTGACCCCTGGTGTAGACTGTGTGTAGAGTGTGTATACAGTAGTGTGTACAGTGTGTATACAGTAGTGTGTATAGTTTGTGTACAGTGTGTATACAGTAGTGTGTAGAGTGTGTGTACAGTGTGTATACAGTAGTGTGTAGAGTGTGTGTACAGTGTGTATACAGTAGTGTGTAGAGTGTGTTATGTAAAGGCAAGCAGCCTTGACTCCCTGCGTGGTCGACATCCATAACTTTAATGGCAGGAATAAAAGCAGGACAAATAACGACACCTTTTATGTGTCGGGGAAATGCTGAGGTGAAGTTTCCAAACGTCGTTGTTTAAAAGATGCTTGCGGCGCCCAATTACCTGATGGTCAAGATCAGGTGTTGTTCTTTTGACAAATCTACGGGCAAACATATTAGGAGCCAAGAAGGAAGGAAAGAAGGAAGGACGAAGGAAACATCTGCTTTGTGACTTTTAAATAAGACATGAAGTTTCATATAACAATAATAATACAATTAATGAAACAATCTTGATATATTTAATTAAATAATCTTAATACATTTAAGTAAATAGTCTTAATACATTCAATCTTGCTCAATTTCATGAAACAATGTCACAAAATTTTATTGAATAATCTTATTAAATTTCATGAAATAATCTTAATAAATATAATTTTATTAATTTAAATTAGATAATTTTACTAAATTTCATTAAATAATTTGACAACATTTAATTTAATAGTCCTACTAAATTTGATTAGATAATCTTATTAAATTTCATTAAATAATCTTACAAAATTTTATTAAAAATTCTTATTTAATTTCATGTAATTAGCTTACTAAATTTCATTAGATAATTTTATTAAATTTCATAAAATAATCTTGCAAAATTTTATAAAAATCTTATTAAATTTCATGTAATAATCTTATTACATTTTATTAGATAATCTTATTAAATTTCATGAAATAATCTTAATAAATGTCATTAAATAATCTTACTGATTTTTATTAAATAATTTTACTAAATTTCATTTAATAATATTACAAAAATGTATTAAATAGTCCTACTAAATTTTATTAGATAATCTTATTAAAAATCTTATAAATTTTACACATTTTCATGAAAAAAATCTTAGTAAATTTTATGAACAAATTCTTAGTAAATTTTATGAAAAAACTCTTACTAAATTTTATGAAAAAATTCTTACTAAATTTTATGAAAGAATTCTTATTACATTTTATGAAAAAATTCTTACTAAATTTCATGATTTTTTTTTTTACTAAATTAAATAAATAAATCTTACTACATTTTATCTTTAAAATCTTACAAATTTTCATGAAAAAATCTAACTAAATTTTCATGAAAAAATCTAACTAAATTTTGTGAAAAAACTCTTACTATATTTCATGAAATAATCTCACTAAAGTTCATGAATCTTACCAAATTTCATGAAAAAACTTTACAAAATTTAATGAAAACACATATTAAGTTTTGTAAAAATATTTTTGTAAATTTCATGAAAAAATCTCACAAAAATTCATAAATCTTACTTAATTTTATGGAAAAACTTTTCTAAATTGTATTAAATGGTTTTACAAAATGTCATGAAAAATACTTTCTAAATTTCATTAAATAGTTACAAAATTTCATGAAAAATAACTTTACTATTTTTTTTTTAAATGAAATAATCTCACAACATTGAATGAAATAGCCTTATGAGTTTCATGAAAAGAAAACTTACTTTTTGTTAATTTTTTTTTAGTAAATTTCATGAAATAATGTTGCTAAAATTCCTGAATCTTAATAATTTTCATGGAAAAACTTGGCTAAATTTCATTAAAAAAAACTTTTACATTTCGTAAATTTTTTAAAATAAATTTCATGGAATAATCTCACTAAAATTCATGAATTTTACTAAATTTCATGAAAAAACTTAACTACTTTACATGAAAAAAAATATTAAATTTCGTTTATTTTCGTTTAGTAAATTTCATGAAATAATCTCACTAAAATTCATGAATTTTACCAAATTTAATGGGAATACTTTACTAAATTTCATTGAATAAACTCACAAAATTTCATGGAATACCTTTACTAAATCCATCCATCCATTTTCTACTGCTTGGCCTTCATGAAAAAACTTAATTTTCGTAAAAATCTTTTTTAGTAAATTTCATGAAAAAATCTCACAAAAAATAATGAATCTTACCTAATTTCATGGAAAACTTTTCTAAATTTCATTAAATAGTCTTACAAAAGTTCATGAAAAAAAACTTTACAAATTTTTTATGAAATAATCTCACAAAATTTCATGAAATAGCCTCATGAGATTCATGAAAAAGAACCTAACTTTTTTTTTTTAAATGTTTACATTTCGTTCAATTGTTTTTA
>NC_084731.1:73450875-73510875 GCF_033978785.1 Entelurus aequoreus
AATTCCAACCCTTGATGCTGAGTGCCAAGCAGGGAAGAATGCTGGTATGAGCTTTTAAACATAACCCGTTAACTGCTGCCAATCAAATGGTGAATAAGATACTCTTTAGGGTTCATATGTTTGTAAATCTTTTGCACGGAAATTAAGCATTTGGACATCCATTCACGTACATCCATAGTATATGTCTGTCCATTCACGTACAATAAACGGACATCTATTCACTCACATACACTTATACCATGTATGTCTCTATTACTAATGGATGTCTATTTACAAATGCACATCAATTCAGTATTCGTACGGCCATTCACGAACATCCCTCGTATCTGTCTGTCCATTCACATACATGGTCTGTTTGTTCACATACAGCCATACTATGTAAGTATATCCATTCAAAAAACCATACCACAAATGTATAACAGTCCTTTTACAAAAACACAACAATTCGGGCATCTGTCTGTCCATTTGCAAACACAGATCAAGTAAACATCCGTCTGTACATTGACGGAAAATGTAAAAATAAACAAACAACGTCTGTCCATTCACATGCTAGAAATGTCTGTACATTCACATATGCCCGTTAACAGTTTTATCCATTCATACACGCCTTGAATGAAAACAACCAATTGTCCAATCGCATACAAAATGCACTTCCCTTTACACTGACACTTACTAGTAACAGTCTGTCTATTCACATAAATGCACCCTCCCCATTCGTCACGTTCCATGTGTCAGGTAAACCATGACGAACGAATAGGACAGTTTTATATAAATAATATAAAATAAAATAAATAAATAAATAAATTAAAAATAAATACATTGAATAAAATAAAATAAAATAAAATAAAATAAAATAAAATAAAATAAAATAAAATAAAATAAAATAAAATAAAATAAAATAAAATAAAATAAAATACCATTAAATTAAATTAAACTAGCATCCAAATAGAGTCAAAGATTGTTCAACACAAAGCAACCGCAAGCGACGAGACGCACATATTTGAGGATGGGTGGGGGAAAGGAGGCATGTCCTTGCTACTTTAATTACTTCCATGCATAACAATGATGCTGTGTGTGCATATGTACTGTAAATGAAGAGCCATTAACTAACACTTCTAGCTCCTCCTTCCTGGACAACATAAACAAGACACAAGCTGTATAACGCTCTGCAGCCTGTCTTAGATTTATGGTCGCCCCGCAGAGACAAAGATAGTGGACACAGACAAGCGGCCTCACTCCATTTCTTTCATTCCACTGTACCTCAAAAAGTTAAGGCGGGATTTTTTTTTATCACCATTTTAGGAAATGTCTGAAATGAACACGTGAATCTGACCGAGTGCATGAAAAAAACACACAAAAAAAACGGTGAGCAGTTTGTGGCGCTATCGTGCATTAAAATCTGGTTTCTGATGGCCAGAACAGAAAAAAAAACGACTAAAACGTCCGAGACAAAAGCAAGTAATGACTATTGCCCAGTGGGAATTAGGTGTATATCTGCAAAACAAGCTAAAAAAAAGCTAGCAAGCTAACAGTTAACATGCTTGAAGTTAGAAATTATTTGACTATGAAATGTATACCTGTAAAATTAGCTAAAAGGCTAGCATTTTAACTATTAGCATGCTAACAAGATAACAGTTAGCATGCGTCAATTAACAAAATATTTGACTTATAGGTGTATACCGGAAAAACAAGCTAAAAAAGAGCTGGCACCCTATCAGTTAACATGCTTGAAGTAAGAAAATATTTGACTATGAAGTGTACACCTGCACAATTAGCAAAAAAGCTAGCATGCTAACTATTAGCATACTAACAAGCTAACAGTTAGCATGCGTCAAGTAACAAAATATTTGACTTTTAGGTGTATACCTGCAAAACAAGCTTAAAAAACAGTTAACATGCTTGAAGTAAGAAACTATTTGACTATGAAGTGTATACCTGTAAAATTTGCTATAAAGCTAGCATTTTAACTATTAACATTCATCAAGTAACAACATGCTTTACTCTTAGGTGTATACCTGCAAAAAGAGCTAACAAAAACCTGGGAGACTAACAGTTAACATGCTTGAAGTAAGAAAATATTTGACTATAAAGTGTATACCTGTATAATTTACTAAAAATCTACCAGGCTAACTATTAGCATACTAAAAAACTAACAGTAAGCATGCGTCAAGTAATAAAATACTTGACTCTTAGGTTTATACCTGCAAAACGAGCTGAAAAAAAAAAGCTGGCACGCCAACAGTTAACATGCTTGAAGTAAGAAAATATTTGACTATGAAGTGTATACCTGTAAAATGAGCTAACTATTAGCGTGCGTGAAATAACAACATATTTTACTCTTAGGTGCATACCTGCAAAATAAGCTAACAAAGCTAAAAACCTAACCGTAACATGCTTGAAGTAGCAAAATATTTGACCATGACACTTATACCTGCAAAAGTAGCTAAAAAAGCTAGCATGCTAGCTGTTAGCATGCGTGAAATAACAAAATATTTTACTCTTAGGTGCAGACCTGCAAAATAAGCTAACAAAGCTAGAAAGCTCACCGTAAAATGCTTTAAGTAGCAAAATATTTGACCATGACACTTATACCGGCAAAAAAAAAGTAGCTAAAAAAGCTAGCATGCTAAAAGTTAGCATGCGTGAAATAACAAAATATTTGACTCTTAGGTGCTTACTTGCAAAATAAGCTAACAAAGCTAGAAAAGCTAACCGTAACACGCTTGAAGTAGCAAAATATTTGACCATGACACGTATACAGGCCCGGCCCTAACCAATCTGGTGCCCTAGGCAAGATTTTAGGTGGCGCCCCCCCACATCGGCAGTGAAGTGTATATACTCACAAGAAACCGAATAGCTTTGTCTGTGACCTTTTTTTTTTACTTAAAGAAAGCAAATGAACAATCAGAATAGTTAACAAGATAAAAAAAAAAAAAGAATAAATAAATGAATACAAAAAATAAAAAATGAATATCTAACAATTTATTGTCATCATTACAGTGAAATGCTGAATAGCAGAATGCAAAGTAACAGTATAATATATTATATGAGAATGTTATGTTATGATTATCTTTAACCGAATCACCGCAGTGCTCAAAATAAAAAACAGCATTCCCTCTCATGTGATATTGCTTAATTAACATTAATGATGTGCACTTTAACAACTAGGCTTACAACTATACCTAATATATAAAGGGGTGGAAAAGTGACTATTACCTGCAGGGCAAACATTAGCTAACCAGAAGGCAATAACAATGTAAACAAAAAACACCTGCTTAAAATATCTAATAGAAATGTCTCTGAGGAATGTAAGGTGGGACCGTGGGAGTACTGCAATTACCTAACGTTACATTATTATTTTCCATAACAATTTAGCCCCCTCCACAATATTAACCCGACGTTAAAACAGAACTAGCTATTTATTGATTAGCAATTGCCGAATCATGTAACATTAGCTTAATGCTAAAAAGACAGGTTACTATCACCAGTGTTGGGTTAGTTACTGAAAACCAGTAACTACCGTAATTTCCGGACTATAAGCCGCACCTGACTATAAGCCGCACCAGCTAAATTTAGGGGAACATACAGATTGCTCCATATATAAGCCGCACCCGACTATAAGCCGCAGGGTTTTGATGTGTAATTACCGTAGTATATAGGGGTTCCTGCTACCACGGAGGGGATTGTCGGGACAGAGATGACTGTTTGGGAACGCAAAGCGTCCCATTTATTAACAATAAATCTTTCAATCATTCAATCAAACTTTCACATCTTTGACATGGCGAACAGCATTCGTGCAGAGTACAAATAATACAACGGTGCAAAGTAATACAAAGTGCTCACCTGTACGTTATCAAAATAACCAGCCTACCGGTATATGAAAAGTCAGTCTTTAATCATTGTGTCATCGTCTTCCTCCTGCGTACTAAAACCACCGAAATCCTCTTCGTCGGTGTCGGAGAAGAACAGGCCGTAAATAAGCCGCACCCTTGTATAAGCCGCAGGGACCAGAACGAGGGGAAAAAGTAGCGGCTTATAGTCCGGAAATTACGGTAGTTACAGTTACTAGTTACTTCATTTTAAAAGTAACTCAGTTACTTACACCAAAAAGTAATGCGTTACTGTGAAAAGTAACTATTTAGTTACTTCTTTTTTTCTTCTTTTTTTTTTTAAAGCTCCCATTAATGCCCTTTTAGCCTTCATGTCAGTACTGTTATGTTATTGCACTGGAGAATAATACAATCTGTTGATCAACTTGACATGCATTTGCATCACTCAACTCTGCTAAGCAATGTGGTCTACATACAACACACAAACAATGTGCTCTACATACAACACACAAACAATGTGCTCTACATACAACACACAAACAATGTGCTCTACATACAACACACAAACAATGTGCTCTACATACAACACACAAACAATGTGGTCTACATACAACACACAAACAATGTGCTCTACATACAACACACAAACAATGTGGTCTACATACAACACACAAACAATGTGCTCTACATACAACACACAAACAATGTGGTCTACATACAACACACAAAGACAAAGATATGTTCCAAAGGGCCAATTTGTTTTTGGCCAGAACAAATTGACAAAACTATTTTAAATAG
The DNA here is from genome assembly GCF_033978785.1 of Entelurus aequoreus. Lineage (NCBI taxonomy): Eukaryota > Metazoa > Chordata > Actinopteri > Syngnathiformes > Syngnathidae > Entelurus > Entelurus aequoreus. The sequence continues at coordinate 73,455,504 of NC_084731.1, forward strand.
CTGCAACATAACATACATAAGTAACAAACAGCATAATAACAACGTAGCTGAAAATCAAGAAAGGCACACACTACATACACAAAGGCACACACTACATACACAAAGGCACACACTACATACACAAAGCCTAACCATGCATTTGTTCCTCAAGGAATTCTGACACAAAATCATGTCTGAAGCCCAGAACACTCTACACATTTCCCCAGTTTTAGTTTAGATATAAGGAAAGATTGGCCTGGCCCTCTAGCATCCCTCTTTATGTTTGTGAACTTTATAGTCTATACATTTAGAGTGATGTGATAATCAAACACTCTAGAAGTCTAGAATGAAAGAGTATATAATAGAATTGACAGCAACGTTCCCTCTAAGGTGCGCGCCTGTGCACTTGCGCACTGCTCAAGCGTCCTCTGCGCACGGCAAATCTATGCCACACACAAAATCAAATAAAAAATAAGCGCATAACAATTTTCGACACGACACGGACACGACAGAGAAAACAGTTTTCGTCATCATTGTTCAAATATTGTAACGTCTGTCGAGACGCTTTGAGGACATGAATTCCATCCATCACTTTACTGAGCAAAACTCTTTATTGTCGGCCATAAACACATCACCAAAACATTAGTAAAAAAAAAGATATCTAGCCAAAGTGGTCATTTTCTGCAGTACAAACCAGACCAAAACCAACTTTGTTATATCAACAGCAGCCGCTCGCTCTTTCTCACTTGCGGCAACACATGCACATATGGCACTTAGCCAGTGATGCGTTTACAGACACACAAAAAGTGGGACAACTCCAACACCACACATAAAGTGTCATTCCAGGTGGTTACACTATGATTTACCAATCAAATGTGTGCTTATTCTAGTGTCATTTATAAGGAATCTTAATTTATAAATATTAATCATTAAATGCTGTTAGTATATTAAATTAATACTAATAAAAATATATTAAGTTGCAGGAATGTACACATGATCCCCTGCTTGCATCTCATTGTGCAACATGTGAATGTTTGAATGGGAACTAAATGCAATGTCTGAAAGGGGTACAAATTATTTCCAAAGCAGGACCTCCACCCAGACAAACAATACAAGTACACAGTTCATGAAAAACAATATTTGTTGTTATTGTCGTTGTAAGTGGGCCTAAACACTTATATTAGAAAATAATTTCATGGAAATGACTGCTGTCATTTGATTATAATAATAAGAGAATGTTGTCTGTCTATCTGTGTTGGCCCTGCGATGGGTGGGTACTTGTCCAGGGTGTACCCCGCCTTCCACCTGAATGCAGCTGAGATAGGCTCCAGCGAACCCGAAAGGGACAAGCGGTATAAAATGGATGGAGATTGAAGTTGTTATTTAGTGAGGTTTGGGCCAGGTGTGCTGCTGGTGTAGCCACAGTGTGCACGTCTGATGTTGCTCACATGGCCTCCACTCAATGTGCTGCTGGTGTAGCCACAGTGTGCACGTCTGATGTTGCTCACATGGCCTCCACTCAATGTGATGCTGGTGTAGCCACAGTGTGCACGTCTGATGTTGCTCACATGGGCTCCACTCAATGTGCTGCTGGTGTAGCCACAGTGTGCACGTCTGATGTTGCTCACATGGGCTCCACTCAATGTGCTGCTGGTGTAGCCACAGTGTGCACGTCTGATGTTGCTCACATGGCCTCCACTCAATGCTCAGGGAGTTTTTGCGTTTGCTCACACATGAACAATTAGAGGGAACATTGATTGACAGAGTGTGTACCTTCAGTGCTGAATGATGAGCAGAGCCAGAGTTAATCCTTAAGTGGTGGAGGGAAAGTGGCATCGGAGTCTCTGTCTCTCTTTACTAGCTTCGTGGAAGCATGTTGCTTATGTAGCTTGTTTCAGCACATTTGAATTGCTGTTTTGGGCAGTAGATGGGATCTTTGATCCAAAGCACAATTTAAATTTAACTAAAATGTTATTTTCTTTGTGCTCGACAAAAGAAAAGTAGTGAAAATATCTCCATGTAACAAACTCGACTGCAGCTCCGCCATGATCAGACACGCCCCCCCCCCTCTCTCTCTTCCCTCCCCACACTCACACTCTCACACGCACACACACACACACACACGTCTCTCTGGGTGGGGGTGCGTAATGTTGTAACAAATAATATTTCTATTAAATAGGCTTTACTTTGCATTTTAATTAACGTGGGATTATTTTTTGTATTTAAAAATAATAGTACCAACTTTTTTTTTTTTCTCCAACATTTGTGGCACTGGCGTGGCGCCCCCTGGTGGACGGCGCCCTTAGCATTTGCCTATACGGCCTATGCCACGGGCCGGCCCTGCACGTATACCTGTAAAAGTAACTAAAAAAGCTAGCATGAAATAAAAAAATTAATAAATAATAAGTATTTGACTCTTAGGTGCACACCTGCAAAATAAGCCAACAAAGCTAGAAAGATAACCGTAACACTCTTGAAGTAGCAACATATTTGACCATGACACTTATACCTGTAAAAGTAGCTAAAAAAGCTAGCGTGCTAACAGTTAGCATGCGTGAAATAACAAAATATTTGACTCTTAGGTGCAGACCTGCAAAATAAGCTAACAAAGCTAGAAAGCTCACCGTAAAATGCTTTAAGTAGCAAAATATTTCACCATGACACTTATACCGGCAAAAAAAAAGTAGCTAAAAAAGCTAGCATGCTAACAGTTAGCATGCGTGAAATAACAAAATATTTGACTCTTAGGTGCTTGCTTGCAAAATAAGCTAACAAAGCTAGAAAAGCTAACCGTAACACGCTTGAAGTAGCAAAATATTTGACCATGACACGTATACCTGTAAAAGTAACTAAAAAAACCTAGCATGCTAACAGTTAGCATGCGTGAAATAAAAAATAAATAAATAATAAGTATTTGACTCTTAGGTGCACACCTGCAAAATAAGCTAACAAAGCTAGAAAGATAACCGTAACACTCTTGAAGTAGCAACATATTTGACCATGACACTTATACCTGTAAAAGTAGCTACAAAAGCTAGGATGCTAAGAGTTAGCATGTGTGAAATAACAAAATATTTGACTCTTAGGTGCACACCTGCAAAATAAGCTAACAAAGCTAGAAAGCTAACCGTAAAATGCTTTAAGTAGCAAAATATTTGACCATGACACTTATACCAGCAAAAAAAAGTAGCTAAAAAAGCTAGTGTTGTGTATTAACAGTCCTAGTTTTGTCCCTGCTGAGTTACCGTCATGCCTCCTGCTCTTGATGTCACTTCCTGTATCATACAGAGTTGTTGTTGACGTCGACAGTAGTAAACGTGAAGCTACAGAGCAACCAAGGTTTCCGTGTCCTTATTATTATTGGTGTAATGCCCAACCATATATATGGGTATATAACAATTGGCGACGAGGTGGTGCGTCCTCACATTGTGTGTTTATTGTTTACCTTGGCCGTCCGTGTTTTGTTTTTTTTTGACGAGCAACCGCGGGATACAGGCAGGGGGTGCTGTCTACTTGCTGGAGAGTGGATGATCAGCATGTTACAGAGCACAGCTCTATTGCAAGAGAAAGGCACGTTTCCGTGGTAAAAGACACTTGGAGAAGAGAAGAAAAGACATTGACATACATCCAATTTCTGAAGCAGAGGAATATATTGGGGACATTTTTTGAACATGGCTGCACTGATTGGACATATTGGACCTTTTGAGGAGGACACAGAACAGTGGAGTTCATACACTGAGAGGTTTGAGTATGTTGTACTGGCTAACAAAATTGAAGATGATGTTTTGGTGCCAACATTTTTTAGTGTTATAGGAGGTAAAACATTCACCCTATTGCGCAGTCTACTCCAGCCTGACAAGCCAGGAGACAAATCCTATAGGGAAATAGTGACAATATTGGGGGATCACTACTCTCCTAAGCCACTGCTAATTGCAGAGAGATTCAGATTCCATAAAAGGAACCAAGAGGAGGGTGAATCTGTCTCACAGTTCATAGCTGTATTGAAACGGTTGTCTGAACATTGTGAATTTGGACTTTCACTCAATGACACCATACGTGACAGACTGGTGTGTGGTCTACGCAGTGAGGCCATCCAGAAACGACTGCTTACGGAGGCTGATCTAACCCTGGAAAAGAATGTGCGTATAAGTACATCAATGGAGATGGCTGCCCATGAAGCACAGCAGTTAAGTGCCTCAGTTCAAGTTAATAAATTGTCTTTGGAACCACAAAACAAGGCGACAGCTGGCAATCCATGCTACCGCTGTGGGAGGCCGGGACATCAGTCATCAGAGTGTTGGTGTAAGGACTTGGACTGTAGAAACTGCGGGAAGAAAGGACACATCGAACGTGCCTGTAAAGCGAAAAAGGCTCAGACGAGCAAACAGCACACTGAGACCAAGAAAAGTGGTTTCCAACGGAACAAGAGAAAACAGGTGAATATGGTGGAACGTGACCAGGATGAATCGAGCGTCTGTGATTCTGATGATGAGATCACAGTGCATGTTTTATCTGTCAGGGACAGTGATGATGGATATAGGGTCACACCACTGTTGGAGAACCATCCTATAAGAATGCAAGTAGACACTGGTTCACGCGTATCGATGGTATCAGAAGCTGTTTACAGGGAGAAACTGCAGCACCTTGTGCTACAACCAACCCGGCTGAAGTTAAGGACCTACACAGGAGAACCGGTCCCTGTGCTGGCAGTTGTGGATGTGACAGTGGAACACAACGGACAGGAAAAGACTCTTCCACTGTTCATCATTCAAGGGAAACGGCAAGCATTGCTAGGCCGCCGATGGCTGGAGAAGCTCAGTCTGAATTGGCAGGAAGTATTCCTAGTTAGGGATGGGGACACAGGGCCACTGCAGGAGATTCTAAAGACACATTCCCCCGTTTTTGATGGAGAACTTGGCAGCATGAAAGACATTACAGTTAAGCTGACAGTGAAACCAGGAAGTGTGCCAAAAGCTTTCAAAGCTAGACCTGTTCCATATGCCATAAAACCGAAGGTGGAGGCAAAATTAGCCAGGTTAGTGAAGAGTGGAGTACTGGAACCAGTGAGCACAAGCGAATGGGCAACCCCGATTGTTCCAGTCATGAAAAAGGATGGAACTCCACGGATCTGTGGTGACTTTAAAGTCACATTGAACCCTGTCCTACATGCTGAGAAGTATCCTTTGCCCATTATTGAGGAGCTTTTTGCAGGCCTAGCTGGAGGCCAGAAGTTTAGTAAGATATATTTATGTCAGGCCTATCTACAAATGCATGTACATTCAGAGTCACAAGAGTTGTTGACTATAGTGACACACAAAGGCCTGTATAAGTACCGCAGGCTCCCTTTTGGAATTACCTCTGCCCCAGCACTTTTCCAAAGAGCCATGGACCAGATTCTCAGTGGGATACCAGGGGTCCAGTGCTATCTCGATGATCTGCTCATCACGGGACCGGATGAGCAGTCACACTTGAGGAATCTGGACATCACACTGCAAAGATTGGAGGAATATGGCCTGAGAGTTCGGAAGGATAAGTGTGAGTTTTTCCGGCCTTCTTTTGAATACCTGGGGCATGTAATCGACAGCACAGGACTCCACAAGGCACCATCAAAGGTGAAGGCTGTTGTAGAGGCTCCATCTCCGAAGAATGTAAGTCAGCTGAGGTCGTTCCTGGGCCTCCTAACATACTATGCAAAGTTTGTGCCTAACCTTGCAAATGCATTGAAACCTCTGCATGAACTTCTGAACAAAACTAAGAAATGGAAGTGGACGTATAAATGTGAGACAGCTTTCAAGGAAGTGAAGACAGCGCTGTCACAATCTGAGGTCCTCACTCATTTTGACCCCACATTGCCAATTCAGCTGGCATGTGACGCCTCACCTTATGGTGTGGGGGCAGTAGTGTCACACATAATGCCATCGGGCGATGAAAGGCCCATCGCTTTTGCATCAAGGACATTGAGTAAAGCAGAAAGCAATTACGCCCAAATCGAGCGTGAGGCACTATGTATAGTGTTTGGGGTGAAAATATTTCACCAGTACCTTTATGGCAGAAAATTCACGTTATTGACTGACCATCGGCCTCTCACCTCCATTTTTGGTTCCCATACTGGCATTCCATCGCTTGCTGCCAGCCGTATGCAGCGATGGGCTCTTTTACTGTCTGCCCACCAGTACGACATTAAATATAGGAAGGCAGATCAGCACGGAAATGCTGATGGGCTGTCAAGACTTCCACTGCCGGTCACACACATTGAGCCGAAACAGGCTGAGATATTCTACTTCAAGGAAGCGGCTGCTACCCCAGTGACCTCAGCTCATGTGAAGAGACACACTCGCAATGACCCAATCCTGTCTGAAGTTATGGACATCATTGCTTGCGGCAGAAAAGGAGATATGACCCAAAGCTTAAAGCCATATCTGATGAGGAGAAATGAGCTTTCAGTACAGTCTGGATGCTTATTGTGGGGCTATCGTGTCATTATTCCTCCACCATTAAGAGAAAAAGTGCTTGATGAGCTTCACTCTGGGCACTGTGGTGTAGTGCGAATGAAAGAAATGGCACGCAGCTATTTCTGGTGGCCAAGCCTGGATGCAGCTATAGAAGAAAAAGCCAAGTCATGCTCTGCCTGCCAGAAACTGAGAAACCTCCCACAGCTGGCTCCCTTGCATCCGTGGGACTGGCCTGAGGAACCATGGCAAAGAGTCCATGTTGATTTTGCTGGACCACTGGAGAACCACATGTTCTTAGTTGTAATTGACGCTCATAGCAAATGGCCTGAGGTCGCTGTCATGAAGAGCACCTCGTCAGAGAGAACCATTGAAGAGTTGAGATCCATTTTCAGTCGTAATGGTCTGCCACAGCAGTTGGTTAGCGACAATGGTCCACAACTGGTGTCAGAAGAATTTAAGGCATTCATGGAGGAGAATGGTATTCAGCACATCAAGTCTGCGCCCTATCATGCGGCTACAAATGGGCTTGCGGAAAGATTTGTACAGGCTCTGAAGAAAGCTCTCAAGTCCTCCCCAAGCACACAAACCCTTAACAGGCGCCTCAATGCTTTCTTGTTGGCGTATCGAAACACCCCTCATGCTACCACTAAGGTGTCCCCTGCGTCAGCGATGTTCAAGAGACAACTCCGCACTCGACTAGATCTCCTGAAACCTCTAAAGACAAGAGAGGTTGTGCATCAGCAACAGAAGGCTCAGGTGGAAAGACGGGCAAATGCAAAATTGCGGAGTTTCATGGTAGGAGACCGGGTTCTTGCTAGGAACTACACCAACGACATAAAGAGGGTGCCTGCGACCATTGTTTCCAAAACAGGTCCTGTCTCATATACTGTAGAAACCAGTGACCATCGCATCTGGAGAAGACACCTCGACCAACTGCTGCACACTTAGGGATCTCATGATGACTCACGCCAGCCGACATCTTTTGTTCCGGAGCTGTGTCCTTCCCTGGAGCAGCCTCAAACCCCAGACACGGCTGCTGTTCGAAGTGCACCTGGATCTGCTCCTGGCACACCGGAACCTGCACGAGTACCTGCCTCAGGTTTCACTTCACCCAGACCAGAACCCACACCATCTACAGTGACCGAAGTGCCTAGAGGTCGTGTTTACCCTCAACGAGAAAGACGACCCCCAGATAGACTGTCATTGTAGTCTAGGCGCTGACCCGTGTCATTGGGCCAGAATAATCCCCAGGGTTCAGTTTGGGATTGAGGTAGTCCACCCTCATTCTCTAGTTCAGGCAAGTGTTGTATTTGGTTAAAAGTTATCGTTGAACAGTTTATATTTCACAAAAGAGACTGACGTGTTTTTGATTTTGGCTTTGATTTTGTTATTTTATTTTTGTTAAGGGGACCTTAAAAGTAAAAGGGGAGGGATGTTGTGTATTAACAGTCCTAGTTTTGTCCCTGCTGAGTTACCGTCATGCCTCCTGCTCTTGATGTCACTTCCTGTATCATACAGAGTTGTTGTTGACCTCGACAGTAGTAAACGTGAAGCTACAGAGCAACCAAGGTTTCCGTGCCCTTATTATTATTGGTGTAATGCCCAACCATATATATGGGTATATAACAGCTAGCATGCTAAAAGTTAGCATGCGTGAAATAACAAAGTATTTGACTCTTAGGTGCAGACCTGCAAAATAAGCTAACAAAGCTAGAAAAGCCCACCGTAACACGCTTGAAGGAGCAAAATATTTGACCATGACACTTATACCTGCAAAAGTAGCTAAAAAAGCTAGCATGCTAACGGTTAGCATGCATGAAATAACAAAATATTTGACTCTTAGGTGCTTACTTGCAAAATAAGCTAACAAAGCTCGAAAAGCTAGGCTGACCATACGTCCTCTTTTCCCCGGACATGTCCTCTTTTGCGGAGGTGTCCGGGGTGTCCGGGGGGGGGGGTTTCTTAAATGCCTCAAATGTCCGGCATTTTGAATTAGGGTTGCGTGTATTTTCAATGTACGTTCAGGGTTAAGTTAAGAAGGGGTTAAAAAAAACAAACCTGAAGGTGCGCGCACGTAGCAACATTCGTGAGGGAGGGGCAGAGACACAGAGTGAGAGAGCTAGTGAGTGGAGAGACTGGAGAGAGACATGAGAACAAGAATTGCCTAAACGTAAATGCAACTTCACGGATGATTTGCGGGAAAAGTATTCGAGTTTTCGTCCTGGCCGTGACACATGGAAAGCAGAATGCACTGTGTGCAAAGCAGGAACGTATATATCTGTGGCAAATAAAGGGGCCAACGATCTACAAGCCCATATCGACACCACAAAGCACAAAACAGCTGTGCAGGGCGAAAGCTCGTCTGCTGTTTTTTGTTTAAATTTAATTAACTTCTTTTGAGGCATTATTTATGTTTACATTATATACAAGAGGTTATTTTGAATATTTCTACCTCTGCACTTTTTTTTCCAAAACTGTGAATGTTACAGAATATAAGTGTGACTTATTTTGTTATACTGTCAAGCAGTGTTGGCGTTAACGCACTTTTTGGTGTCTTTTTAACGCATTGACATCAGAAAGGACGCAGATTATTATTATTATTATTTTTTTTTTTACCATTTGTGGCCCACAGCTAATGTTTTAAAGGCCCACGGCACATTCTAAAAATACTATTAAAATTAACAAAAGCATAACAAAAGTGAAATAAAAAAGCTTAAAGGTGAAATGTAATTTAGAAAAAGTTGCAATTTTGACTAATAAAACAAAGCTGTTTTTTTTTCTTTTAAACGGTCATTGTTATGTTATTATGAATTATTGACCTATCCAAGGTTCCAATTACTTCACATCAAATATTCCACTTTGAAAAATATTTTTGGTGGAAGATTTTGCATATTTTGTGTGTTTGCCATAAAAAACATAGTTTTGTTTGACAAAAAAGGGCGGAAAACAAACAAACAAAAAAAACAACATAAAAAAACTAAAACATTTTGAAATGAGGAATAGATCCGAAGTTGATGTAGACTCCAGAGATCTAAGCGTTAAATATAAAATGTATGTATGCCCTGGCACACCATTATCATCATTTCATGACCCAAGCAAAACACTTTTTACACTTTTATACTGAAATAAATACACCTACAACTTATTAAATAAAAACATAGAAAAAACTAGCAGCAGCGGTAAAGTTTAGATCCATGAAGGAAAGAAGAAAGTGAATGAATGTTTATAACTGAATACATTTACATATGTATACACATTTGTTTTCTTTTGTATTATCTTTTTTAATGAATTAAATAACGTTTATGACAACCTTTTTCCAAAACACAACATAGAATGTGAGATACAACAGGATAATGCATACATTTGTCATTTGTTTTCAAAACGCTTACAAAAAAGTGGGACCCAAAAAATTTACTGTGGGACCCCATTTTTATGACTTGATGGGGTCCCTGGGACCCCATTTTGAAAATTCCTAGCGCCAACACTGCTGTCAACAGAGGAGAAAAAATGCTTTATTTAAAAATATATATTATTTATAAAGCAAGTTCGAGTATCATTGGTAAATTTTCACCTAGTCCCGGCCTTGGCGTGCTGCCCGCCTTGGCACGCATATATGTGTCCTCTTTTTGGGATTTCAGAATATGGTCAGCCTAGAAAAGCCCACCGTAACACGCTTGAAGTAGCAAAATATGTGAACATGACAATTATACCTGCAAAAGTAGCTAAAAGAGTAATAGGATGCCAGGCGGGATACATAGTGGTTGTCGTTTCTTTCTCTCGGCGGCGTGGCGAAAGCACTGAATTGTCTCCCCCCCACGCCCCCACCCCCCCAAAAAAACGCAAAGTAATGAAATATTGATTTACAATCTGAGCTGATGTCCGCCTTGGATGTTGCCATCATTTCAACACAATAGGGGGCGATGGGAACTCCTCCGCTTCCAGCCGATGTTTTGTGGCGACGTGAAGGACGCCCATTGAAGCGGTTATCACACGCACACGCACACACACACACACACACACACACACACACACACACACACACACACACACACACACACACACACACACAAGCAGATGTCTGTTTAATTGATTGAAACAAATGACCCCCGCATTGATCCTGGTCTCATGTACTGTGTGTGTGTGTGTGTGTGTGTGTGTGTGTGTGTGTGTGTGTGTGTGTGATGTTTCACTTTCAAAAAGGACCGCCCCCCCCCCCCCTCCTGTCATGAGACCCTGGCTGGCTCAGCATTGTTGCATATTTCATGTCCTGATGAGAGCTGACGCGGGGAAAGCGACGGACCGATACCCGCCCAGCAGCGCCCGCGTCGCCCCCGCCGCCACACCCTCCTTCCCTATGGGACACACTTACGCGCCAATCAGCGGTCGAGACTCCGCCTCTTTTGTGTTGTCCACTCGAGCCGCCACGAAAACAGCTAGCATGTGTCAAGTACCAAGTTATATGACTCTGAAGTGTATGGCTGCAGATGTAGCTGAGAAAACGTTAGCATGCTAACAGTTAGCATGTGTCAAGTACCAAGTTATATGACTCTGAGGTGTATGGCTGCAGATGTAGCTGAAACTTTTTAGCATGCTAATAGTTAGCATGTGTCAAGTACCAAGTTCTATGACTACAAGGTGAATGGCTGCAGATGTAGCTGAAAAATGTTAGCATGCTAATAGTTAGCATGTGTCAAGTACCAAGTTATATGACTCTAAGGTGTATGGCTGCAGATGTAGCTGAAAAATGTTAGCATGCTAATAGTTAGCATGTGTCAAGTACCAAGTTATATGACTACAAGGTGAATGGCTGCAGATGTAGCTGAACATTTTTAGCATGCTATTAGTTAGCATGTGTCAAGTACCAAGTTATATGACTCTGAGGTGTATGGCTGCAGATGTAGCTGAAAAATAGTAGTAACGCGCTACATTTACTCCGTTACATCTACTTGAGTAACGTTTGCGATAAATAGTACTTCTAAGAGTAGTTTTAATGCAACATACTTTTATTTTTACTTGAGTATATTTATAGAGAAGAAACGCTACTTTTACTCCGCTCCATTTATCTACATTCAGCTCGCTACTCGCTACTGATTTTTATCGATCTGTTAATGCACGCTTTGTTTGTTTTGGTTTGTCAGACAGACCTTCAAAGTAGGATCTATGCATGCCTGCGTTTCATCCAATCAGATGCAGTCACTGGTGACGTTGGACCAATCAAACAGAGCCAGGCGGTCACATGACCGTCACATGTGGACCCCAACTTAAACAAGATGAAAAACTTATTTGGGTGTTACCATTTAGTGGTCAATTGTACGGAATATGTACTGTACTGTGCAATCTACTAATAAAAGTTTCAATCAATCAATCAAAAGTGTGAAGGAAAAAATATACTTTTTTATTTCAACCGCACCTCTCTCAAAAACTTAAAGACTGACCGCACAGTTCCTGTCTTCACAATAAAAGTGCCGCTCCATCGCGCCTGTGCTAACAAAATAAGAGTCTCCGAAAGCCAGCGCAAACAAGCTAGCAAGCTACGGAGTTTGCCGCCAATGTATTTCTTGTAAAGTGTATAAAAACGTACGGAGCCCCTAAAGGGACATGGGAATATATTTTTTTTTAGACATGTATCTCGTGGCCACGAGAAAGTTTAAGTGTATCTTCCAAGCAAGAAAGAAGTTTGATCACATCAACATCGGACTAACTGGCACACTCCGCTTCGCTGCAGGTCCGCAAGCCACGCCCACCCCCCACAGCCACGCCCACCCCCCACAGCCACAGAAGAGGAAAACTGTCCTTTCCCGGGCATGATAAAGTCTTAAATAATGTCAAACACGTAGCGTTACAATAACCAGGAAGATAAAGTGTTTGTCTCACACCTACTAATCAAGCATTCACATTTTGCCACAACACACATGGGGGAAGTCCTAATTGGAAATACAGCCATATTAACTCCTAAACTGCCATTTTAACACACACCAAACCATCAGCACGCATCCAATGCTTTCTCGTGGCCACGAGAAACTTTTTATTAAAAAAAATAAATAAATAAAAAAATATATATATATATATATATATATATATATATATATATATATATATATATATATATATATATATATATATATATATATATATATATATATATATATATATATTTTATATTTTATTATTTTTTTATTAATAAAAAGTTTCTCGTGGCCACGAGAAAGTTTCTCGTGCGCACGAGATACATGTCTAAAAAAAAAAAAAAATCCCATGTCCCTTTAGGGGCTACGTAAAAACGAATATGGAAGCTGGACAAATAAGATGCCAAAAACCAACCACTTTCATGTGGTATTAGACAGAAAGGAGGAACTTTTTTTCTCCTCTATTTGAAAACGTGGACGTTGTCAGCACTACTGTCTGATTCCAATCAATGCAAGTCATCAGAATCAGGTAACCAACTTATATTCTTGTCTTCATGAAAGAAAGGAATCTATATGTTAAACATGCATGTATATTCATTAAAACACCTTTAACGTGAACAAACCGGCAAAATATATACATATAAATTATATACTGTATATGTAAATGTATATATATATATATATATATATATATATATATATATATATATATATATATATATATATATATATAAATTATATACTGTATATGTAAATGTATATATATATATATATATATGATATGTGTGTGTATGTATATGTATATATGAGGTAGATCACCTCGACTTGGTCATTTATTAAGTAATTGATTAACGTTGAAAAACTTATTGGGGTGTTACCATTTAGTGGTCAATTGTACGGAATATGTACTGTACTGTGCAATCTACTAATACAAGTTTCAATCAATCAATCAATGAATGCCTACTGAGCCTATGGTGCTGTTAATTTATTGTGGCTCAATTTGCCTTAATTTTTTTTTATTTCAATGTATTATTATTTAATATATATTATTGTTGTAGTTGCTTAAGAGATATTCCTGGCTCTGAATTTGCTCATTGCTATTTTTATGTTTGTGTGCATTATTTGTTGCCGTCATCATTAAACGAACAGGTTCAGTTACTCAGTACTTGAGTAGTTTTTTCACAACATACTTTTTACTTTTACTCAAGTAAATATTTGGGTGACTACTCCTTACTTTTACTTGAGTAATACATCTCTAAAGTAACAGTACTCTAACTTGAGTAAAATTTCTGGCTACTCTACCCACCTCTGGTTATAGGACTCTATTAGGTGTACGGCTGCAGATGTAGCTACATAAGTAAAAACATTAGTAAAACATTCAAAGTTAAAAGTACAGAACTTCATGACTTTTTGGGCATAAACCATTTTTTAAAACATCATTTTTTCAAGGTGCTTGAGAAATGTCCGCTAAATTGGACAACATGTATTATTTTCATTCTATTTAATTTGTTTTAATTTATTGGCCAGATAGCGTCAACTAACACAAAATATGGGCAAAATTAGCTAAAGAAGGCTAGCATGCTAACAGTACTGTGCTAAATGGTTAGTGATTGCAAGCTTACAGTTAGCATTAGTGAAACATCCACATACATGAAACTGAAGCATACACCTGCTAAATTAGCTAAAAAGCTAGCATGCTGATGTAAACATGCTAAAATGCGAACTGTAACAAGTACCAAAATATACTAATCTGAGGTACCGGAAACATTGTTCATAATGCTAGCATGCTAACATTAGCGTACATCAGGCACCACCATATGACTGAGGTGTATACCTACACAAATAGGTAAAAAAAAAACAAAATAGCATACAAAAATTAGCATGCTAACGGGTATCATTTGTCAAGTAACACAATATTTGATGCTGAGGTGTATACCTGCTAAATTACCTAAAAAGGTAGCATGCTGATGTAAACATGCTCAAATGGGGCGGCATGGCGTAGTGGGTAGAGCGGCCATGCCAGAAACCTGAGGGTTGCAGGTTCGCTCCCCGCCTCTTGACATCCAAATCGCTGCCGTTGTGTCCTTGGGCAGGACACTTCACCCTTGCCCCAGGTGCCGCTCACACTCATACTTGCCAACCTTGAGACCTCCGATCATTTCAAATATGTTTATTTTAATGTATAATTCTATGGCAGGATGTAATAAGGAGTCAGAAAAAATACAAATACAAATACAATTAATTTTCATGTTTTTTGCAAAATATAGTAAAAATTTATTTTTTTAAATTAATAAATATATTTATTTTTAGGTAAGATAAACATAATAATACAATTTATCTCTAGTCTGGATGATTTAGTTCTTGTCACCCTGTTGTCCTCCCGTCTCTTCCCCAAGGATGACTCCATGAGCTGGGCAAACGCCTGGAGATGCCCTACGTCAACAACACGGTCGGCGGCCCGTCGGCCTGTCGGTGCGCAGCTCGTACATCGCCGCCCTTTACTTCACCCTCAGCAGCCTGACCAGCGTCGGCTTTGGCAACGTGTGCGCCAACACGGACGCCGAGAAGATCTTCTCCATCTGCACCATGCTCATCGGCGGTATGCCGGACGCCTCGTATGGAATAACGTGATTGGGCAGGCACGCTGTTTATATCGTGGGAAAGCGGACGTGAAAAAAGGCTGTCCTCACTCAGGTCCGTGTGGCCTCCAGCTCCGGCTGAAAATCGGGAGATTTTCGGGAGAATATTTGTCCCGGGAGGTTTTCGGGAGAGGCGCTGAATTTCGGGAGTCTCCCAGAAAATTTGGGAGGGTTGGCAAGTATGCTCACACTGGTGAATGAATGATGAATAAATGATAGGTGGTGGTCGAAGGGGCCGTAGGCGCAAACTGTTAGCCTCGCTTCCGTAAGTCTACCCCAGGGTAGCTGTAGCTACAAATGTAGCTTACCACCACCAGGTGTGAATGAATGATGGGTTCCTACTTCTCTGTGAGCGCTTTGAGTATCTAACAATAGAAAAGCGCGATATAAAATCTAATTCATTATTATTATTATAAATGCTAACTGTAACAAGTACCAAAACATATTACTCCGAGGTACCGGAAAAAATTCTCTACAATGCTAGCATGCTAACATTAGGGTATATCAGGCACCAAAATATAGCTAACAAAAAATCAAAATAGCATAAAAACATTAGCATGCTAATGTGTATCATTTGTCAAGTAACACAATATTTGACGCTGAATTGTATACCTGCTAAATTAGCTAAAAAGCTAGCAAGCTGATGTAAACATGCTCAAATGCTAACTGTAGCAAGTACCAAAACATATTACTCCGAGGTACCGGAAACATTTGTCTACAAAGCTAGCATGCTAACATAAGGGTACATCAGGCACTACATATGACTGAGGTGTATACCTACACAAATAACTAAAAAAAAACAAAATAGCATAAAAACATTTGGATGCTAACGGGTATCATTTGTCAAGTAACACAATATTTGTCAAGTAACACAATATTTGTGTAACACATTAGCCTACATCAAGCACTACATATCACTGAAGTGTATACCTAGGCAAATAGCTAAAAATAACAACAAGATAGCATAAAAACATTAGCATGCTAAGGGGTATCATTTGTCAAGTAACAGAATAATTAGCTTGAGGCAGGTGCAGGTGAGATGTCCACCTGAGATACATACTTCTTTACATTCCACAGCTGCTCTTCTTCATGTGGGCATATAAAGAAGTATGTCCCCCAGGCAGACCTCGCTCCTTCATGGCGTTCCACGGTCCTCACGTCATCAAGACCCACTCGCTGGACTCTCGCCAGACTACCACTCAAAGACTGACAACTCCGGGGTTGGAACCCAAGTTCAAGTGAGAACCAAATCTGTGACACCAAAGACTTAAACCCAGGACTGAGAGTGCGGGACAAAATAGTGACTAATATCAGAGCAGAATTAAACATGGAGCTGGTCTTGATATGAGACCTGGAAGAGTTAGACTTCAATTCCAGGACCAAACTGAACACTAAAACTTTAAAGACTAAATTGAGGACTAACAGTTGCTGGATTTAATTGAAGACTTAACTTTGCAGGACTAAACTAAAGACTAAAATGTGTGAGATTAAATTAAGTACTAAACATTTCAGGACCAAAAGTTATACGACAATAAATTGGGGACTAAAAGTTGTAGGATTAAACTAAGGATTGAACGTTGTAAGACTAAACTAAGGACTAAAACTTGTATGACTAAACTAAGAACTGAAAGTTGTGGACTAAACTAAGGACTAAAACTTGTATGACTAAACTAAGAACTGAAAGTTGTGGACTAAACTAAGGACTCAAACTTGTATGACTAAACTAAGGACTGAAAGTTGTAGGACTATACTAAAGACTAAAACTTGTATGACTAAACTATGGACTAAACATTGTAGGACTAACTAAGAACTATACGTTGCAGGAATAAGTTGGAGACTAAAACTTGTATGACTAAACTAAGGACTAAACATTGTAGGACTAAACTAAGGACTAAAAGTTGCAGTAATACATTGGCGACTAAAACTTGTATGACTAAACTAAGGAATAAAAGATGCAGCAATAAGTTGGAGACTAAAACTTGTATGACTAAACTAAGGACTAATCATTGTAGGACTAAACTAAGAACTAAAAGTTGCAGGAATAAATTGGCGACTAAGACTTGTATGACTAAACTAAGGACTAAAAGTTGCAGGACTACACTAGGGACTACATGTTGTAGGACTAAATTAAAGACTAAAAGTTACATGACTAAATTGGAGACTAAAACTTGTAGGACTAAACTAAAGATTAAAAAATGTTGAACTAAACTAAGGACTAAAACTTGCATGACTAAAATTAAGAACTAAAACTTGTATGACTAAACCAAGGACTACAATTTGCAGGACTAAACTAAGGACTAAAACGTGCAGGACTAAACTAAGGACTAAATGTTGCAGGACTAAATTGGAGACTAAAACAAGTAGGACTTAACTAGGGATTAAATATTGTTGGACTAAACTAAGGACTAAAAGTTGCAGGACTAAATTGGGGAGTAAAACGTATAGGACCAAACTAAGGACTAAAAGTTGCAGGATTAAATCGGGCAGTAAAACTTGCAGGACTAAACTAAGGACTACAACTTGCAAGACTAAACTAAGGACTAAAACTTGTAGTACTAAACTAAGGACTAAAAATTGCAGGACTAAACTAAGGACTAACATTTGCAGGACTAAACTAAGGATTCAAGGTTGTTGGACTAAACTAAGGATTCAAGGTTGTTGGACTAAACTAAGGACTAAAAGTTCCAGGACTAAATTGAAGACTAAAACATGTAGGACTAAACTAAGGAATACAAAGTTGCAGGACTAAATTGGGCAGTAAAACTTTCAGGACTAAACTAATGACTACAACTTGCAGGACTAAACTAAGGACTGAAACTTACAGTATTAAACTAAGGACTAAAACTTGCAGGACTAAACCAAGGACTAAAACTTGTACAACTAAACTAAGGATTAAAGATTTTTGGACTAAACTAAGGACTAAAACTTGTATAACTAAACTAAGAACTAACACTTGTTTGACTAAACTAAGGATTAAAGATTGTTGGACTAAACTAAGGACTAAAACTTGTATGACTAAACTAAGGATTAAAGATGGTTGAACTAAACTAAGGACTAAAACTTGTATGACTACACTAAGGATTAAAGATGGTTGAACTAAACTAAGGACTAAAACTTGTATGACTACACTAAGGATTAAAGATGGTTGAACTAAACTAAGGACTAAAAGTTGCAGGAATAAATTGGCGACTAAAACTTGTATGACTAAACTAAGGACTAAAACTTGCATGACTAAATTAAGGACTAAAACTTGTATGACTAACCTAAGGACAAAAACTTGCAGGACTAAACTAAGGACTAAAACTTGTAGGACTAAACTGAGGACTAAAAGTGACACACACACACACACACACGCACACACACACACACACACACTCACGCACACACACGCACACACACAATTTTCTGTGGGATCAATAGCAATTTATAAGCAAATGTCTACAGGCCGAGTCGAGCTGTTCATGAGTTGAAGTGTGTGTTGTTGTGTGTCTTATAGAACGTATCCATGTGTGTGTGTGTGTGTGAGTGCGTGTGTGTGCGTGCGTCTGTGTGCGTGTGTGTGTGTGTCTGTGTGTGTCTGTGTGTGTGTGTGTGTGTGTGTGTGTATGACAGAGATGAAAATACATATAAATATCTGTTATCATGATAGCCATTCTGACGTTTGATTGCGCCCATATATGGTCATTTACGACCAAACAGGAAGACGTTGTGGATGCAACAGGAAATGTGCTGACACGGCACACGAGCCACGCGAGTTTGCGTTTAAATGCATGCGGGCACACGACCACAGATGGCGTGAAAGTGTCAG
Source organism: Entelurus aequoreus (assembly GCF_033978785.1). Lineage (NCBI taxonomy): Eukaryota > Metazoa > Chordata > Actinopteri > Syngnathiformes > Syngnathidae > Entelurus > Entelurus aequoreus. Next base: position 73,474,288 of record NC_084731.1, read on the forward strand.
TGGGGCCCCCGTGTGACGCCATCTGCTCGAAACATGCACAAGAAACTACAGTCACTTTTGCACCACGCGCTATCGACATGGTGTGGATAGCGCCACCGACGTTTTGTGGGCAGTGCCTCACACATTGTGTAGATCAGGGCTGCCCGAACTTTTTGACTTATATATATATATATATATATATATATATATATATATATATATATATATATATATATATATATATATATATATATATATATATATATACAAACCCCAAAACCAGTGAAGTTGGCACGTTGTGTAAATGGTAAATAAAAAGAGAATACAATGATTTGCAAATCCTTTTCAACTTATATTCAATTGAATAGACTGCAAAGACAAGATACTTAATGTTTGAACTGGAAAACGTAGTTATTTTTTGCAAATATTAGCTCACTTGGAATTTTATGCCTGCAACATGTTTCAAAAAAGCTGGCACAAGTAGCAAAAAAAGAGTGAGAAAGTTGAGGAATGCTTATCAAACACTTATTTGGAACATCCCACAGGTGAACAGGCTAATTGGGAGCAGGTGGGTGCCATGATTGGGTATGAAAGCAGCTTCCATGAAATGCTCAGTCATTCACAAACAAGGATGGGGCGAGGGTCACCACTTTGTCAACAAATGCCTGAGCAAATTGTTTAGGAACAACATTTCTCAACCAGATATTGCAAGGCATTTAAGGATTTCACCATCTAAATCACTGCAAGGCCGAAAACCAACATTGAATGCCCGTGACCTTGGATCCTTCAGGCGGTACTGAATCAAAAAGCGACATCAGTGTGTAAAGGATATCACCACATGGACTGAGGAACACTTCAGAAAACCACTGTCAGTAACTACAGTTTGTCGCTACATCTGTAAGTGCAATTAAAACTCTACTATGCAAAGCCAAAGGCATTTATCAACAACACCCAGAAAGGCTTCGCTGGGCCCGAGCTCATCAAAGATGGACTGATGCAAAGTGGAAAAGTGTTCAGTGGTCTGACGAGTCCACATCTCAAATTGTTTTTGGATCCGGCCCACTGGCCTTGACTTTGACACATAAGGCTGTAGATAGTGTAACCAACATTGTATACGAATGACTATATATATGTACATATATAAATATGTATGTATATTTATATATTTGTGTATATATGTATACAAATTTGTATGTATGTAAATATGTATATATATGCTTGTAACTACACGTATATATTTACATATATACGCATATAAATATGTATGTATAAAAATATATGTATATGCATGTATATATATTTGTGTGTATATATTTATATATATATATATATATATATATATATATATATATATATATATATATATATATATATATATATATATATATATATATATATATATTTTATATACATATATATATATATATATATGTATATATATATATATATATATATATATATATTATATATATATATATATATATATATATATATATATATATATATATATATATATATATATATATATATATATATATATATATATATATATATATATATATATATATATATATATATATGCGTATATATATAAATATCCATCCATCCATCTATCTTCTTCCGCTTATCCGAGGTCGGGTCGCGGGGGCAGCAGCCTAAGCAGGGAAGCCCAGATTTTCCTCTCCCCAGCCACTTCGTCCAGCTCCTCCCGGGGGATCCCGAGGCGTTCCCAGGCCAGCCGGGAGACATAGTCTATAAATATATATATATATATATATATATATATATATATATATATATATATATATATATATATATATATATATATATATATATATATATATATATATATAATATATATGTATACATATATGTATGTATATATGTACATACATACATATATGTGTATGTATGTACATACTGTATATACATTAAATAAACTAAATCTTAAAAACTAAGAAAATTGAAAAAACTGCCAGTGGGACATTACATTTTAAATAAAATAATAAATGATATATATAATAAAAAATATAATAATATATTAAAATTAAATCCACATAAAAATAATTACATTTCAATCAATCAATCAATGTTTATTTATATAGCCCTAAATCACAAGTGTCTCAAAGGGCTGTATTTCTCAGCTTTTATTGCTATTTTACCTTTTCATTCGTCTTTTTTGTCATATTAGAACTGAATTCAAGAAATGAATAAATACATGATTTTTTTGAATGTGGATGTTAAATTATAAGTAAAACAATAAATGATATATTTATATAACAATTAAATCCACATTAAAATAATAATATACCTCAACTTTTATTGCGATTTGCTCTTTCATTCATATTTTTTTGTTCTATTAGCCCTGATAAATACATCAGTCATTCACTTGAATGTGAAAGTTGCACATTTCATTGAAGTCAGTATTAAATTGGCCTCATGAATAAACGCAAGTGATGTCATCTTTGTATTCAAATAAAGCACATTCAAACTAATAATAACTGGGGACCATTTCAACAGCCGCACGTCGGTCACCTGACACGTGGTCTCACAGAGGGGCCCAAGGAGACCGCCTCTCCTCCACACCGTATTTGCACACTCGGTAAAATTAGCACGGGCAATGGAAGCACGTGTGTGATACTTTTAGAAACTTTACATCACACTATTTTTTACATCTCGCCCTTTGCCTCATTTGAGAGGTGCACACACACACACACACACACACACACACACACACACACACACACACACACACACACACACACACACACACACACACACACACACACACACACACACACACACACACACACACACACACACACACACATTGGAATGGAACTGAGGCTGCACAAAATACATATAAATATCACATATATACTGTACATATATCTGTATGTATATATATATCTATATATACATATATATATATATATATATATATATATATATATATATATATATATATATATATATATATATATATATATATATATGCATATAAATATTACATATACATATATAAACACAATGTATATGTATATATATATATATGCATACATTTTTTAATGCGAACATATTAAAACATATACTGTATGTAATGATTTCAAAAGATAAATACAAAAAATGTTTTTATGTTATGTAAGATAAAGTCAAATAAAAAAATATGCAATATATATTTCTACATTTAAAAAAAAAAAAAATATATATATATATATATATATATATATATATATATATATATATATATATATATATATATATATATATATATATATATATATATATATATGTATTGGTCCAAAATTTTAAAATAGCAAAATATCATACACAATTATAGAAAACTAAAAAACCAAAACATGGAAGGAAAGGATCAAAGAAGAATCCATGACTTTTTGGTGCAGACCAGGGTATATGTGCATATGGTCAATAAAACAAAGTATCTCCAAAGTAGAATTTTTTTTGTCTCGGACTGCAATGATTTCCTTGAATATTTTGGCTATTAAAATAACAACACAATTACGACAAAAAATAAAATGGAAATTAAACGTTCTTCCTCGCCCCCATTTTTCTTGTTGGTGTTATTTCAAAATAAAATCATCACTCAAAATGACACACAGTTAATTCAAATGTGAGTATACATTTTCTTGGGCTATCCCTCAAAATCAACGAGTTAAGTCGTGATTAATCACACAAGAAAAATGATCGCAATAATCATGTACGGTTGTCGATTAATCACGCCATTTATTTTGATGTTTTGAAACTTTTTTTTTTATATTAATCTTTACATCGAAGCGGAACGTGTGTTTCGTACAAGCAGGGGCGCCGAAAAGGGGGGGTAAAGGAGACTGATTCTAGGGGCCCATGATGGAGGGGGGCCCAGAGAGGCCCCTAATGATGATGAAATTATAATGTTGCCGCTGTGTTGGGGGCCCTGTAAAGATTATTTCCATGGGGCCCAAAATCCCTAGCGGCGCCCCTGCGTACAAGCTCCGTGATCCGGTCAATGCCTCATTTTGCTTCCAAACTGGACTTCAGATAATACTTGTGCAAGATTTAAAACACATAAATTATGTTTATTTAAGTACAACATTCCAAAAAATATTCATGACCATGAAATTGGTGTAAAAATAGTTTTTTTTCCAAGGTGAATTTAAGCTATGCAAGTCATTTACTCTGATTAATCACGATTAATCCAAATTCAAAAGTGTGATTAATCTGATTAAAAATAAAAATACATTTTAATAATTGTAAAAAATATTTATGACCATGCAATTGGTGTAAAAAAAAAATTCAAGCAGATATTAAGCTATGCAAGTAATTTACTCTGATTAATCACGATTAATCCAAATTCAAAAGTGTGATTAATTTGATTAAAAATAAAACACTTTTTAAAAATAATTTTTAATAATTTGAAAAATATTTATGACCATCAAATTAGTGTAAAAATATTTTTGTTTTCAAGGTGAATTCCAGCTATGCAAGTCATTTACTCTGATTAATCACGATTAATCAAAATTCAAAAGTGTGATTATTCTGATTAAAAATAAAAAAAATTGTTTTTTAATAATTTGTAATAATTAAAAAACATATTTTTGACCATGAAATTGGTGCAAAAATATGTTTTTACCAAGTTGAATTTAAGATATGCAAGTCATTTACTCTGATTAATCACGATTAATCCAAATTCAAAAATTTGATTAATCGGATAAAAAAATAAATAATAATAATATTATTTAATACATTTCAATAATAATAAAACATATTTTTCTAGCTAATGTTGCAACAAAACAATTTAAATATTGTTTTAATTGTTTAGTGGACCAAAATCCAAACTTTTTTTCTTTTTTTCTTTTAACAAATCCAAACTTTGACCTTTTAACCCCGCCTAAAATGTGTCGAGTCTGCGTTCCTTCCCCCTCCTCCTCTCACCCATCCTCTGCCACCATGTGCAGCAGAAGTTGGGAGAATGATGGCGGTAAGCACATTTCAGGTGCGGGGATGCAAAGAAAAGAGAAAAAGCTACCTGGTGGACGTCAGAGCGGTCCAGGAGGGGCGGGCGCTGCAGGCGAAGGCTGGGAGCTGAATCAGCGATGGAGAGTTTAAGGATGCGGCGAGGAAAAGGAAAGAGGAGGAGGAGTGAAGGAGAGGACAGGGGGGAGAGAAAAGGAAGGGGTCACGGGACTTGCCTCTCTCTCTCTCCCTCTCTCTCTCTCGTGGTTATAATGAGAGGAGGTGGATGTAAGAAGGGGAGGAGATGGAGGGGTGACCCAGTGCAAAAAAAAAAAAAGGAACCAATAACCACTGAGAGGTTTGTGAAGTGATGACTGGGCAGCGGAATGTGTCAGCTGTCCGTCCACGGCGGACAGAGGAAAGGGCGAACGAGGAGACCACGGTCAGCGAGAGAGCTGAAGGACAAACCAGGATTGTTCCAAAAAAATATTTTAAAAATAAATTAAAAAGTAGTGGACGAATTTCCCAATCATTTGTGAATTATTGTGTCCAAAACGACGCGTTCGATTGAAAAAAAACGTGGCTTTTTGGTGCAGGTCTGGGCACAAGTGCAGCACCATTCAATAACAATCATCATCAGTACACTTATGAAAAACTATTTTTAAATGATTTTACATAAATGTATGTTTTTGAAATAATGTAGCCTGAATAAATATAAGAAATACATGTTGTAAATGTTGAAACTATCAGGATTATATAGACATACTTAACTTGATATTTCTGAAGAAAAAAAAAAAATATACAACATAAATTGCATTTATACAATTCAAAAATTATATTTTATTAGTGTAATTTTTGGACAATTAAATTGTGTTTAATGGTGTGGTATATTTTTAAAAACTTACTAAATAAATAAATAATAATACAAATATTTTGTTAATGTATTTTGAGATTAATTTTTAGATGAACAATTATTCATAAATAATAAATATGATAATAGCTCAAATAAATGCAAAACACATTTTTTTTAGATGTTGAAAATAACTGGATTATATAGATATATTTTGCTTTTTTATTTATGTATCTATTTTCTGAAGAAAATAAATATAAAACATAAAATACATTTATACAATTCAAAAATGATATTTTATTAGGTGTATTTTTTGGACAATTAAATTGTGTTTAATGGTGTGGTACATTTGTCTAAACGTACTAAATAAATAAATAATAATAACAAGATCCTGTTAATGTTTTTTGAGATACATTTTTTGATGGACAAATATTCATAAATAACAAATATGATAATAATCCAAATAAATGCCAGACACATTTTTTTATATGTTGAAAATATCAGGATTATATGGATATATTTTCGTTTTTATTTATGTATCTATTTTCTGAAGAAGAACAATAAAAATAAAACATAAAATAAACACAATTAAAAAATGATATTTTATTAGGTGTAAGTTTTAGACAATCAAATAGTATTTAAAGGTGTGGTACATTTTTCCAAACTAACTAAATAAATAAATTATACAACGATTTTGTTTAAGTGTTTTGAGATACAATTTTAGATGGAAAAATAATAATAAATAATAAATATGATAATAGCTCAAATAAATGCAAGATATATTTTTTTAGATGTTGAAACTATCAGGATTATTTTAGGATATTTTACTTTTAATTTATGTATCTATTTTCTGAAGAAAAAAATGTATTAAACATAAAATACATTTATAAAATTCAAAAATTATATGTTATAAAGTGTAATTTTTACACAATTAAATCGTATTTAAAGGTGTGGTACATTTTTCAACACTTACTAAATAAATAAGTAATAATAAAAATATTTTGTTTAAGTATTTTAAGATACATTTTTAGATGGAAAAAAATATTAATAAATAATAAATAAGTTAATAGCTCAAATAAATGTAAGTTATTTTTTTTAGATGTTGAAAATATCAGAATTATATAGATTGATTTTACTTTTTTTTAATTAAAAAAATAAAGTATTTTGAAATTAATTATTTGATGAAAAGAAAATATATATATTATTTATGATAATAGCTCAAATAAATGCAGTAGATATTTTTTAGATGTTGAAAATATCAGGATTATAAAGAAAATAATAAAACATAAATATTATAATAATAAATACATTTTATTAGGTGTAATTTTTATACATCAAAACCCCCAAAATAGTATTTAAATGTGTAGTACATTTTTATAAATATACTAAAAAAATTAATAATAATGCAATTTTTTTTTTAAGTATTATAAAATCCAAATTTGAGCGCAGACTAAACCAAAAAGTGATTTGGCGCATTCTGATCTCTATTAAGAATGTACACAAATAATTGTCCAAAATAACGTACAGGTTTTAAATAAATAAATATTATTTAAAAAAAGGTAAAATGACTTATTTTAAGAATAATCACAATTATTGCTTACTTTTGGTCCTTTTGTCGTCATATTCCTTTGCCATCCCTCCAGTCAAAATACAAGAATAAAATCCTTCAAAGTAAAAGGCAATAATAAAAAAAAAATAGTAGCCTCCAAAATAAATGACATGTCAATAGAAAAAAACTTTAAACGTTGGGTGGAGCAGGTTATGGACAACCTGGAGTTGAAGGACGGGGCGTGGGGGATGGGTGGGGGGTGGGGGTGGGGTACGGCGGCGGGGGGAGAGGGGCGGGGGGCGGGTGGGGGGTTTGAGCGACAGAGAGAGAGAGAGAGATAGAGTAGAGTAAGGATCAGAGGAAACCCCCATCGTCCCGACACTTTTATAGCAAAGTAGGAGCGATGGACGCACACCCCTCATCTCCCGGCCATGCTGCACAGCCTTATTTAGTGAAGAGGGGCAAAAATAGCCTCCCAATAGGGGTGGGAGGTGGGGGAGTGTGAGTGTGGGAAGGTACAGGGCAGGCAAGACAAGATGTTGAAACATAGATAGTCCCCTCCATAAATAAAGCAAATCATCCTTAGCTACCATTGGTCTGAGTATTGGCACACCTGACTGTGACCCCGCCCCTCACCTGTGCCCCGATAAACAACACCTAGTGGCCACCACAACTCATGAAGTCAAGCCCATGACGGAGTTAAGGGGAATGATGCGGACACGTTTGTTACTGGGTGCTTTCCAATTCTGCCTTTGCGACTTTGTAGGTGTAAGCAATATGCAACTGTAATTATTGGATAGTTGTTTATATTGACAAATGTCACATTTTAGCTTGTGTGCTATTGTATGCTTAGCTGTTGTGTAGCTGCTAGGTCAAGGGACGACATGATGTTTTTTTTTGTTCCGTTCAGTTTGTTCAGTACAAGTTTGTTCAGTACAAGTTTGTTTCAAAAACTCACAGAACCCAAATTGGTTATTGTAGAAAAAATGCTACCGTAGAAAAATCGAGCCTTTTTATTTGAAATAAATACATTGACTAATTAGCTAATCGAAATTAACATATTTGTATTCATTTTTCAAATGTTTTGATTATAATTTTTATGCCATATTTTGCCATAATGAACACGTCCACATTTAACCAGAAACACAACACATCTGCCGTGTTCGTGTGCACTATTATTATTTGACAAATACAGGTTTATAAACACAAATAAATAAACAAAAAAAACCAACTTACACTGTAAATACGTGATTTCTAAATTCAACAGTGCACAAAAAAGTGTTGTAAATATAATAAATAATTATATTTTTCCGCTTTCTTTTCTTAATGTATTTATTTATTCATTTGTTAGGATAACACAAAAATAATACAGGCAATAAGAAACAAAAAAATAAAAAATAGAAATAATAAAAATATTATAGACCAAAAAAAAAAAAAAAAAAAAATTAATTGCAATAAATGTTTAACCTTCTAATTATAATCAGCACTTTTCATATGTTTGTCATTTTTGTGAGAAAAGAAAAAAAGACACATTTTAAACACAATATAAAGTGCTGAGTGGAATGTTTGCAATGTTAAGAGACTTTCACCAATATATTATCAACATTAATCTTAATTTGATGCAATATTTAATAAAGATTTTTTAAAAAATAACAACAAACAGGGCCCTGCAGAAAAAGTGTAATAAAAATAATATATATTTGTTTTTTTTATTTATTTTTTATCTGTCCTGTCCATCTACTTGGGCAAATCATGTAGATGTCCATTTGTTCCTATTTTTAAAATCTTAAATCATCAACTATAGTTAAAACTATGGTGATGTTTAAACTCGTAACATTCATAAAACACCAAAATGTACATGCCGAAAGTCCTGAATCCAGACGGGATCCGGATCAGCCCCAAAATGTAATCACGTGTTTTTTAGCCCATTTCTGACGTTTCCTAAAAGTTTGAAGAAAATCTGCCCGCAACTTTTTGAGTGACCTAAAATGGAATGAAAAGACAGAGTGAACACTCTTGTCTGTCATCCACTGTCTTTGTCTCTGTGGGTGGAGGCGGGACAGAAAGGTAAATGTAAGGCAATGTAGTAATTACTAGGGCTGTGAGTCTTAGGGCACCACACGATTTTATTCGATTCTTAGGGGTAACGATTCTATTCAGAATCGATTCTCGATTCAAAATATATACATATATATATATATATATATATATATATATATATATATATATATATATATATATATATATATATATATATATATATATATATATATATATATATATATATATATACATACATACATATATATATATATATATATATATATATATATATATATATATATATATATATATATATATATATATATATATATATATATATATATATATATATATATATATATATATATATATATATATATATATATATATATATATATATATTTATTTATATATACGTCCCTAGGTCAGCTGCATGATACAATCAACCAGCAACAAAGCATGTATCCGGAGGCTGCTCATATCATCGCAGGAGACTTTAACCATGCTAACCTGAAGGTAGTGCTCCCCAAACTACACCAGCATGTAAAATGTGTCACAAGAGGCAAGAGGCAAAAACACACTGGACAAGGTTTACTCCAATATTAAGCTGGGTTACAGAGCTAAACCTTTAGCACACATGGGCCAGTCAGACCACACATCCCTGCTACTCATCCCAGTATACACCCCCACCCGAATGAGTGCTCCCACCACAACAAAGTCCATCAATACCTGGCCTGAAGGTGCCACTGAAAAGCTGCAAGACTGCTTTGACACCACTGCGTGGGAGGTCTTTGAAGACGAGGACCTGGAGAAATACACATCAGGAGTACTGGGCTACATAAAACACTGCACAGACTCTGTTACTGTGGATAAGCGCGTCCGAGTCTATTCCAACACAAAACCGTGGATGACGAGAGAGGTGCAGAGGCTGATGAGGGAGAGGGACACCGCGTTCAGATCTGGCGACAGGGAGCTCTACAGCACTGCCAGAGCCAGCCTGAAGCGTGGTATCAGGGAGGCTAAGGGGGACTACAAAACAAAAATTGAGGACTGCTTCCAAAGCAACGACTCCAGGAGGGTATGGCAGGGGGTCCAGCACATGACCAACTACAGGCCCAGCAACCGGCCGGCAGGGGAGACCCCCGGCTGGCAGAGGAGCTGAACTCCTTCTACGCCCGCTTTGAGGTAACACCATCGGAAGCAGTCACACCTCAGTCAGGAGCAACACCTCACCCAACAGCCACACCTCAATCAGCAGTCACACCTCACTCGACAGACCACAGCAGCCTCACCCTTTCAGTGACGGAGCACGAGGTCAGACACACACTGAAAGCCGTGAACCCGAGGAAGGCTGCATGACCGGACGACGTCTCCGGACGGGTGCTGAGAGACTGCGCTGACCAGCTGGCTGGTGTCCTCACCAACATCTTCAACCGGTCCCTGTCCCAGGCCACCGTCCCATCCTGCCTGAAAACCTCCACCATCATCCCGGTCCCCAAAAAGAAAAACACTGTCAGCTGTCTGAACGACTATCGGCCAGTGGCACTCACTTCTATCACAATGAAGTGTTTCGAGAAACTGGTCCGGACCCGCATCCTCTCATCCCTACCGCCCGCATTGGACCCCCTGCAGTTTGCCAACCGAGCCAACAGGTCTACGGAGGATGCCATCGCTACGGCTCTCCACTCCGCCATGTCCCACATGGAGGGGGGGGGGAGCTATGTACGGCTGCTCTTTGTAGACTTCAGCTCTGCATTTAATGCCATCTTACCTGACAGACTGGTGACCAAGCTAGCAGACCTCGGAATATCCAACCCCACCTGTCTCTGGATTAAAGACTTCCTGACTGACCGCCATCAGAGGGTGAGGATGGGTACCCACACCTCCACAGCCCTCAGCCTCAGCACCGGCTCACCTCAGGGCTGGGTGCTGAGCTCCCTGCTCTACTCACTCTACACCCACGACTTCACAGCCACCCACCCCGGCAATCACATCATAAAGTTTGCCGATGACACAACGGTTGTGGGCTGCATTTCTGGGGTCGACGAGAGGTGGAGCAGCTGGCAGTGTTGAGCAGGGTGAACAACAGCAGGAGGAGACAAACTACCATACAGCCCCTGTACATCGACGGGGGCTGTGTGGAAAGAGTCTCATCCCTACGCTTCCTGGGAGTTCACCTGGAGGAGGACCTGTCCTGGAGGACCAACACCACGGCTATCGTCAAGAGGGCACAGCAGAGGCTCTACTTCTTGAGAGTACTCAGGAATCTCCACCTGAGACAGGATCTACTGGTGTCCTTCTACCGCTGTTCTGTGGAGAGCATCCTCACATACTGCATCTGCGTATGGTTCTGCAGCTGCACAGCAGCAGAGAGGAAAGCTCTCCAGAGGGTCGTCAACTCGGCCCAAAAAATCATCGGGTGCCCCCTCCCCTCCCTGGAAGAACTGTACAACTCCCGCTGCCTGAAGAAGGCAGCCAACATACTCAAGGACCCATCCCACCCCGGCAACAGCCACTTCGATCGGCTGGCTTCCGGCAGACGTTTCAGAACCATGCGAACCCGCACAAATAGACTCAAGAACAGTTTCTACCCCCGGGCCATAACTGCACTAAATGCAGCTGGAATGTAAAAAAAAATTAAAATAAAATAAAATAAAATAAAATAAAAAAATATAAACTCCCTCACGTACAACATGAGGAAGCCACCGGTCAATCACGAATTCGGGACTGTGCAATCAGTGATTACACGCCAACTGGACAATAGTTATCATATTTATTTACATATTTAATCCAAAATAAAATGCCTGCACAGCATAGGAGGTAGGAAATGCTGACTCCCACCCCCTCAGCACACTGGGAATCAGCATTACTCCTCTCTAGTCAGTTCACTAGTCACTTTATACTTTTTACTGTCTCGTTTTTTCTACATTGCCTCTTAGAGTGGTCTTAGGCCATATTGCATATTGTGTATATTGTGTTGTTTTTGTATATTGTGTGGTTTCTTCTTTTTTTTTAAATGCAAAGCACCTTAGGGAAGCAACCTAAATTTCGTTGGACCTGTACCTGTACATGCACAATGACAATAAAGATCATTCATTCATTCATTCATTCATATATATATATATATATATATATATATATATATATATATATATATATATATATATATATATATATATATATATATATATATATATATGCAGTATATATATATACATATATATATTTTTTTTTTTAATAGTTTTTCTTTGTTGTTTTTGTTTTTTTTAATCAATTAAGAGTCGTTATAGGTAAGAATCGTGCTTCATTCAAAAAAAAAAAGTTTACCGTTAAATCGACATATTGTTTTTAGAGTGTATATTTTGGGGTGGATGTTATTGTTTCCACTGCGACCATCAACAGGTTGCAGAGATGCGCCAGGAGGCAGGAGGAGAGATTGAAGGTTGCAAAAGTCCACTTTATATTATCAGGCCGCCTCAGGATATCCTCAGCTCGCCCATATCTCAACCATATCTCAACTATATCTGACGGCGGCCTCACCCAGACCTTTCATCAGCCACTTCTCCTGTGTCCTCGGGAGCACGGCCGTCACCTCCAGCTCCATAAAAGCCTCACGTTTTATATTTTGTGAAGTGAAAGCCAAATCCTGGTCCAGAGGGGAAGAAAAGTCCTCACAATCGTTACTTCCTTGCTTGTCTTCCAATGAGAGGCTGGTGTGACGATCACGTGATGCTCCCTCTTGTCCTTCCTCTTTTCCTGGAAAAAGGATTATGGAAAGCAGGACTGAGATCCATCAATGTCTCGGCAGCTTGTCCCCAAAGTCCAGCCCCCAACCACGACAGGACGAGGCACGCCTCCGCTGTCGATAAGGATAATTGAAACGTTGTTTAACTTTATTCGAGGCGCTTGCTTTGCCGCTCACCTTGACCTTAAAGGTACAGTCCTCTTATGAACGTGCGGAGGTTGCAAGCCACGCTCTCCTCGGCCCAAAGGCGACCGTTGGACGGACCAACGAGTTTAAGAAACTAATCGTTTGCACGGGAAGCCTTCAAACACGCATACAGAATGTGTCCCCGCTGGACAAAGATCATCTATATAACCAGATCCCTCTGTGGTTGTTGATAACCTTTTGTTAAAACACAAGCCAAAGATTGTCTATATGACAGGAGGGCTTAGCTGTTTTTGAGGACCTATAGCAAAAACACTAGTCAAAGATCCTCTATGTGACAGGAATACTGCTGGTTTTACTGACCGACGCTATTGCAAAATCACAATCCAAAGATCCTCTACATAACATGAGTGGGTACTCAGCTGTTATTAGCGACCTCTGCAAACTCTAGTCAAAGATCTTCTATATGACAGGAGGGCTCTGCTGTTTTTGAGCACCGACAGCAAAGATCCTTTATCTGACAGGAGTACTGCTGGTTTTACTGACCGACCGTATTGCAAAATCCCAATCCAAAGATCCTCTACATAACATGAGTGAGTGCTCTGCTGTTATTAACAACCTAGTGCAAACTCTAGTCAAAGATTTTTTATATGACAGGAGGGCTCTGCTGTTTCTGAGGACCTATAGCAAAAACACTAGTCAAAGATCCTCTATGTGACAGGAATACTGCTGGTTTTACTGACCGACAGTATTGCAAGATCACAATCCAAAGATCCTCTACATAACTTGAGTGCGTACTCTGCTGTTATTAGCGACCTCTGCAAACTCTAGTCAAAGATCCTCTCCATGACAGGAGGGCTCTGCTGTTTTTGAGCACCTACAGCAAAGATCCTCTATGTGACAGGAATACTGCTGTTTTTACTGACCCACAGTACGGCAAAACCACAATCCAAAGATCCTCTTATGACGAGATCACTCTGCTGTTGTAGATAACCTTCTGTAAAAACACAAGTCAAAAATCTGCTATATTACAGGGCGGCGAGGACCGACAGCAAAATCACAATCCAAAGATCCTCTAATGACGCTGTTATTAACAGTCTACTGCAAACTCTAGCCAAAGATTGTTTATATGACAGTAGGGCTCTTCTGTTTTTGAGGACCTACAGCAAAAATGATAGTCAAAGATCCTCTATAAAATGTTGTTATTAACGACCTACTTTAAACTCTAGCCAAAGATTGTTTATATGACAGGAGGGCTCTGCTGTTTTTACTGACCTACAGTCCTGCAAAATCACAATTCAAAGATCCTGTAATGATGCAGTTATTAACAACCTACTGCAAACTCTAGCCAAAGGTTGTTTATATGACAGGAGGGCTCTGCTGTTTTTGAACACCTACAGCCAAAATGATAGCCAAATATCCTCTATATAATGTTGTTATTAAACACCTACTGCAAACTCTAGTCAAAGATTGTTCATATGACAGGAGGGCGCTGCTGTTTTTGAGGACCTACAGCCAAAATGATAGTCAAAGATCCTCTATTTGACGTTGTTATCAACAACCTACTGCAAACTCTAGCCAAAGGTTGTTTGTATCACATGAGAGCTCTGCTGTTTTTGATCATCAAGAGCCAAAATGATAGTCTAAGATCCTCCATATAATGTTGTTATTAACAACCTACTGCAAACTCTAGTCAAAGATTGTTTATATGACGGAGGGCGCTGCTGTTTTTGAGGACCTACAGCCAAAAGGATAGTCAAAGATCCTCTATTTGACGTTGTTATCAACAACCTACTGCAAACTCATGCCAAAGATTGTTTGTATCACATGAGGGCTCTGCTGTTTTTGAGCACCTACAGCCAAAATGATAGTCAAAGAGTCTCTATATAATGTTGTTATTAACAACCTACTGCAAACTCTAGTCAAAGATTGTTTATATGACGGATGGTGCTGCTGTTTTTGAGGACCTACAGCCAAAAGGATAGTCAAAAATCCTCTATTTGACGTTGTTATCAACAACCTACTGCAAACTCAAGCCAAAGATTGTTTGTATCAACAGAGGGCTCTGCTGATTTTGAGCACCTACAGCAAAAATGATAGTCAAAGATCTTCTATATGATGGAATGGAATGGAAAAACAAAAATGTGTGTGTTGGGTCAGCGTCACATGAGACAAGTCTATATTTAGACGTGTTCATTGATTTGACACATTACACTCCGCTTGTCGGCGTCGCATATTTCACACCGCCATTCTAACTCCAATAGCGGTGCTTCCGAGTTGTGCTTCTCTCCTACTTCCATCCACGTTCATAAAAAAAACACATCACTCAGGCTCGCCAACAAATCCTTGGGAGTCTGTGCTGTTTTGTAGGGTCCAGCGACATGTGGAAAGGCCGTCCCACAGCAGTGTGTGACTAGCTTGAGTAGGAAGCCAACCCCTATTCAGCAAAAGTTTAGGGGTCGGCCAAAAAACGAATCAGCGCGGAGTCGAAAAGTTTGCATGAACATCTGCGGCTGTAGGCAACCTCCTGATGTTGATATTTTATTAACTCTACAGCAGCGGCGTCCAAACTACGAACTGTGCGCCAAGTGAGGCGTCTTCAATTTTCAAATTAATTTTGACTATCTAACATTCTGATTGCTGCAAATTTGCCACCACTTTGTGGACAAGATGAGTAATTCAGGTCAATGACCTTGAATTGTGTTTTGAAGTGAAAACAGCACAGCATTAACTTATGTATTATTATTTATCCAAACAACCTACCCTGGTCATGACACAAAAAACCCCCACCAAAAGTCAACATACTTTGTCACACATAACACAACCTATTCTAAAAAAAACATGTCTAGTTCCAAGAGTGTTTTAGTCAGATATACGTGTGAGTGGGTTAGTCACATATACAGTGGTGGTCAAAAGTTTACATACACTTGTAACGAACATAATGTCATGGCTGTCTTGAGTTTCCAATCATTTCTACAAGTCTTAATTTTTTGTGATAGAGTGATTGGAGCACATACTTGTTTAGGTTTGTTTAAGTCAGGACTTTGGGAAGGCCATCCTAAAACCTTGATTCTAGCCTGATTTAGCCATTCCTTTACCACTTTTGACGTGTTTGGGGTCATTGTCCTGTTGGAACACCCAACTGCGCCCAAGACCCAACCTCCGGGCTGATGATTTTAGGTTGTCCTGAAGAATTTGGAGGTAATCCTCCTTTTCCATTGTCCCATTTACTCTCTGTAAAGCACCAGTTCCATTGGCAGCAAAACAGGCCCAGAGCATAGTTCTACCACCACCCTGCTTGACGATAGGAATGGTGTTCCTGGGATTAAAGGCCTCACCTTTTCTCCTATTGCTGGGTATTGTGGCAATTTTTGTTTCATCTGACATCACATGGACAAAGATAAGACCTTCTGGAGGAAAGTGCAGTTGGGTGTTCCAACAGGACAATGATCCCAAACACACGTCAAAAGTGGTAAAGGAATGGCTAAATCAGGCTAGAATGAAGGTTTTAAAATGGCCTTTCCAAAGTCCTGACTTAAACGTGTGGACAATGCTGAAGAAACAAGTCCATGTCAGAAAACCAACAAATTTAGCTGAACTGCACCAATTTTGTCAAGAGGAGTGGTCAAATATTCAAGCAGAAGCTTGTGGATGGCTACCAAAAGCGCCTTTTTGCAGTGAAACGTGCCAAGGGACATGTAACCAAATATTAACATTGCTGTATGTATACTTTTGACCCAGCAGATTTGCTCACATTTTCAGTTAGACCCATAATAAATTCATAAAAGAAGCAAACTTCATGAATGTTTTTTGTGACCAACAAGTATGTGCTCCAATCACTCTATCACAAAAAATAAGAGCTGTAGAAATGATTGGAAACTCAAGACAGCCATGACATTATGTTCTTTACAAGTGTATGCAAACTTTTGACCGCGACTGTACGTGTGAGTGGTTAGTCAGACATATGTGTGAGTGGGTTAGTTAGTGTGAGCACGTCCAAGACAAAACTTGGTGTAACTTAGCATTCTAGCAACAGCAGCAAATATGCTGACAGGGCGTTCCTCTGCTAGCTGACATGTCATTCAAAAATGCAAATGTGAATATTAATGACCTCATCGTTGGCAGCTGCAGCAATTTCTGTCATCCAACATCCCATAATATGATACATACATTATATTGTTATTAGTACTAATATTTAGTCTTTTTCTACACTTTGAGGTCGGATGTCGCACAATAGTGTAAGTGTTGTACAAAAATGCAGCCTCTATGCTGGAATTTAGACATTTTAAAAGTAATTTTAAAGAATTTAGACATTTAAAAAGTGATTTTAATGAATTTAAACAGTCTAAAAGTGATTTTTAGGGATTTAAATAGTCTAAAAGTGGTTTTAATGAATTCAGACAGTCTAAAAGTGATGTTTAGGTATTTAGACAGTCTAAAGAGGATTGTAATTAATTTACACAGTCTAAAAGTGATTTTCAAGAATTAAACAGTCTAAAAGGGATTTTAATGAATTGAGACGTCCAAAAGTGATTTTAATGAATTTAGACGTCTAAAAGTGATTTTTAGGTTTTTAAATAGTCTTAAAGGTTTGTTTTTTTTAGGAATTTACAGGTCGAAAAGTAATTTTTAGGATTTTAAACTATATAAAAGTGCTTTTTAGACATTTAGACAGTCTCAAAGTGAATTTAGAGAATTGAGACATCTAAAAGTGATTTTTAGGCATTTAGACGGTCTCAAAGTGATTTTAATGAATTTAGATGGTCTAAAAGGGGGAGGGAGATCTTGCCCCAAGTGGAGGAGTTCAAGTACCTCGGAGTCTTGTTCACGAGTGAGGGAAGAGTGGATCGTGAGATCGACAGGCGGATCGGTGCGGCGTCTTCAGTAATGCGGACGCTGTATCGGTCTGTTGTGGTGAAGAAGGAGCTGAGCCGCAAGGCAAAGCTCTCAATCTACCGGTCGATCTACATTCCCATCCTCACCTATGGTCATGAGCTCTGGGTTATGACCGAAAGGACGAGATCACGGGTACAAGCGGCCGAAATGAGTTTCCTCCGCCGGGTGGCGGGTCTCTCCCTTAGAGATAGGGTGAGAAGCTCTGTCATCCGGGAGGAGCTCAAAGTAATGCCACTGCTCCTCCACATCGAGATGAGCCAGATGAGGTGGTTCGGGCATCTGGTCAGGATGCCACCCGAACGCCTCCCTAGGGAGGTGTTTAGGGCACGTCCGACCGGTAAGAGGCCACGGGGAAGACCCAGGACACGTTGGGAAGACTATGTCTCCCGGCTGGCCTGGGAACGCCTCGGGATCCCCCGGGAAGAGCTGGACGAAGTGGCTGGGGAGAGGGAAGTCTGGGCTTCCCTGCTTAGGCTGCTGCTCCCGCGACCCGACCTCGGATAAGCGGAGGAAGATGGATGGATGGATGGATGAATAGATGGTCTAAAAGGGATTTTGAGGAATTTAGACGACTAAAAGTGATTTTTAGGTATTTAGACAGTCTAAAAGTGATTTTTAGGATTTTAAATGGTATAGCAGTGATTTTTAGGAATTTAGACAGTCTAAACGTTTTTCTTTAGGAATGTAGACAGTCTAGAAGTAATTTTTAGGAATTTAGGCAGTCTAAAAGTGATTTTTAGGAATGTAGATGTCTAAAAGTTATTTTTAGGATTTTAAACTGTATTAAACTGCTTATTTTAATGAATTCAGAAAGTCTAAAAGTGATTTTTAGGAATTTAGACTTCTAAAAGGTTTTTGTTTTTTTTTCAGTTTATTTTTTATTGACATCCAGCGTCAGACATTCCTATCCATTACATCATATTCACATAAATCATATATCTATTGTCTGCCCTAAATGTCAAAATATTTTTGTTTATATCCCATCTGTACCACCCCCCCCCCCAAAAAAAGAAAGAAACAACAACAAAAAACAATAACTACAAATACATCAATTAAATAAAACAGAAAAAAATAAAATAAATAAAATAAAATAAAAAATGAAATAATAATACATTAATAATAATAATAATCAGCAATAAAATAAAATATAAACATATATATATATATATATATATATATATATATATATATATATATATATATATATATATATATATATATATATATATATATATATATATATATATATATATATACACACACATACATACATATAAATATATATATACATATATATATATGTATATATATATATACATATATATATATATATATATATATATATATATATATATATATATATATATATATATATATATATATATATATATATATATATATATATATATACATATATACGTATACACCTACAGGGAGTAATCCCTTTTTTTCCCTTTTTTTTTAAAGTACAATCACTAATTCGAAAAATTAAAGGTATCTAAAAGGTATTTTTAGATATTTAGATAGTCTAAAAGTGATTTTTAGTAATTTAGAGGTTTTAAAGTGATTTTTAGGATTTTAAACTGTATAAAAGTGCTTTTTAGAAATTTAGACAGTCTCAAAGGGATTTTAATGAATTGGACGTCTAAAAGTGATTTTTAGGTATTTAGACCGCCTAAAAGTTATTTTTAGGATTTTAAACTTTACAAAAACGTTTTTTTTTTTTAGAAATGTAGACAGTCTCAGTTATTTTAATGAACTGAGACAGTCTAAAAGTAATTTTAAAGAATTTAGACAGTCTAAGAGTTGCTTTTAGGAATTTACACAGTCTAAAAGTGATTTTTAGGAATTTAGGCAGTCTAAAAGTTATTTTGAGGATTTTAAACTGTATTAAAGTGTGTTTTAGAATTTTAGACAGTCTTAAAGTGATTTTAATGAATTGAGACGTCTAAAAGGAATTGTTAGGTATTTAGACAGTCTAAAAGTGATTTTACTGAATTTAGACAGTCTAAAAGTGATTTTTTTTTTAGGAATTTAGACATCTAAAAGTGATTTTTAGGTATTAAGACAGTCTCAAGGTGATTTTAATGAATTTAGACCGTCTCAAAGTTATTTTAATGAGTTTAGACAGTCTAAAGTGATTTGTAGGAATTCAAACAGTCCATAAGTGATTTTGATGATTTTTTGATCGTCTAATAGTGATTTTTAAAAATTCAGACAGTCCATAAGGGATTTTAATGATTTTAGACAGTCCATATGTGAGTTCAATGAATTTAGACAGTCTAAAAGGGATTGTTATGAATTTAGACAATCTACAGGTGCTTTTTAAGAATTTAGACAGTCTCTAAGTGCTTTTCAGAAATTCAAATGATCTAAAAGAGCTTTTTAGGAATTCATGATGTATGTGACAAACATTGGCGTTGTTAGGCCTATTTTAGGGGGGCTCAAGGCCCCCTAAAATGTTCTTAAGCCCCCCTAAATAATTTGGTGTTAAAAAAAAAAAAAAAAAACTTTTTTTTTTTTTACAAATACATGCCGACATATTCATTATAAAGTGGCCCGAACATGAGTTTAAATAAATAATCATATAACCTGTCATTATTCACTCAGTTTCCCCTCACTTCATAGTATAAGGTAGAGAGCCCCTTTAGTGCGTCGGTATCCAATCCATTCCACTTGTTCATATAGAAAATGCCCACATCACTCAAAATCCGGTCCGCATTTTCTCTGCGACCTTTCTTGCGGTCCTTGGACTTGTTCATATAGAAAATGCCCACATCACTCAAAATCCAGTCCACATTTTCTCTGCGACCTTGCTTGCGGTCCTGCAGGTGTATGAAGCACATTAGCACACAGCACTGCAGAACAAGAACCTTGTGTCTGCAATTGTAAATAATTTAGTTTTTAAGTTTTGTGTTTCTTGTAGAATCTATATAAAGTCATATAAATTAGCCTATTGTTAAAATAATGAAAAAAACATAATTAAATATATTTGTTTTATTGTATTGTTACATTAATAGCTGTTGTATTATTATAGGATGGCTTGTTAAACATTTCATAGGATTTTCAGAGGGTGGAAAAACCAAGACATTTAATTTAAAATTTTAAAATGAATAAATACATATAAAGAAAAAGAAAACAAATGGTTAAAAGCCATCGTCCCGGGGAGCATTTAATTTCGTCCCGTGCATTTTTTTTACCGTCCCCGGGAAGACGGGACTACATTAATCTCAAGCCCTGGAAGTTACATTTTATTGTTTGCATTATTTGTTTCAGCATTGCACTTTGAAGATGGTCCCTCAGCTCTTTGACAGCTTTGGCTCTTTTTCAGATCAGCAGACGGACTCTAAGTCTTTCTTATTTACAGTATATATAAAAGTTTCTCATTTCTATTCAGACTTCCATTAAGTGATTTTTTTTTATATGTGTAGCGAAGTCTACACTGTAAAAACAACTATAGATTTTACAGTAAAATAAAAATGTAATATTTTATACTGTAAATTAAAAAACTTAATGATTTTGATTTTTACAGTTACATTCTGGAAACTGAGCTGCATTTTACCATAAATCTACTGACTTTTTCCCCACAGTGCAATATTTCTGTGTTTCGTCTTCTTCTCGCCTTTTTTTAAAATGGTGCTTTTTTTAAAAAGTCCTGCCCCTTGATGTAATTATGTATTTATTGATTGATATACCCAGTAATTAATCACTCATTAGTACACCCTGGGCTCTGCGATGTGTACCCCTCCTCCCGCCCGAGTGCAGCTGGGATAGGCTCCAGCACCCCCATCACCCAAAGAGGGACACACGCTAGAAAATGGATGGCTGGATAATACAGCCTGTGAATATTTATTTATTTATTTATATATCCTTTAATTATTTATTTATTAATATACCCTGTGAATATGTATGCATTTATTTATACACCCTCTTTCTATTCATCCATTAATATACCCTGTAATTATGTATTTATTTATTTATATACCCTGTAATAATGTATGTATTTATTTACATACCCTGTGTATATGTATTTATTTATACACCCTGTAATTATTTATCCATTAATATACCTTGTGAATATTAATTTAATAATGTGTATATCCTATAGATATTTGTTTATTTATTTATATACCCTGTAATTATTTATCCATTAATATACCTTGTAATTATGTATTTATTTATTTATTTATTTATATACTCTGTAATTATTTATTTATTATATACCCTGTGTAATTTTGTATTATTTATACAACCCTGTAATTATTTGCCCATTAACATACCCTGTGAGCACGGGTGTTTATGAGCAGATGAGGGCTGGCTGGTGTAGGTGGAGCGCTAATGTTTTTAGCATAGCTCTGTGAGGTCCCGTTACTAAGTTAGCTTCAATGGCGTTGTTAGCAACAGCATTGTTAAGCTTCGCCAGGCTGGAAAGCATTAACCGTGTAGTTACATGTCCATGGTTTAATAGTATTGTTGATTTTCTGTCTATCCATCCAGTCAGGGGTTTATTTTTTTGTTTCTATCTGCAGTTAAGCCCGATGCTATCACGTTAGCTCCGTAGCAAAAGTGCTTCGCCGATGTATTGTCGTGGAGATAAAAGTCACTGTGAATGTCCATTTCGCGTTCTCGACTCTCATTTTCAAGAGGATATAGTATCCGAGGTGGTTTGAAATACAAATCCGTGATCCACAATAGAAAAAGGAGAGAGTGTGGAATCCAATGAGCCAGCTTGTACCTAAGTTACGGTCAGAGCGAAAAAAGATACGTCTTGCACTGCACTCTAGTCCTTCACTCTCACGTTCCTCATCCACGAATCTTTCATCCTGGCTCAAATTAATGGGGTAATCGTCGCTTTCTCGGTCCGAATCGCTCTCGCTGCTGGTGTAAACAATGGGGAAATGGGAGGAGCCTTTCAACCTGCGACGTCACGCTACTTCCGGTACAGGCAAGGCTTTTTTTTTATCAGCGACCAAAAGTTGCGAACTTTATCGTTGATGTTCTCTACTAAATCCTTTCAGCAAAAATATGGCAATATCGCGAAATGATCAAGTATGACACATAGAATGGATCTGCTATCCCCGTTTAAATTTTAAAAAAATAATTTCAGTAGGCCTTTAATACCTGAAGTTCCTTTTTTTTAATTTTTACCAAGTTTCAGACAACCAGCATCAAATACATGTTTTAAGATGTGTAGGAAGCCTGTTTTTTTTCCATAAAGGTCACCCTTGTAGTTCCTTTTATAGTTTTTACTACTTTTCAGACAATTCGCATTACAAATTTTAATAATGTGCTTTAATTGTCACAGTAATAAAACCTTTTTTTTTTTCTTCAAACATAAATACTGTGTATTTTTGGTACTGTGTATTTTTGGGCCTGCGGTTGATTTATTGCTTATGGGCCTGCGGTTGATTTATTGCTTATTAAGGAAGAAATGAGCACATTTTGATGAAGGTCTCCTTGGAAATTGATGAGGACGACGGCAGCTGCTTTTCAAATCCGAGGTGCAAGAAAGGCTAAGTGTCCTTGTGGAAAATCAGCCAATCAGCTGTGAGAGGTTGGCGGTTGGAGCGCGTCCAGTCCCCTGCAGTCCATGGTAACGCTGGCACATGTGATTGATCAGCTGGATATTAAAGTAAGATGGAGAAGACCACTCCAAGCTTTTTGCTTTATTAGACCTGGAACGCTCCAAAAAGGTGATCTGATGCTGACTCAGGCTTCTGGAAGGTGGAGGTAGTTCTTGAAGGGCAGTCGGACGTTGATAAAGTCGCCCAACCCCCGCCCACACACACACGCACACACGCACACACACATGCCTCCACTAACTCGCGGGATTGTGGGATTGGCACTTCAACCCCACCCCTGCCCCCCCGATAGCTAAAGGCCAAGAAGAAGTAAAGTGCTGAATGTGCGAAATGGAGACACTTGGGGGTCAAGGAGAGGAGGGGGGGGGCGCATCAGGTTGTATTAGTAAATATATATTCAATTACAGGTATATGAATAAATACGTTCATTTTTACAGGGTATGAATAAATAAATCAATATTCACAGGGTATATAAATAAATGAATAAATAAATGTTTGCAGGGCCTATTATTAAATAAACAATTACAGGGTATACAAATAATCGAACAAATAATGACAGGGTGTATAAATTAATAAATACATATTCACGGACTATATTGATTAATAAATATTTACAGGGTATATAAATAAATGAATAAATATTTACATGTTATATCAATGGATAAATATTTAGAGGAAATATATATATATATATATATATATATATATATATATATATATATATATATATATATATATATATATATATATATATATATATATATATATATATATATATATATATATATATATATATATATATATATATTTATAAGAGTTGTACAGTATATAGTATAGTACCGCAATACTAATGAATCATATTCGGTACTATACCGCTTCTAAAAAGTACCGGCCCCCTGCTTCCCATCGTCGTCACGTCATGACATTGCTGGTTTACAAGCAGACGAGCATGTTCGGCAGCGCACACACACGGAGTACTTACAAGCAGACACAGAGTGTAGACAAAAAAGGGAGAACGGACACATTTTGGCCTAAAAAGTAAAGATAAAGGTGAAGTTATAACACTGAAACGCCCTCAGGAAGAGGTGCTTTAAGACATGGCTAGCTAGCTAGCGGCTAACATCCATCCGCAGTCTGCAGTGTTTTAGCTACTTCTAAATCACTAATCCTGGCCTCCATGGCGACAAATAAAGTATGTTTCTTACACGTACCTTTATCACTGCAGGACGAAGAATAGCTAAACATGTTTCACTACGCACCGTAGCTCACAGGCGTCACCGCTAATGACGCAGTTCATGATTGTAAACAAACGCCATGGGTGGATCTACACATGACATCCACTGTAATGATACCAGGTACAGGAGCGTATCTAGTCGATACTACTATGATTATATAAATATTTTTTAGCATCACAAAATCTTCTTTCGTTTTTATTAAATGTATATTATGTTTATAAACTCAGTAAATACGTCCCTGGACACATGAGGACTTTGAATATGACCAATGTATGATCCTGTAACTACTTGGTATCGGATCGATACCTAAATTTGTGGTATCATCCAAAACTGATGAAAAGTATCAAACAACAGAAGAATAAGTGATTATTACATTTTAACAGAAGTGTAGATAGAACATGTTCAAAGAGAAAATAAGCAGATATTAACAGTAGATGAACAAGTAGATTAATAATCAATTTTTACAGTTTGTCCCTCATAATGTTGACAAAATAATAGAATGATAATGACACAATATGTTACTGCATACGTCAGCAGACTAATTAGGAGCCTTTGTTTGTTTAATTACTACTAAAAGACAAGTTGTCTAGTATGTTCACTATTTTATTTAAGGGCAAACTTGCAATAAGAAACATATGTTTAATGTACCCTAAGATTTTTTGTTTAAATAAAGAAAAAATTTTTTGTGGTCCCCTTTATTTAGAAAAGTACCATTCAAAATTGCTGAATTTTCACATTTGCCGTTCAAATACTGAGAAGAGACGGTGCGGTGATCAGCAGCCAGTTGAGGCACGTCACTCAGTTGTGCCTCAACATGGATTGCGGACTCGGCTAACTGCTGGCCTGCTGTGCAGTGAGACCGTATTGCTATATGAATTATATTATACATTTCCATAGTTTAGTTAGCTGAGGTATATAATGTACAGTGTATTTTGTCAACAACTGTATGTGTGTAAAGTATTTCTAGTGCTGAGCGATCATAAAACTGCTGCGAAGACGCACTGTGTGAGGCTCGCAGTAATCCCGCCTCCTCGTGCCGGTTAATGCACCCCCGCCGCAGAATGCACCCCGGGCCCCGACGGGAGCGCCACACAAACCAAAGCCCACACCCAAACCCTCCACGTGCAAGACCGAATCCACCCAAAAAAAGTCACTTAACAAGAAGCCAAAAAGTGCAAAAACAACAATGCTCGCGCCGGAGGAGCCGCGAACGACTGCAGCGACACAACATTAGGTACACGTAGGGACGGCGTGGCGAAGTTGGTAGAGTGGCTGTGCCAGCAATCGGAGGGTTGCTGGTTACTGGGGTTCAATCCCCACCTTCTACCATCCTAGTCATGTCCGTTGTGTCCTTGGGCAAGACACTTCACCCTTGCTCCTGATGGCTGCTAGTTAGCGCCTTGCAAGGCAGCTCCTGCCATCAGTGTGTGAATGTGTGTGTGAATGGGTGAATGTGGAAATACTGTCAAAGCGCTTTGAGTACCTTGAAGGTAGAAAAGCGCTATAGAAGTATAACCCATTTATCATTTATCATTTACACCTGCAGACTGCAGCACGGATTTCATATTTCATTCATTCACAACTCCTCCAACACGAACACCACTGTTCCCGCACTTATAAAAATAATCTATAACTGGTGAAGTTAAATGGAAAATAACTTTATAGTATAATCACTGAACAAATATAACAATTTAATTATTATTTTTTTCTTTTTACATTTTTTTTCTTTCCATGATGGCAGGTGAGGCCCCGCCTCCCCTGCCTCCAGTGACCGCACGTCACTGCAAAATACATATATACAAACGTAATACATATATTATATCCTGCAATGGCGCCCCATAATACACCTGCTGTGAACCTGTTTTTATGTTTTTATGTTTTATTTATTTATTTTTTATTGTGTTCTGTTTGTGTTGTGTTGTGTTTGCTCGGTACTCGTATTATCTTTTAACCTGCCCATTGTACAGCACTTTGGCTACCCCTATGGTAAATTTTAAATGTGCTTTATAAGTAAAGTTGATTTGATTTGATTTATATATATATTTACAGGGTATATTAATGAACAAATAATTACAGGGTATATCAATAAGTATTTACGAGTTATATCAATGGATAAATAATTAGAGGATATATATATATATATATATATATATATATATATATATATATATATATATATATATATATACACAATGTAGGCCTTTAAATATATAGCAGAATAAAATAGGCTTCGCTATGCATCTTTAAAGGCCCACTGAAACCCACTACTACCGACCACGCAGTCTGATAGTTTATATATCAATGATGAAATCTTAACATTGCAACACATGCCAATATGGCCGGGTTAACTTATAAAGTGCAATTTTAAATTTCCTGCTAAACTTCCGGTTGAAAACGTCTATGTATGATGACGTATGCGCGTGACGTCAATCGTTGAAACGGAAGTATTCGGACCCCATTGAATCCAATACAAAAAGCTCTGTTTTCATCTCAAAATTCCACAGTATTCTGGACATCTATGTTGGTGAATGTTTTGCCATTTGTTTAATGAACAATGAAGACTGCAAAGAAGAAAGTTGTAGGTGGGATCGGTGTATTAGCGGCGGACAACAGCAACACAACCAGGAGGACTTTGAGATGGATAGCAGACGCGCTAGCCGCCGACTTCACCTTGACTTCCTCCGTCTACGGGCCGCCGACCGTATCTATGATCAGGTGAAGTCTTTCGTCGCTCCGTCGATCGCTGGAACGCAGGTGAGCACGGGTGTTGATGAGCAGATGAGGGCTGGCGTAGGTGGATAGCTAATGTTTTTAGCATAGCTCTGTGAGGTCCAGTTGCTAAGTTAGCTTCAATGGCGTCGTTAGCAACAGCATTGTTAAGCTTTGCCAGCCTGGAAAGCATTAACCGTGTATTTACATGCCCATGGTTTAATAGTATTGTTGATTTTCTGTCTATCCTTCCAGTCAGGGGTATATTTCTTTTGTTTCTATCTGCATTTAAGCACGATGCTATCACGTTAGCTCCGTAGCTAAAGAGCTTCGCCGACTCTCATTTTCAAGAGGATATAGTATCCGAGGTGGTTTAAAATACAAATCCGTGATCCACAATAGAAAAAGGAGAACGTGTGGAATCCAATGAACCCTTGTACCTAAGTTACGGTCAGAGCGAAAAAAGATACGTCCTGCACTGCACTCTAGTCCTTCACTCTCACTTTCCTCATCCACGAATCTTTCATCCTCGCTCAAATTAATGGGGTAATCGTCGCTTTCTCGGTCCGAATCGCTCTCGCTGCTGGTGTAAACAATGGGGAAATGTGAGGAGCCTTTCAACCTGCGACGTCACGCTACTTCCGGTATAGGCAAGGCTTTTTTTTATCAGCGACCAAAAGTTGCGAACTTTATCGTCGATGTTCTCTACTAAATCCTTTCAGCAAAAATATGGCAATATCGTGAAATGATCAAGTATGACACATAGAATGGATCTGCTATCCCCGTTTAGATAAAAAAAAAATCATTTCAGTAGGCCTTTAACAATATGTAATAATAGTTGTCTGAAATTTGGTAAAAAATAATATAAAAAGAACTTCAGGGATTAGCTCTGTGGCAGAAAAAAAAAGGTTTCGCTACATATCTTTAAAAAATTATTTTAGTGCTAACTAAATAATAAGAAAAAATTTGGTGGAAACGATTCAAGAAATAACTTTTCTGATTGCCCGTATTGAAATGTTTTAATATGCGCACCAACTTTAGCCTCAAGACCAATTTGGTTCGACTTGAATCCCACTTTTTTTTTTTTGATACCATAAAAAAATATATTCTAGGCTTCGCTGCACGTCTTAAAATGCAGGGTTGAACTCTGCCAACTATAAGTCCACTCCCGACCAGGGAGCTGTCAACCTGGTCATTTAGCAAAATATGCTAACCTAGCATGCGCATAGCCGTCAAAATGTAATGTTAGCGCTTTAGCGCGCGTGGCTATGCTAACGGTGCTAACGCACTTTTATTACGTTTTTTTGGAGTCCGACATGAGCTCATACTGTAGTTTTATTGGAAATTACAAGCTGTTTGCAGTAAAATTGTGGCGTACACGTGGCTGTAAATCACAGCCTCGCTGACGGCAACACTTTCAATAAGCGTGGGGGGAAGGGGAGGGGAGGGGTAGGGGGTGCATTTCAATGACTTTTATGATGTAGCGATTTAGTCGATACTGCCGACTGCCTTTTGACAAATGGACCTCAGAGAGAGCGCGCTAAAAGGACAAATATCAACATATTTGGAAACTGGTGGAGGTTGCTGCCTTCTTCTGTCCTGGCTGCTCAGTACAACACGAAGGACTGTGACAGAGTCTTGTTTAAAAAATCGCCGGGTGCGTCTGTCTATAAAACCTGGGTCGGTTCAAAAGACATTGGCATTAACTGTGGCTGTAGGCAACCTCCTGATGTAGTGATCAGCAAAATAATTGTAAAAAGTTGTGTGTGTGTGTGTGTGTATATATATATATAGATAGATAGATGGATAGTACTTTATTGATTCCTTCAGGAGAGTTCCATACATATATATGTGTGTATATAATATATATATATATATATATATATATATATATATATATATATATATATATATATATATATATATATATATATATATATATATATATATATATATATATATATATACATACATACATACAGTATATACTATATTGCCAAAAGTATTTGGCCACCTGCGTTTACTCACATATGAACTTGAAGTGCCATCCCATGGAATTTTCCAACATGTTTTGGTATCCTGGAGCATTCAAAGTTCCTTTCACATATATATATATATATATATATATATATATATATATATATATATATATATATATATATATATATATATATATATATATATATATATATATATATATATATATATATATATATATATATATATATATATATATATATATATATATATATATATATATATATATATATATATTCTTTTTTTATTATTTTCTTTTTTTTTCTATGTATATATAAAATGTATATTTGTTTTATTTAATAAAATAAAAATATTAAAATATATATATAATGGTTAATAAAAATACATAAAAATGTATATATATGTAATTAAAATACTATATATATATATATATATATATATATATATATATATATATATATATATATATATATATATATATATATATATATATATATATATATATATATATATATATATATATATATATATATTCTTTTTTTTATTCTTTTCTTTTTTTTCTATGTATATATATAATGTATATTTGTTTTATTTAATAAAATAAAAATATTAAAATATATATATAATGGTTAATAAAAATACATAAAAATTTATATATATGTAATTAAAATACTATTTATACAGTATATATGTATTTTATGAATTGTATATATATATATACATATATGTATATATACTGTATATATATAAACATATAATGTATATGTTTGTATTATATTTATTTAATACAAATAATTACTTGAAATATATATATATATATTTTAATTTAATATTAAA
Source organism: Entelurus aequoreus (assembly GCF_033978785.1). Lineage (NCBI taxonomy): Eukaryota > Metazoa > Chordata > Actinopteri > Syngnathiformes > Syngnathidae > Entelurus > Entelurus aequoreus. Next base: position 73,504,808 of record NC_084731.1, read on the forward strand.
AAACCGTTAAGCCTAAAAAGAAAGGTCTTTAATCAATGCGTGTTACCAACCATGACATATGGAGCTGAAACCTGGGCATTGTCAAATAAAATGGAAAAGAAAATAGCAGCAGCACAACACAACATGGAAAGAAATATGCTCGGAATCACATATAAAGACAGAAAAACAAATGAATGGGTGAGAAAACAAACGCAAGTCCAAGACATTATGAGAACTATCAAATTCAGTAAGTGGAAGTGGGCTGGACATATCAGTAGAACAGATAATAGATGGACTTCCCTAATGACATCATGGAGACCCATGGATGGGAGCAGAAATAGAGGAAGACCAAGAGTGAGATGGCGAGATGAGATAGACAAATATTGGGGAACAGTGCAGTGGCAGGGAGCAGCTAGAGATCGTCCACTATGGCAGAAACATGCTGAGGCTTTCGTCCAGCAGTGGACTGACAATGGCTGATGATGATGATGATGATGATGATGATGATGATGATGATGATTAAAAATACATAAAAAAATATATGTAATGAAAATATTTGACTATTGTAAAAAATATTGTGTATATTTACATATATATATATATATATATATATATATATATATATATATATATATATATATATATATATATATATATATATATATATATATATATATATATATATATAAATATTGTGTATATATATATATATATATATATATATATATATATATATATATATATATATATATATATATATATATATATATATATATATATATATATATATATATATAATATATATATATATATATATATATATATATAATTTAAGAAAATAAACACATTAATGTATGTAAAAAAAATTGTAAAAATAAACACATGGAATAATTATATTTATCTTTTTAAATCATATTAGTTATTATAAAATTATATATAATAATTTTGCTCACAAAATGCATATACAGTACCATTGGCGTTGTTAGGCCTATTTTAGGGGGGCTCAAGCCCCCCTAAAATGTTCTTAAGCTCCCCTAAATAATTTGGTGTTAAAAAAAAGAAGTTTTTTTTTTTTTTTACAAATACATGCCGACATATTCATTATAAAGTGGCCCGAATATGAGTTTAAATAAACAATCATATAAACTGTCATTATTCACTCAGTTTCCCCTCACTTCATAGCGTAAGCTAGAGAGCCTCTTTAGTGCGTCGGTATCCAATCCATTCCACTTGTTCCTATAGAAAATGCCCACATCACTCAAAATCCAGCACTGCAGAACAAGAACCTTGTGTCTGCAATTGTAAATAATTTAGTTTTTAAGTTTTGTGTTTCTTGTAGAATCTATATAATTTAATATACATTAGCCTATTGTTAAAATAATGAAAAAAACATCATTAAATATATTTGTTTTAATGTATTGTTACATTAAAGGCCTACTGAAACCCACTACTACCGACCACGCAGTCTGATAGTTTATATATCAATGATGAAATCTTAACATTATAACCCATGCCAATACGGCCGGGTTAACTTATAAAGTGACATTTTAAATTTGCCGCTAAACTTCCGGTTCGAAACGCCTCTGAGGATGACGTATGCGCGTGACGTAGCCCGGCGAACACGGGTATGCCTTCCACATTGAAGCCAATACGAAAAAGCTCTGTTTTCATTTCATAATTCCACAGTATTCTGGACATCTGTGTTCGTGAATCTGTTTCAATCATGTTCATTGCATTATGGAGAAGGAAGCTGAGCAAGCAAAGAAGAAAGTTGTCGGTGCGAAATGGACGTATTTTTCGAACGTAGTCAGCAACAACAGTACACAGCCGGCGCTTCTTTGTTTACATTCCCGAAAGATGCAGTCAAGATGGAAGAACTCGGATAACAGAGACTCTAACCAGGAGGACTTTTGACTTCGATACACAGACGCCTGTAGAGAACTGGGACAACACAGACTCTTACCAGGATTACTTTGATTTGGATGACAAAGACGCAGACGTGCTACTGTGAGTATGCAGCTTTGGCTTCTAAACATTTGATCGCTTGACCGTATGTGCGCAACTTTTTTTTGCGTATGTACGTAACTTTTTTAAAATATATAAGCTTTATGAACCTTGGGTTAGGTGAACGGTCTTTTGGGCTGAGTGATTGTGTGTGTTGATCAGGTGTTTGAATTGTATTGGCGTGTTCTATGGAGCTAGGAGCTAGCAGAGGACCTAGGAGCTAGCGTAACAAACACGCAGGTGTTTTTATGCAGGATTAATTTGTGGCATATTAAATATAAGCCTGGTTGTGTTGTGGCTAATAGAGTATATATATGTCTTGTGTTTATTTACTGTTGTAGTCATTCCCAGCTGAATATCAGGTCACCCCCGGCTCTCACAGCATCTTCCCTATCTGAATAGCTTCAACTCCCCACTAGTCCTTCACTTGCACTTTACTCATCCACAAATCTTTCATCCTCGCTCAAATTAATGGGGAAATTGTCGCTTTCTCGGTCCGAATCTCTCTCACTTCATGCGGCCATCATTGTAAACAATAGGGAACTTTGCGTATATGTTCAACTGACTACGTCACGCTACTTCCGGTAGGGGCAAGCCTTTTTTTTTTATCAGATACCAAAAGTTGCAATCTTTATCGTCGTTGTTCTATACTAAATCCTTTCAGCAAAAATATGGCAATATCGCGAAATGATCAAGTATGACACATAGAATAGATCTGCTATCCCCGTTTAAATAAAAAAAATTCATTTCAGTAGGCCTTTAATAGCTGTTGTATTATTATAGGATGGCTTGTTAAACATTTCATAGGATTTTCAGAGGGTGGAAAAACCAAGACATTTAATATAAAATGTAAAATGAACAAATACATAAAAAGAAAAAGAAAAAAAATGGTTAAAAGCCATTGTCCCGGGGAGCATTTAATTTCGTCCCGAGCATTTTTTTTACCGTCCCCGGGATGACGGGACTACGTTAATCTCAAGCCCTGGAAGTTACATTTTATTGTTTGCATTATTTGTTTCAGCATTGCACTTTGAAGATGGTCCCTCAGCTCTTTGACAGCTTTGGCTCTTTTTCAGATCAGCAGACGGACTCTATGTCTTTCTTATTTACAGTATATCTAAACGTTTCTCATTTCTATTCAGACTTCCATATATATTTAATTTCCTTAACGGCTTGCCATAATAAAAATATATAAATATATTATATACAAGCCCAATTATCCCAATCCAGATATTACTTTAATTCAAGTAATTAAGTAATATTTCCAGGGCTTGAATTTACAACCATTTTAGTCACATATGTGCCCAAAATGTAATCTGTGCAACTTCAAAATATTTGGGAACAAACAATTATTGTATTGTGAACGAAAGTGGTGGCATTAGCCTCTATGTTGTGAATGAATAACATAGAGGCTAATGCCATGACTTTCATTGTGTTTCAGTGTATCTTGAAGGATCATGCAAGTCATTGTTTCTTGTTGATGCTGTAAACAAAATGTCACTGTGCAAACCCATGTTTGTTGTTGTACTGAACACAGATTGAAAATAAACCGACTGAAATAATAATAATAACAATGAATAATTTCTAAGTCTTTGTTAGCCATTTGTGAAGTTTTGTGCTCGTGCGCTACGTTCGCTCGCGTGCATCTCCGGGGGGCTAAGCCCCCCTGTCCTTAAAAGCTAGTGACGCCCCTGTACAGTACATATCATATTCATACAGATATATACATATGTAGCACTACGAATATCAATCAGAATAAATCAATAAAGTTGAATTTTATTTGCACATATTTTATATACACATATAGATCATATATTTTTTGCGTTTAAAAGAGTAGCATTTTGAGCACCAGACGCCATCCTTATTTGTGGGACGTGTTGTTATTTTTAGAGGGATGCCCGGAGTATCTTCTCTTTGCAATCTGGTGTGCGCACTCGTACGCAAGCGCGCATGAGTGTGCCCTTCTGGGCACGGAGAGTAAATGTGACTCGGTGTCTCCCACCTCCACCTCGCTCCTTTTCTGGGGCGGTTACGTGAGGGAGGTTGCAGCTATTAAAGGAAAGAGCTCTTTTAGCCCGTGTTGTAGCAGCTCGCACACAGACACACACGCACACACACACACACGCACACGCGCACACACACGCGCACACACACACGCACACACCCACACAATCTAAGGATAGCGCAGCAAAAGGATATGGGCCAAAGGGCCAGCTGAGTTTACTAAACTTTCACAAGAGACTAAAATAGGCGCAGGAAGCTTAAAATGACATACGAGCAACAGACTAATAAAAGTGCAAAGAAAGATGATTTTTGGTGATTGTGTCCACATATAAAGATGAGTTGGAAAAATATTCACAGATCTGAAAAGTCCTCGTCGTGGCCTTTGATATGAGATGTGACTCGATGTGGTTTAGTTTAAGTCGCCCGTGTCAAACTCAAGGCCCGGGGGCCAGATCTGGCCCGCCACTTCATTTTATGTGGCCACAAAAGTCTGGAAATAATATGTGTCAATAAAGTAATGTGTTGCTTACTAAATGTATTATTTTTTGCCAAAAAAAACTAAAAATATCTATTGCAGAGGTGTCAAACTCGATTTCAGTGAGGACCACTTTGAAGTTATGGCTGCTTCACAGGGCCGCTTGTAACAGCCAATAATAAATATATGTACATTAATCATTATTACACAATTGCCTATGCATTTGGTCATTATATTTTTTTTTACGCACACAGCCGCCACAATTTCACCGTATAATTTACGTTGTTTTTGTTTTACAGCATTTTACTATAAATGGATAAAATGCTAACACTGTTTTTTGGTTAAGAAACATAGCTCTAATATACTGTTTTGCATTGAAATTGGTCTTCTCCATTCTATAAAAGACAGTCCGCTTTTTTTTTTTTTAATTATTATTTTTTGCATTGCCACATGTTTTCTATTTCCTGTGTTGGGAGATTACTGATCTAAATATTAGCAAATTGCTAAATAACGGGAAATAGATTACCTGTCTATTTATTAACAAGTCAAAACAACAACATCAACGACAAGCTAAACTGTCCTGTACGCGCGGCTCTGCCAACATGCGCAAACACACTGAAGTCTATTTGGTGTCCTCACAAACAATCCAAAACCCACAAAAATCCAGAACTTTAACGAGCATATTGCTACTTTGAAAAACATTTTAAAAAGTAAAATCTACTTACAGTAAAGGACTAACGAAAGAGGTGAAACATTAGCATGCTAATGTTTGTATGCATCAAGTACCAAAATATGACTGAAGTGTATACATACAAAATGCGCTTTTAAAAAAATAAAAAAATAAAAGCTAGCATATAACGTTAGCATGCTAATGGGTATCATTGATCAAGTAACAACATAGTTGACGCTGAGGTGTTTCCCTACAATATTAGCCAAGAGAAGATAGCTTGGTAATCTTAGTATGCTAACGAGTTAAAAACGGGCTGCTAAAAATTAGCTACGGGCTGCAATTTGGACACCCTTGTTATAGAAAGGATTTTTCAACGCAGCAATAACAGCTTTTCTCCCAAAAAAATATGGCCTCCATTGCTCAAAACAAGCAAACATCAACGAGTTCCAAAAAGACGACGACGCTACACGTGATGAGTACCCAGGAGATGAACGCCAGCATGGGACAAAACGCGTCGCTAATAGACTCTCTCACATCATGCAGACCATTTTCAAGTTTTTATTACTGTTGTTTTAATAAAATGTGTTTTAAACATTATGCTCTTTTAAACAGCGCAACACAAAAAGGACACAAACAAGTTTGTAATGACAATATAAAATAAAAATACCTGCAATGTGTTGGTGTCTTGCCAGATTTTGTAGGAATACACAATATGTATTCCTGCTGTAGGAGCACTTGCATTCAGAGGAGGGGCTACACATCCATGTGTAGATAGCAGTTTCACGCATTAATAACACAAAATATGGATTGTTACGATCATGCTTTGATTGTCAAAGATGTCAAAGATGTGATATTTCTACCTGAATAAATGCTTCTAATAGTCTGTACATTACATGTTGTACAAGTTAATGGTCTTCATATTTCTCTATTTATCAA
>NC_084731.1:73513375-73560875 GCF_033978785.1 Entelurus aequoreus
TAGTTTAAAGTTATCTTCATTGAAAAGTACAGTGCTTTTCCTTCAAAAATAAGGACATTTTAATGTGACCCCAAACTTTTGAACGGTATATATATATATATATATATATATATATATATATATATATATATATATATATATATATATATATATATATATATATATATATATATATATATATATATATATATATATATACATATATATATATATATATATATATATATATATATATATCAGCGATCCTGTTCTGTCTCCCTGTAATGTTTGTCTGATCTTGAATGGGATTGTGCTAAAAATTGTAATTTCCCCTCGGGGATTAATCAAGTATTTCTGATACTGATTCTGATATATGCTAAGGAGCAAAAAATGCTCAGTCAGCATTAGAAGCGCTAAAGAGTTGATTGTAAACAGTAAGAACATTTTATTGTGCATGAATACACCAAAGGGTTGCCTACAGCCACTTGCCGCTAATTGGTGGTTGTTTTCCTTGGTGGTCCTGAAAGAAAAGAGCGGATATGAGGCAGAGGTGGACGTAGAGAGAGACAGATGAAAGGCAAGGGAGGACATGTTGGCGACAGCTGCACTCATGGACACCTCCCCCTGCTGGTGCTTCCTCAAATAGACTCAAACTCCCTAGTCCAGGCTAAAGAAATACCCGATGGGGGACACGGGTCGCTCTTAGTTTTAGAGTGGGGTGGGGGAGATGTCAGCGAGAGAATCTTTGCTGGGAAATTGTTGAGTGAAGACCCCCTGCTGGGGGACAGTGTCACCTTCCTGGCTGCGCCCCTCCTCTCTTTATTTTGGTGTGCCTCACCTTGTCGTTTCAACAACACCCAACGTAAAACACTGTTCCCCTTGTGCAATGAACCACGTAAAAAACCAACAGGAGACCTTGGCGGGGTACAACCTCGCAATGATCAACAAGTCCTGAATCCGGACGGTGATCCGGACCAGCCCCGAATTCAAATCACTCGTTTTTTTGTCCCGTTTCTGACAATTCTGGAAAGTTTTATGCAAATCTGACCGCAATTTTCTGAGGTATGTGTCGTGGAATGACAAAAACCGAGTGTACACTTATCTGTTTCCACTATCTTTAACCTCTAGAAATGATCCCACTTGACTTTTCCACTTAGTTATGGAGATTTTCTTTGTGTAAACACATGGGGGCCATTTTGATATTTTTCATTTTCAAAACCAAAACAATATATTTACTTTTTTTTTTTTTCCTTTAGGGTTCCCCTCAAGTTTGGTCCCCGGGGACCCGGAAAAGTCTAAGTCATAAAAGTGTTGAAAATAAGTCATATATTATTATTATTTGTTTTAGTTTCAACTTTTAAATCAAACTTCAGATCTATGTGTCCATAATTTTTCTTTTTTCTTTTAAAAAAAAATCTTTTATGCCTTTTTTGTCAAAGAAAACCCTGTTTTTTATGGCATTTTCCCCCAAAATGTTTCAAAGTGTAATATTTGATGTGAAGTAATTTAGGCCTTGAAAATGTCAATAATGCATAACATTGATTTTGATTCAGTATTATTATTATATATTTTTTTTAACAATGACAGTTTAAATAAAAACAACACTAAAATTATTGGGGACCCAAAAAGGTCCCATTCATGGTAAAAAAAAATTCTAATATATATGTATATGTATATGTATATGTATATGTATATGTATATGTATATGTATATGTATATGTATATGTATATGTATATGTATATATGGCTGTGAATCTTTGGGTGTCCCATGATTTGATTCAATATCGATTCTTGGGTCACGATTCGATTCAAAATTGATTTTTTTTCAATTGAACACGATTCTCGATTCAAAAACGTTTTTTTTCCCTATTCAAAAGGATTCTCTATTCATTCAATACATAGGATTTCACCGGGATCTACCCCAGTCTGCTGACATGCAAGCAGAGTAGTAGATTTTTGTAAAAAGCTTTTATAATTCTAAAGGACAATGTGTTATCAACTGATTGCAATAATGTAAATTTGTTTTAACTATTAAATGAACCAAAAATATGACTCTTTTTATCTTTGTGAAAATATTGGACACAGTGTGTTGTCAAGCTTATGAGACGCGATGCAAGTGTAAGCCACTGTGACACTATTGTTCTTTTTATTTATTTTTTATAAATGTCTAATGATAATGTCAATGAGGGATTTTTAATCACTGCTATGTTGAAATTGTAACTAATATTGATACTGTTGTTGATAATATTCATTTTTGTTTCACAACTTTTGGTTTGTTCTTTGTCGTATTTGTGTCTCCTCTCAATTGCTCTGTTTATTGCAGTTCTGAGTGTTGCTGGGTCGGGTTTGGTTTTTCAATTGGATTGCATTATTATGGTATTGCTGTGTATTGTTTTGTTGGATTGATTAATTCTAAAAAAATAAAAAAATAAAAATAAAAAAATTAAAAAATGTAAAAAAAATTGATTTTTTAAAAATGAGAATTGATTCTGAATCGCACAACGTGAGAATCGCGATTCGAATTCGAATCGATTTTTTCCCACACCCCTAATATATATATATATATATATATATATATATATATATATATATATATATATATATATATATATATATATATATATATATATATATATATATATATATATATATATATATATATATATATATATATATATATATATATATATATATATATATATATATATATATATATATATATATAGTGTATATATATATACATATATATATATATATATATATATATATATATATATATATATATATATATATATATATATATATATATATATGTATATATATATATATATATATATATATATATATATATATATATATATATATATATATATATATATATATATATATATATATTATATATATATATATATATATATATATATACATACAGTGTTGGGACAACGCGAAAGTAACGCGTTACTGTAACGCCGTTAGTTTTGGCGGTAACTAGTAATCTAACGCATTATTTTTTATATTCAGTAACTCAGTTACCGTTACTACATGATGCGTTACTGCGTTATTTTACGTTACTTTTTATGTAGTATTGGCTAGAAACAGAAGATCTGAGTGTGTTTTGTGGCAGCGCTGCGGTGTCGTTCTTCCGAATCTCTTGTGTCACACGGAGGAGCCGCGCTGTGTGTGTGTCTGAGTGTGGGGAGGGAGGGGAGGGGTGCGCGCAGCAGCATTCGTGAGGGAGGGGCGGAGACAGAGAGAGCGAGAGAGTTGTTAACACGCATGCGTCGCCAGGCTCAGCTTTTTATCGATGGATTTATCAGATTAAATTTTTTATTATCTATAGCAGGGGTGTCAAAAGTGTGCCCCGGAGGCCATTTGAGGCCCACAGCTAATGTTTTAAAGGCCCGCGGCACTTTCTAAAAATACTATTAAAATAAACAAAAACATAACAAAAGTGAAATAAAAAAGCTTAAAGGTGAAATGTAATTTAGAAAACGTTACAATGTTGACTAATAAAACAAAGCTGGTTTTTTTTTCACTTAATTGTATTGGAACTCATGTTTCCCCTCAGTATGAACCGCAGCTCTCTAGTCCCGGCAGCACTCGTGCAGCAACTGGAACATAACCGACCATGCAGTTTAGACATGTTTACTGTGAGCTGGACTCAATTGTATTGGAATTTATGTTTCTTCTCAATACAAACCACAGCTCTCTGGTTTTGGCAGCTCTCGTGCAGCTACCAGATCATAACTGACCAAGCATTTTAGACATGTTTACTGTGAGCTGGACTCAATAGAATTGGAACTCACGTTTCCCCTCAGTATAAACCACAGCTCTCTGGTGCCGGCAGCACTCGTGCAGCAACGGAACATAACCGACCACACAGTTTAGACAAGTTCACTGTGAGGTGAACTCACTTGTATTGGAATTCATGTTTCACCTCAATATAAACCGCAGCTCCCCATCGTTGGAATCACTCGTGCAGCTACCAGAACATAACCGACCACGCAGTTTAGACAAGTTCACTGTGAGGTGGACTCAATTGTATTGGAATTCCTGTTTCTTCTGAATATAAACCGCAGCTCTCTGGTTTTGGCAGCTCTCGTGCAGCTACCAGACCATAACCGACCACACAGTTTAGACATGCTCACTGTGCGCTGGACTCAATTGAATTGGAATTCACGTTTCCCCTCAGTATAAACCGCAGCCCTCTGGTGCTGGCAGCACTCGTGCAGCAACGGAACATAACCGACCACACAGTTTAGACAAGTTTACTGTGAGGTGAACTCACTTGTATTGGAATTCATGTTTCACCTCAATACAAACCGCAGTTCCCCATCGTTGGAAGCACTCGTGCAGCTACCAGAATATAACCGACAACGCAGTTTAGACTTGTTTACTGTGAGCTGCACTTAATTGGATTGGAATTCATGTTTCCCCTCAATATAAACCACAGCCCTCTAGTGCCGGCAGCACTCGTGCAGCTACCATTGCCATGTTTGATTGTGAATGAGTCACATGTATCTTGCTGTTCACTCGTGTGTGCGTGTTGAGCCAGTAAACTGATGTACAAGCTGCACACTGACTACTCCTAACTTGTTGACTAGGCTGAAAAACATTTGACTGGGGGCCGCATGTAGTTGGACTCCTACGTTGTTTACTTCCGTGACGACCCCCTTAAAGTTTTGTCATCCATCAGAAATATCAAGCAGTGTGGAGCGAGTATTTTGCCTTTTTCCCATCATGCACTGGGTTGCATCTGAATGGGTGTCATCTTGAACTATGCGTTGTGCTTGGACATGTATTTTAAAAACAGTGATCAGGTTGTGTCATGTGTGACCTTGTGTGTTGTGTGGGTTTATTGGCGCCATGAGTGTGTTTGGACTGGGTCACCCAAGTAAATACTGTGCCGCGTCCATGTCAAACCACAATCCATGGCCATTGGCCTGACGTAGTCATGTCCTCCTCAATTTGGCGGCTGATATTTTAACTTGATTTGGAAACACCCCCGCCGGCAAAATTCCTGATCGAACTTGTATCGTTAAAAACTAGAATTTCTGGACTCCATCAGAGTAGCGAGGTCTACGATCTGTGGTGTTTTCCTTCCTACAAAACAGCTGCTAGAATGGAAGATTAGGGTTAGGTTCAGGGGTGGGGTTAGAGTTCCCCTCCATGTGAACCGCAGCTCTCCAGTGCCCGGCAGCACTCGTGCCGCACATTGACTGTGGGCGAGCCACCTTTGTTTTTACATGTGTGCACTCAGACTAATTTTTAAGCTGCACACAAGCTACTCTAATGCACCCCCCCCCACACCCCCCAATACACCTTTTACCTCTTGAAGGTCAGACCCCCCCCCCCCCCTGCCCCCTCTCCACTCGGCTGAGTGATCTTCCATTTTGCTGAGTCCAGCGAACGGCGACCCGGCTCAGCCTCTGAGGTCCATAAAGCAAAGTGGGAGTGACAGCTGTCGCTAAGGCCCCCCTCCCCGCCCCCTCCTCAACCCCATTTTGTCTTGATTTACGCTTTATTGTTCCTTATCGTCTTTCAAGGTTGCCGCAGCCAAAGAAGGCCCAAAGGGGGGGGGGGGGGGGGATTGTCCTGGCTGTTGTCACTCTTAGAGTACATCATCATCATCATCATCATCATCATCATCATCATCATCATCATCCCTACTTCCGTTTGTCGGTTTGCTGAGATAGCAACAGCAATAAAAACATTGTGATTGTTGACCTTTCACATCCTCTCATAGAATCCCCAAGCACACACGCCTCCTGGAGGCTGCGAGCGGTAGGGAGACGACATGGAGAGCCGTCAAATTGAATTCCAGAGATCCAAACGCCAGCGTGTGCAATCCATGAAATAGCGTGTGCTCTTAGTGGGCGCGCTCCTGGTGATTTACTAAGACTGAAGTCGAAAAGGCGTGCGGACCGCATCACCATGGAGACACTCATTTACCGCACATTCACATTCACGTTACGACACGTTTGTCGACATGTGCCACTTTTTATGTTTTTTTTAGAAGCAGTCCACATTGAAACCACTTTTTATTATTATTATTATTTTGTTAAAGGTGTGCTCATTGGAGAGATGCTGCACGTAACTCCTCTCAAGGTGCCAAAATGCATACTTAAATACGTTTTTTTCATATAAGAAATATTTTTTATGATAGATGTTCGATATGAAAAAAAACTAACGTCGTTGAAAAGTGCTCAAGGACACCGAAAACATAAGTTAAATTTGTTTTAATCAACCCTTTGAGTCCTCTGGACTTGTAACTGTAATCGGTGCGTAATAAGTACAGTACTTACAGTATTAACACTTTTTAGGCCCAACAAAATACTAAAAAAACACACCATAAACTGTACACCACTAATGTGATTGTTGTAAAGTAAGTAAAGCAGGACTACATTTTACTTAAAATGTACTAGCTTGATGCTAATATACATTGGCTTTGCTATTGACAAGCTACTGATTAGCATTAGCAATTTTACATGGCGATTTCAACACCCTCAAATGTGTTATTGAAAACTACATCTAAGATGCACGTTTCAATCAAACAGCTGGTGCCTAATTAGTACAATACTTACAGTGTTGGCACTTTTTAGGGCACAACAAAAATCTAAAAAACACCATAAACTATAATCTAATGCCATCTAAGGTTTTGGAATTGTAACTGTATTTGCAACTTACTATAATGTCACACTTGCATTGTGAAGTGAAGTGAATTACATTTATATAGCGCTTTTTCTCAAGTGACTCAAAGCGCTTTACATTGTGAAACCCAATATCTAAGTTACATTTAAACCAGTGTGGGTGGCACTGGGAGCAGGTGGGTAAAGTGTCTTGCCCAAGGACACAACGGCAGTGACTAGGATGGCGGAAGCGGGGATCGAACCTGCAACCCTCAAGTTGCTGGCACGGCCGCTCTACCAACCGAGCTATACCGCCCCATTGTATGTAAAGTAAGGCTCCACTTTTCTAAAAATGTGCGAGCTTGATGCTAATATACATTGGCTTTGCTATTGGCATGCTACTGATTAGCATTAGCCATTTTACATGGCGATTTCAACACCTCCAAATGTGTTATTGAAAACTACAACTAAGACGTACGTTACAATCAAACAGCTGGTGTGTAACAAGTTCAGTACTTACAGTATTAACACTTTTTAGGGCACTACAAAATACTGAAAAACACACCGTAAACTATACGCTACTGTCATCTAATCTCTTGAATATGTAACTGTAATTAAAACGCACTGTAATGTCATTCTTGTAAGGTAAGTAAAGCAAGGCTCCACTTTTCTAAAAAATGTGCTAGCTTGATGCTAATATACATTGGCTTTGCTAATGACATGCTACTTATTAGCATTAGCAATTTTACATTGCGATTTCAACACCTTAAAATGTGTTATTGAAAACTACAACTAAGATGCACGTTGCAATCAAACAGCTCGTGCCTAATTAGTACAATACCTACAGTATTAAAACTTTTTATGGCACAACAATTATCTAAAAAACACACCATAAACTATAAACTACTGACATCTAAAGTCTTGGACATGTAACTGTAATTGCAACTTACTGTGATGTCACACTTGTAAGGTACGCAAAACAAGGTTCTACTTTTCTAAAAATGTACTAGCTTGATGCTAATGTACATTGGATTTGCTATAGACATGCTACTGATTAGCATTTGGAATTTTATATGGCAATTTTAAAAACTTCAAATATGTTAATGAAAACCACAACTAAAATGCACATTACAATCAAACAGCTGGTGCGTAGTAAGTACAGTACTTACAATATTAACACTTTTTAGGGCACAACACAAACCTAAAAAACACTATAAACTATACACTACTGTCATCTAATTTTTTTGGACTTCTAACTGTAATAACAACTTACTGTGATGTCATACTTGCAATGTACGTAAAGTAAAGCTTCGCCTTTCCAAAAATGTGCTAGCTTGATTCTAATATTCATTGGCTTTGCTATTGACATGCTACTGATTAGCATTAGCCATTTTACATGGCAATTTCAACACCTCCAAATGTGTTAATGAAATCTACAACTAAAATGCACGTTATAATCAAAGAGCTGGTGCGCAATAAGTACAGTACTTACAATATTAACACTTTTTAGGGCACAACAAAAACCTAAAAAGCACACCATAAACTATACACTACTGTCATCGAATTTATTTAACTTGTAACTGTAATTAAAATTTACTGCAATGTCATTCTTGCAACGTAAGTAAAGTAAGGCGCCACTTTTCCCAGAAATGTGCTAGCTTGATGCTAATATACATTGGCTTTTCTATTGACATGCTATTGATTAGTATTAGCCATTTTACATGGCAATTTCAACAGGTCCAAATAAGTTTTTGAAAACTACAACTAAGATGCACATTACAATCAAACAGCTGGTGCGCAACAAGTACAGTACTTACAATATTAACACCTTTTAGGGCGCCACAAAATCTTAAAAACACAGAATAAACTATAAACTACTGTCATCTAACGTCTTGGACTTGCAACTGTAAATGCAACTTATTGTCATACTTGCAAATGAGACTCAGAAATGTGATAATAAGAAAACTGGGCAGCAGTTATCATAAAACAAACTTAAAAATTTGCAATAAAAACAGATTTCAATATCAAAAACAATTCATATTTATTGACACACAAAAATGCAGAGAATGGGAAAATTGCTATTGTGGAGTACTTATCCCTCGTAGTGACATCCCTGCTTTTTTGCTCGTAATCATAATGCCATTTTGTACGTCACAAGAAACACTTTCAGGAATAAATGTGTATTTTTATGAGGACAAAGTCGTAACGTTACGAGAATAAAGTCGTAAAAAAAAACAGTAAATGTCAAAATTACCATTTTGTAAGTCTGCATTTTCCTCACCTTTTTCCCCCCCTCGTCACTGTTCTGACGCCTAACGAGAAGGACTTTGGGCTTTCTTGTTGGACAGACTCCTGCTGAGTGGATAAAAAAAATGCCCCTACAAAACTATAGGGGGAGCACTGGAGCAAATCAAACAAATGACTGTTTCTTAGTGCTCCTTTAAGGTGAAAGTGAAAGTAAAAAAAGGTGCATGGTCACTGCAGCAGATGTATTCAATCCATCAGCACAACTCCCAGCGGGGACACGGTCACGTGAAGAGAAATCAGGAGACAGTAGCAGCAGCTTTTGGGCCTTTCTCCATTCTTCCACTCAGCACTTTTGCAACAGCTCCTTGCACGTGTGTCTTCATTGTGGCTGTGACAACCCGAAATGCTGCGGTCGACACTTCATTGCACAGGAAAAAAGAAACGTTGGTACGACCTGTTCAAGGGTCAGACTGTGCCCATCACGAACCGTTATTGGCAGAGAAAGGATCTTTGACGTGCATTTTTCCAGTAGGTCCTTGAGAACAGCAATGTTCCTGCCTTGTAGCTAGCGTTTTTGCAGTCACTCCTTAAAATAGACAGAGTGCTTCTGCTATTATGGAGGATCTTTGACTTGACATTTTGTAGAAGGTTCTGGAAAAACAGCAACAGTCCACATATTAAGGAGGATCTTTGACTAGCACTTTTTGGAAGGTTCTGAAAAACAGCAACAGTCATGTTATGGACGATCTTTGACTACCACTTTTTTAGAAAGTCCTGGAAAACAGCAGCAGTCCTCATATTATAGAGGATCTTTGACTAGCACTTTCATAAAACGTTCTGGAAAACCGCAACAGTCATGTTATTATGGAGGATCTTTGACTACCACTTTTTTTAGAAAGTCCTGAAAAAACAGCAACAGTCCTCGTATTAAGGAGGATCTTTGACTAGCACTTGTAAAAAACTTTCTGGAAAACAACAGTTTATGGAACATTTTTTACTAGCACTTCTTTTTCGAAGGTTCTGAAAAAGCAGCAGGCCTCATGTTATAGAGGATCTTTGACTTGACATTTTATAGAAGGTTCTTGAAAACGGCAACAGCCCTGTTATTATGGAGGATCTTTTACTAGCGCTTTTATAGAATGGTCTAAAAAACAGCAACAGTAATGTTATTATGAAGGATCTTTGACTACTACTTTTTTAGAAAGTCATGGAAAACAGCAGCAGTCCTCACAATAAGGAGGATCTTTGACTAGCACTTTTATAAAACGTTCTGGAAAACAACAACAGTCATGTTATTATGGAGGATCTTTGAATTGACATTTTGTGGAGAAGATTCTGAAAAACAGCAACAGTCATGTTATTATGAAGGATCTTTGACGACCACTTTTTTAGAAAGTCCTGGAGAACAGCAGCAGTCCTCATATTAAGGAGGATCTTTGACTAGCACTTTCATAAAACGTTCTGGAAAACAGCAACAGTCATGTTATTATGGAGGAACTTTGACTACCACTTTTTTAGAAAGTCCTGAAAAAACAGCAACAGTCCTCGTATTAAGGAGGATCTTTGACTAGCACTTGTAAAAAACTTTCTGGAAAACAACAGTTTATGGAACATCTTTTACTAGCACTTCTTTTTCGAAGGTTCTGAAAAAGCAGCAGGCCTCATGTTATAGAGGATCTTTGACTTGACATTTTATAGAAGGTTCTTGAAAACGGCAACAGCCCTGTTATTATGGAGGATCTTTTACTAGCGCTTTTATAGAATGGTCTAAAAAACAGCAACAGTAATGTTATTATGAAGGATCTTTGACTACTACTTTTTTAGAAAGTCATGGAAAACAGCAGCAGTCCTCTCAATAAGGAGGATCTTTGACTAGCACTTTTATAAAACGTTCTGGAAAACAACAACAGTCATGTTATTATGGAGAATCTTTGACTACAACGTTTTTAGAAAGTCCTGGAAAACAGGAGCAGTCCTCATATTAAGGATAATCTTTGACTAGCACTTTTTGGAAGGTTCTGAAAAACAGCAACAGTCATGTTATTATGGAGGATCTTTGACTACCACTTTTTTAGAAAGTCCTGGAAAACAGCAGCAGTCCTCATATTAAGGAGGATCTTTGACTAGCACTTTCATAAAACGTTCTGGAAAACAGCAACAGTCATGTTATTATGGAGGATCTTTGACTACCACTTTTTTAGAAAGTCCTGAAAAAACAGCAACAGTCCTCGTATTAAGGAGGATCTTTGACTAGCACTTGTAAAAAACTTTCTGGAAAACAACAGTTTATGGAACATCTTTTACTAGCACTTCTTTTTCGAAGGTTCTGAAAAAGCAGCAGGCCTCATGTTATAGAGGATCTTTGACTTGACATTTTATAGAAGGTTCTTGAAAACGGCAACAGCCCTGTTATTATGGAGGATCTTTTACTAGCGCTTTTATAGAATGGTCTAAAAAACAGCAACAGTAATGTTATTATGAAGGATCTTTGACTACTACTTTTTTAGAAAGTCATGGAAAACAGCAGCAGTCCTCACAATAAGGAGGATCTTTGACTAGCACTTTTATAAAACGTTCTGGAAAACAACAACAGTCATGTTATTATGGAGAATCTTTGACTACAACGTTTTTAGAAAGTCCTGGAAAACAGGAGCAGTCCTCATATTAAGGATAATCTTTGACTAGCACTTTTTGGAAGGTTCTGAAAAACAGCAACAGTCATGTTATTATGGAGGATCTTTGACTACCACTTTTTTAGAAAGTCCTGGAAAACAGCAGCAGTCCTCATATTAAGGAGGATCTTTGACTAGCACTTTCATAAAACGTTCTGGAAAACAGCAACAGTCATGTTATTATGGAGGATCTTTGACTACCACTTTTTTTAGAAAGTCCTGAAAAAACAGCAACAGTCCTCGTATTAAGGAGGATCTTTGACTAGCACTTGTAAAAAACTTTCTGGAAAACAACAGTTTATGGAACATCTTTTACTAGCACTTCTTTTTCGAAGGTTCTGAAAAAGCAGCAGGCCTCATGTTATAGAGGATCTTTGACTTGACATTTTATAGAAGGTTCTTGAAAACGGCAACAGCCCTGTTATTATGGAGGATCTTTTACTAGCGCTTTTATAGAATGGTCTAAAAAACAGCAACAGTAATGTTATTATGAAGGATCTTTGACTACTACTTTTTTAGAAAGTCATGGAAAACAGCAGCAGTCCTCACAATAAGGAGGATCTTTGACTAGCACTTTTATAAAACGTTCTGGAAAACAACAACAGTCATGTTATTATGGAGGATCTTTGAATTGACATTTTGTGGAGAAGATTCTGAAAAACAGCAACAGTCATGTTATTATGAAGGATCTTTGACGACCACTTTTTTAGAAAGTCCTGGAGAACAGCAGCAGTCCTCATATTAAGGAGGATCTTTGACTAGCACTTTCATAAAACGTTCTGGAAAACAGCAACAGTCATGTTATTATGGAGGAACTTTGACTACCACTTTTTTAGAAAGTCCTGAAAAAACAGCAACAGTCCTCGTATTAAGGAGGATCTTTGACTAGCACTTGTAAAAAACTTTCTGGAAAACAACAGTTTATGGAACATCTTTTACTAGCACTTCTTTTTCGAAGGTTCTGAAAAAGCAGCAGGCCTCATGTTATAGAGGATCTTTGACTTGACATTTTATAGAAGGTTCTTGAAAACGGCAACAGCCCTGTTATTATGGAGGATCTTTTACTAGCGCTTTTATAGAATGGTCTAAAAAACAGCAACAGTAATGTTATTATGAAGGATCTTTGACTACTACTTTTTTAGAAAGTCATGGAAAACAGCAGCAGTCCTCTCAATAAGGAGGATCTTTGACTAGCACTTTTATAAAACGTTCTGGAAAACAACAACAGTCATGTTATTATGGAGAATCTTTGACTACAACGTTTTTAGAAAGTCCTGGAAAACAGGAGCAGTCCTCATATTAAGGATAATCTTTGACTAGCACTTTTTGGAAGGTTCTGAAAAACAGCAACAGTCATGTTATTATGGAGGATCTTTGACTACCACTTTTTTAGAAAGTCCTGGAAAACAGCAGCAGTCCTCATATTAAGGAGGATCTTTGACTAGCACTTTCATAAAACGTTCTGGAAAACAGCAACAGTCATGTTATTATGGAGGATCTTTGACTACCACTTTTTTAGAAAGTCCTGAAAAAACAGCAACAGTCCTCGTATTAAGGAGGATCTTTGACTAGCACTTGTAAAAAACTTTCTGGAAAACAACAGTTTATGGAACATCTTTTACTAGCACTTCTTTTTCGAAGGTTCTGAAAAAGCAGCAGGCCTCATGTTATAGAGGATCTTTGACTTGACATTTTATAGAAGGTTCTTGAAAACGGCAACAGCCCTGTTATTATGGAGGATCTTTTACTAGCGCTTTTATAGAATGGTCTAAAAAACAGCAACAGTAATGTTATTATGAAGGATCTTTGACTACTACTTTTTTAGAAAGTCATGGAAAACAGCAGCAGTCCTCACAATAAGGAGGATCTTTGACTAGCACTTTTATAAAACGTTCTGGAAAACAACAACAGTCATGTTATTATGGAGAATCTTTGACTACAACGTTTTTAGAAAGTCCTGGAAAACAGGAGCAGTCCTCATATTAAGGATAATCTTTGACTAGCACTTTTTGGAAGGTTCTGAAAAACAGCAACAGTCATGTTATTATGGAGGATCTTTGACTACCACTTTTTTAGAAAGTCCTGGAAAACAGCAGCAGTCCTCATATTAAGGAGGATCTTTGACTAGCACTTTCATAAAACGTTCTGGAAAACAGCAACAGTCATGTTATTATGGAGGATCTTTGACTACCACTTTTTTTAGAAAGTCCTGAAAAAACAGCAACAGTCCTCGTATTAAGGAGGATCTTTGACTAGCACTTGTAAAAAACTTTCTGGAAAACAACAGTTTATGGAACATCTTTTACTAGCACTTCTTTTTCGAAGGTTCTGAAAAAGCAGCAGGCCTCATGTTATAGAGGATCTTTGACTTGACATTTTATAGAAGGTTCTTGAAAACGGCAACAGCCCTGTTATTATGGAGGATCTTTTACTAGCGCTTTTATAGAATGGTCTAAAAAACAGCAACAGTAATGTTATTATGAAGGATCTTTGACTACTACTTTTTTAGAAAGTCATGGAAAACAGCAGCAGTCCTCATATTAAGGAGGTCCTTTGACTAGCACTTTTATAGAAGGTTCTGGAAAACAACAACAGTCATGTTATTATGGAGAATCTTTGACTACAACGTTTTTAGAAAGTCCTGGAAAACAGGAGCAGTCCTCATATTAAGGATAATCTTTGACTAGCACTTTTTGGAAGGTTCTGAAAAACAGCAACAGTCATGTTATTATGGAGGATCTTTGACTACCACTTTTTTAGAAAGTCCTGGAAAACAGCAGCAGTCCTCATATTAAGGAGGATCTTTGACTATCACTTTCATAAAACGTTCTGGAAAACAGAAACAGTCATGTTATTATGGAGCATCTTTGACTACCACTTTTTTAGAAAGTCCTGAAAAAACAGCAACAGTCCTCGTATTAAGGAGGATCTTTGACTAGCACTTGTAAAAAATGTTCTGGAAAACAACAGTTTATGGAACATCTTTTACTAGCACTTCTTTTTCGAAGTTTCTGAAAAAGCAGCAGACCTCATGTTATAGAGGATCTTTGACTTGACATTTTATAGAAGGTTATGGAATACCACTTTTTTAGAAAGTCCTGGTTAAACAGCAGCAGTCCTCATATTAAGGAGGATCTTTGACTAGCACTTTTATAAAACGTTCTGGAAAACAACAACAGGCATGTTATCATGGAGGATCTTTGACAACAACTTTTTTAGAAAGTCCTGGAAAACAGGAGCAGTCCTCATATTAAGGATAATCTTTGACTAGCACTTTTTGGAAGGTTCTGAAAAACAGCAACAGTCATGTTATTATGGAGGATCTTTGACTACCACTTTTTTAGAAAGTCCTTGAAAACAGCAGCAGTCCTCATATTCAGGAGGATCTTTGACTAACACTTTCATAAAACGTTCTGGAAAACAGCAACAGTCATGTTATTATGGAGGATCTTTGACTACAACTTTTTTAGAAAGTCCTGGAAAACAGGAGCAGTCCTCGTATTTAGGAGGATCTTTGACTAGCACTTTTATAAAACGTTGTGGAAAACAACAGTTTAAGGAACATCTTTTATTAGCACTTATTTTTCGAAGGTTCTGAAAAAACAGCAGGCCTCATGTTATAGAGGATCTTTGACTTGACATTTTATAGAAGCTTCTGGAAAACGGGAATAGCCCTGTTATTATGGGGGATCTTTTACTAGCGCTTTTATAGAATGTTCTAAAAAACAGCAACAGTAATTTTATTATGAAGGATCTTTGACTACCACTTTTTTAGAAAGTCATGGAAAACAGCAGCAGTCCTCATAATAAGGAGGATCTTTGACTAGCAGTTTTATAAAACGTTCTAAAAAATAACAACAGTCATGTTATTATGGAGGATCTTTGACTACAACTTTTTTAGAAAGTCCTGGAAAACAGGAGCAGTCCTCATATTAAGGATAATCTTTGACTAGCACTTTTTGGAAGGTTCTGAAAAACAGCAACAGTCATGTTATTATGGAGGATCTTTGACTACCACTTTTTTAGAAAGTCCTTGAAAACAGCAGCAGTCCCCAATTTCAGGAGGGTCTTTGACTAGCACTTTCATAAAACGTTCTGGAAAACAGCAACAGTCATGTTATTATGGAGGATCTTTGACTAGCACTTTTATAAAACGTTCTGGAAAACAACAGTTTATGGAAGATCTTTTACTAGTACTTCTTTTTGGAAGGTTCTGAAAAAGCAGCAGGCCTAATGTTATAGAGGATCTTTGACTTGACATTTTATAGAAGGTTCTGGAAAAAATGCAACAGTCCTCATATTAAGGATGATCTTTGACTAGCACTTTTTGTAAGGTTCTGAAAAACAGCAACAGTCATGTTATTATGGAGGATCTTTGACTACCACTTTTTTAGAAAGTCCTTCAAAACAGCAGCAGTCCTCATATTAAGGAGGATCTTTGACTAGCAATTTTTGGAAGGTTCTGAAAAACAGCAACAGTCATGTTATTATGGAGGATCTTTGACTACCACTTTTTTAGAAAGTCCTGGACAAACAGCAGCAGTCCTCGTATTAAGGAGGCTCTATGACTAGTACTTTTATAAAACGTTCTGGAAAACAACAGTTTATGGAAAATATTTTACTAGCACTTCTTTTTCGAAGGTTCTGAAAAAGCAGCAGGCCTAATATTATAGAGGATCTTTGACTTGACATTTTATAGAAGGTTATGGAAAACGGCAACAGTCCTGTTATTATGGAGGATATTTTACTAGCGCTTTTATAGAATGTTTTAAAAAACAGCAACAGTCATGTTATTATGAAAGATCTTTGACTACCACTTTTTTAGAAAGTCCTGGAAAACAGCAGCAGTCCTCATATTAAGGAGGTCCTTTGACTAGCACTTTTATAGAAGGTTCTGGAAAACGGCAACAGTCATGTTATTATGGAGGATCTTTGAATTGACATTTTGTGGAGAAGATTCTGAAAAACAGCAACAGTCATGTTATTATGAAGGATCTTTGACGACCACTTTTTTAGAAAGACCTGGAAAACAGCATCAGTCCTCATATTAAGGAGGATCTTTGACTACCAATTTCATAAAACATTCTGGAAAACAGCAACAGTCATGTTGGTATGGCAAAATGGCGGCGCATGGGAATGCAGCGGCTATGCTAACGCTCTTGGGAGTGTAGAGCGATTTGGCAAAAAACACCCGTCATTTCTGTCAATTTCATGGCTGGCTCAAAGCGTGAACACTCTGTGATCACATACGACCGACAGACAATTCTGGATGTGGATGGATCGGGTCGTTATAGACTGAAAGATGCATGTACGGTGGACCTCCTCGCTAGCATGGGAATACTTCGTGGGCTACATCGAGCGGCCTTTGTAGCAGCGGAGTCAAGTGCTAGCGGTGACCGCCAATGGAGACGACATAAGCGGTGCGAGCGGAAGCAGAAGCGGGGATGCCGAGTTGGGCTAACAACAAAGAGAAAAGCTAACCAAAGAAGCGTGGAGTCTCCGGGTAAGAAGCCATTTAAACTAGAACTAGCCGGCGTCAGGCTGGATAATCCCTGCACACATAGCAATTCTCTTAGAATAAAACACAACTCACATAATGTTTTTTCTTTTGTGACCGTGTCAGAGGCAGACATACATTGTACTGAGGTAGCTAACTATGATGCGTTCAGTTTATCGCAACATCAAGCAAACAATCTGAATATCCCCGTCGTATCAATTCCTAGATATGGTCGAAACTATTTAAAGTGCAATACGCATAATACACGCAACATTATTAATATTGCTACTTCGGATAATTTCAACAAACAATCCTCAAAACAGCCCACTACCTATAATATGGGCTTTTTAAACATAAGATCATTATCTTCCAAAACGTTATTAGTTAATGAAGTCATTAGAGACAACAAACTTGACGTCGTTGGTCTCGCCGAGACCTGGCTCAAACCAGACGATTTTTTTGCGCTAAATGAGGCATCTCCTCCTAACTATACCGATACACATGTTGCCCGACCTCTTAAAAGGGGAGAGGGTGTCGCACTAATATACAATGAAAACTATAATCTTACACCTAACCTAAATAATAAATATAACTCATTTGAGGTGCTCACTTTGAGGTTTGTCACATTGCTGCCTCTCCACCTGGCTGTTATCTACCGCCCCCCTGGGCCCTATTCGGACTTCATCAGTGAATTCTCAGAGTTTGTTGCTGATCTAGTGACGCACGCCGACAATATAATCATAATGAGGGACTTTAATATCCATATGAATACCCCATCGGACCCTCCATGCGTGGCGCTCCAGACTATAATTGATAGCTGTGGTCTTACACAAATAATAAATGAACCCACGCATCGCAATGGTAATACGATAGATCTAGTGCTTGTCAGGGGTGTCACCACCTCTAAAGTTACGATACTCCCGTACACTAAAGTAATGTCCGATCATTACCTTATAAAATTCGAAGTTCTGACTCATTGTCAACTAACTAATAATAATAATAATAACTACTATAGCAGCCGCAACATTAATGCTGCCACAACGACGACTCTTACTGACCTACTGCCTTCGGTAATGGCACCATTCCCAAATTATGTGGGCTCTATTGATAACCTCACTAACAACTTTAATGACGCCCTGCGCGACACCATTGATATTGTAGCACCGCGAAAGCTAAAAAGGGCCCCTAAAAGGCGTACCCCATGGTTTACAGAAGAAACTAAAGCCCAGAAATTATCATGTAGAAAGCTGGAACGCAAATGGCGTGCGACTAAACTTGAGGTTTTCCATCAAGCATGGTGTGATAGTTTAATAACTTATAAACGCATGCTTACCTCAGCTAAAGCTAAATATTACTCAAATCTCATCCACCTCAACAAAAATTATCCTAAATTTCTGTTTAGTACAGTAGCATTGCTAACCCAACAAGGGACTTCTCCCAGTAGCTCCACCCACTCAGCAGATGACTTTATGAATTTCTTTAATAAGAAAATTGAAGTCATTAGAAAAGAGATTAAAGACAATGCATCTCAGCTACAACTGGGTTCTATTAACACAAATACGACTGTATATACGACGGATACCGCCCTCCAAAATAGTTTATCTCTCTTTGATGAAATAACATTGGAGGAATTGTCAAAATGTGTAAATGGGACAAAACAAACAACATGTTTACTTGACCCAATTCCTGGGAAACTTATCAAGGAGCTTTTTGTATTACTAGGTCCATCAGTGTTAAATATTATAAACGTATCACTTTCCTCTGGCACTGTTCCCCTAGCATTCAAAAAAGCGGTTATTCATCCTCTACTCAAAAGACCTAACCTCGATCCTGATCTCCTGGTAAACTACCGGCCGGTGTCCCACCTTCCGTTTATCTCGGAAATCCTCGAAAAAATTGTAGCACAGCAGCTAAATGAACACTTAGCGTCTAACAATCTCTGTGAACCTTTTCAGTCCGGTTTCAGGGCAAATCACTCTACGGAGACAGCCCTCGCAAAAATGACTAATGATCTATTGCTAACGATGGATTCTGATGCTTCATCTATGTTGCTGCTTCTTGATCTTAGCGCCGCTTTCGATACTGTTGATCATAATATTTTATTAGAGCGTATCAAAACGCGTATTGGGATGACAGACTTAGCCTTGTCTTGGTTTAACTCTTATCTTACTGACAGGATGCAGTGTGTCTCCCATAACAATGTGACCTCGGACTATGTTAAGGTAACGTGCGGAGTTCCCCAGGGTTCGGTTCTTGGCCCTGCACTCTTTAGTATTTACATGCTGCCGCTAGGTGACATCATACGCAAATACGGTGTTAGCTTTCACTGTTATGCTGATGACACCCAACTCTACATGCCCCTAAAGCTGACCAACACGCCGGATTGTAGTCAGCTGGAGGCGTGTCTTAATGAAATTAAACAATGGATGTCTGCTAACTTTTTGCAACTCAACGCTAAGAAAACGGAAATGCTGATTATCGGTCCTGCTCAACACCGACATCTATTTAATAATACCACCTTAACATTTGACAACCAAACAATTAAACAAGGTGACTCTGTAAAGAATCTGTGTATTATCTTCGACCCAACTCTCTCGTTTGAGTCACACATTAAGAGTGTTACTAAAACGGCCTTCTTTCATCTCCGTAATATCGCTAAAATTCGTCCCATTTTGTCCACAAGCGATGCTGAGATCATTATCCATGCGTTCGTTACATCTCGTCTCGATTACTGTAACGTTTTATTTTCGGGCCTCCCTATGTCTAGCATTAAAAGATTACAGATGGTACAAAATGCGGCTGCTAGACTTTTGACAAAAACAAGAAAGTTTGATCATATTACGCCTATACTGGCTCACTTGCACTGGCTTCCTGTGCACCTAAGATGCGACTTTAAGGTTTTACTACTTACGTATAAAATACTACACGGTCAAGCTCCTGCCTATCTTGCCGATTGTATTGTACCATATGTCCCGGCAAGAAATCTGCGTTCAAAGAACTCCGGCTTATTAGTGATTCCCAGAGCCCAAAAAAAGTCTGCGGGCTATAGAGCGTTTTCCATTCGGGCTCCAATACTATGGAATGCCCTCCCGGTAAAAGTTAGAGATGCTACCTCAGTAGAAGCATTTAAGTCTCATCTTAAAACTCATTTGTATACTCTAGCCTTTAAATAGACTCCCTTTTTAGACCAGTTGATCTGCCGTTTCTTTTCTTTTCTTTTCTACTCTGCTCCAAACCCGAGGTGGACCGCTAGCCTGTTCATCAGATGGGGACATCTCTACGCTGCTGACCCGTCTCCACTCGGGATGGTTCCTGCTGGCCCCACTATGGACTGGACTTTCGCTGAAGTGTTGGACTTTCACAATATTATGTCAGACCCACTCGACATCCATTGCTTTCGGTCTCCCCTAGAGAGGGGGGGGGGGGGGGGGGTTACCCACATATGCGGTCCTCTCCAAGGTTTCTCATAGTCATTCACATTGACGTCCCACTGGGGTGAGTTTTCCTTGCCCGTATGTGGGCTCTGTACCGAGGATGTCGTTGTGGCTTGTACAGCCCTTTGAGACACTTGTGATTTAGGGCTATATAAATAAACATTGATTGATTGATTGATTGATTGATTGATGTTATTATGGAGGATCTTTGACTACCACTTTTTTTTTTTTTTTAGAAAGTCCTGGAAACCAACAGCAGTCCTCTCATTAAGGAGGGTCTTTGACAACCGCTTTTATAAAACATTCTGGAAAAAAACAACAGTCATGTTATCATGGAAGATCTTTGACTACCACTTTTCTTTAGAATGTCCTGGAAAACAGCAGCAGTCATTGTATTAAGGAGGATCTTTGACTAGCACTTTTATAGAAGGTTCTGGAAAACAACCGTTTATGGAAGATATTTTACTAACACTTCTTTTTGGAAGGTTCTGAAAAAACAGCAGGCCTCATATTATAGAGGATCTTTGACTTGACATTTTTAGAAGGTTCTGGAAAAACAGCAACAGTCCTCATATTAAGGATAACGTCTACCTCTCCTGTTATCGTGGACAAAAGGGAAGTAGAAACGCATATAAAGAGACAGGTGTCACAGAAATTATTGCAGTAGGAGGGACAACGAGACAATGGTTCCACATTGACAAAACATCTAACAGACTTCAGGTATTTACATGTAACTTACACATTTTGTGTAAATATAACAATAATAAAACATTATAAAATACATTATTTACATGACTTAATTGACCCTGTTACATGTGGCCCTCAGTGGAAAAAGTTTGGGCTCCCCTGATTTAGATCGACTCGATTTGGGAAATTGGCCTAATAAATAGGGATCTGAAACGCTGGATGACTGAAATGACCCCGGATCACCTAATACTCCTTTGTATTAGTACGTATGCCATATTAGGAAATACTTTGCTCAGTACTATCGAGCAAGGATGATGTAGTGAGGTCCTCAAGGTGCTCCGCCCTCCTCACCGAGACAAGAAAATCCTTCACTTTGCTTCATCAATTAATAATAGTGCGCCATGGGGGTCAGTAAGGTTTGTGTACACACACACACACACACACACACACACACACACACACACACACACACACACACACACACACACTCACACACACACACACACACACATTTTCCTCTTCATAAAATGAGTCATTCATTTGTAGGGAGATGAGATTTAGCGAGGTGGAGGTGGGAGCATATATCCTGCCTCCCCTCAGGGCGCCGTGTCATATTTACTGTGTAATTGATTTTTAAACACACGCGTCTCTCTCCATTTCAGCACTGTCATTTATTTGATTTATTTATTTTTCTGCCTGCCACTTCTCTTTCCTCTACGGTCCCCCCGAGCAATGGACTGTGGACTTTTATAATAATCATCCCTTCGTGGCAAGATAAACATCATCTGGGCTCTTTCTTCTGACATGAGCCGCTTGTGGCGCCCATGGGCAAGGCAGCGAGATGAAGAGGTGGGAGTGGAGTAGATTGAGACAACGTTGATGTCTAACATTGGATCCACGTTGTTGGTTAGGAAATGACCACATTTCAAAGGTCAAATCAGTATCAGAACCCAACATTTATTAAACGTTGTCATTGAGCATTTTGTTTCAACGTTGTATTTGTGTTGTAGAATATTGGTTGGAAAATGACCAAATTTCAATGGTCAAATCAACATCACAACCCGACATTGATTAAATGTCTCCAAAAAGCATGTTGTTCCATTAGGTTTGAGTTGACCAAATAACCAAAATTCAATGGTCAAATCAACGTCAGAACCCAACATTGAATAAACGTTGTCAAAAAGCATGTTGTTTCAACGTTGTATTTGTGTTGTAGAATATTGGTTGGGAAATGACCAAATTTCAAAGGTCAAATCAAAGTCACAACCTGACATTGATTAAATGTCTCCAAAAAGCATGTTGTTTCAACGTTGTATTTGTGTTGTAGAATATTGGTTAGGAAATGACCAAATTTCAATGGTCAAATCAGCATCATAACCCAACATTGATTAAACGTAGTCAAAAAGCATGTTGTTTCAATGTTGTATTTGTGTTGTAGAATATTGGTTGGAAAATTACCCAATTTCAATGGTCAAATCAACGTCACAACCTGACATTGATGAAATGTTGTCAAAAAGCATGTTGTTCCATTAGGTTTGAGTTGACCAAATAACCAAAATTCAATGGTCAAATATATGTCAGAACCCAACATTGAATAAACGTCATCAAAAAGCATGTTGTTTCAAAATTGTATTTGTGTTGTAAAATATTGGTTGGAAAATTACCCAATTTCAAAAGTCAAATCAACGTCACAACCTGACATTGATTAAACGTCGTCAAAAAGCATGTTGTTTCAACGTTGTATTTGTGTTGTACAAAAGCCAAAACCAGGGAAGTGGGCACATTGTGTAAATGTTAAATAAAAACAGAATACAATGATTTGCAAATCCAA
This sequence comes from Entelurus aequoreus, assembly GCF_033978785.1. Classification (NCBI taxonomy): domain Eukaryota; kingdom Metazoa; phylum Chordata; class Actinopteri; order Syngnathiformes; family Syngnathidae; genus Entelurus; species Entelurus aequoreus. The sequence continues at coordinate 73,536,352 of NC_084731.1, forward strand.
TTGAATAGACTGCAGAGACAAGATGTTTAATGTTCCGACTGAGAAACTTTTTTTTCTTTTTTTTGCAAATAATCATTAACCTAGAATTTAATGGCAGCAACACATTGCAAAAAAGTTGTCACAGGGGCATTTTTACCACTGTGTTACATGGCCTTTCCTTTTAACAACTGAGGAGACCAATTTTTGAAGTGGAATTCTTTCCCATTCTTGCTTGATGTACAGCGTAAGTTGTTCAACAGTCCGGGGGTCTTAGTTGTGGTATTTTAGGCTTCAAATTGCGCCTCACATTTTCAATGGGAGACAGGTCTGGACTACAAGCAGGCCAGTCTAGTACCCGCACTCTTTTACTATGAAGCCACTCTGTTGTAACACGTGCAGAATGTGGCTTGGCATTGTCTTGCTGAAATAAGCAGGGGCGTCCATGATAACATTGCTTGGATGGCAACATATGTTGTTCCAAAAACTGTATGTACCTTTCAGCATTAATGGTGCCTTCACAGATGTGTAAGTTACCCATGCCTTGGGCACTAATACACCCCCATACCATCACAGATGCTGGCTTTTCAACTTTGCGCCTAGAATCAGAATCAGAATCAGAATCAGAAATACTTGAGGGGAAATTACAATTTGCAGCACAATCCCATTCAAGATCAGACAAACATTAATCCGGATGGTTCTTGTCCTCTTTGTTCCGGAGGACACGACGTCCACAGTTTTCAAAAAAAAATTGAAATGTGGACTCGTCAGACCACAGAACACTTTTCCACTTTGTATCATTCCATCTTAGATGAGCTCAGGCCCAGCGAAGCCGACGGCGTTTCTGGGTGTTGTTGATAAATGGCTTTGGCTTTGCATAGTAGAGTTTTCACTTGCACTTAAGAGATGTAGCGACCAACTGTGGTTACTGACAGTGGTTTTCTGAAGTGTTCCTGAGCCCATGTGGTGATATCCTTTACACACTGATGTCGCTTTTTGATGCAGTACCGCCTGAGGGATCAAAGGTCAGTAATATCATTGCTTATGTGAAGTGATATCTCCAGATTCTCTGAACCTTTTGATAATATTACGGAGCGTAGATGTGAAATCCCTAAATTCCTTGCAATAGCTGGTTGAGAAATGTTGTTCTTAAACAATTTGCTCACGCATTTGTTGACAAAGTGGTGACCCTCGCCCCATCCTTGTTTGTGAATGACTGAGCATTTCATGGAAACTGCTTTTATACCCAATCATGGCACCCACCTGTTCCCAATTAGCCTGTTCAGCTGTGGGATGTTCCAAATAACTGTTTGATGAGCATTCCTCAACTTTCTCACTCTTTTTTGCCACTTTGGCCAGCTTTTTTGGAACATGTTGCAGGCATCAAATTCCAAATGAGCTAATATTAGCAGAAAATAACAAAGTTTTCCTGTTCGAACATTAAGTATCTTGTCTTTGCAGTCTATTCAATTGAATATAAGTTGAAAATCATTGTATTCTGTTTTTATTTACCATTTACACAACGTGCCAACTTCACTGGTTTTGGCTTTTGTAGAATATTGGTTGGGAAATTACCAAATTTCAATGGTCAAATCAACGTCACAACCCAACATTTAACACATGTTGTCAAAAAGCATGTTGTTTCAACGTTGTATTTGTGTTTTGGAATATTAGTTGAGAAATGACCAAATTTCAACGGTCAAATCAATATCAGAACCCAATATTGATTAAACGTTGTTAAAAAGCATGTTGTTTCAACGTTGTATTTGTGTTGTAGAATATTGGTTGGGAAATGACCTAAATTCAATGTCAAATCAATGTCAGAACCCAACATTGAATAAACGTTAAAAAGCATGTTGTTTCAACGTTGTGTTTGAGTTGCTCAACACCAGGACCTAATTCAACAAGTTCCCAACTTTGTATTTCAATGTCTTGTGCCTGCTGGGAAATGTCATGTTCATCGCAAACAATTTGACCTTTATCTGTGTTTCTGCCATTATTTCCTGCTTTGTGCTTTTATTTTGTTACATCTGTTTCCTGTTTGGCGCTCAATGCTGTGGAGCGCAATGCTGTGTGATATTTCTCCGTTTTCAGGACAGTGGAACCTCGATTTACCAACTTTATTGGTTCATGAACATGGTTTGCGAATCGTAAAGTTTGTTTGGTGAAGGATTTTTTTTCCAAAAAAAACAACGTAAATATTTAAATGGTTTTCAGCCTCGACAAAAGCCCATATTTTAGTAAACGTTTGTACATTTTAAACAATATATAAAGTATATCTCTTACAATATTTGTATCTAAAATCATGGCGTTTTTCATTTCATTTTCATTTCATTTTTATTTATCTCCTTCATTGATGTGCATCTTTGATAGACAATTATAACACAATTATTCAGTTACACCGTTACACACCAATGCCTGAGAAGGAGCAGGATGAAGAAAAATCTTATATTTTCCTGCCCCCTTCACATAATACATAGTCTTACTTAATGATATGTGAACCAACAATTACATCCAAATATAACGAAAACAAAACAAAACAAAACAAAAAAAACACAAGTGCAAAACTTCATGAAGTACAAACCGAACAAAAAAACAAAAGAAGTAATATACACCTCACGGGATGATACAAAACAAATACAAAACCAGGCAAAAAACAAGTAAATTAATAAATATAAAGCAAAATGTAAACACTTATGGCTGTCCATATGATTTCATTGTTCTGTCTTTATAAATTTTTTTTCAATTGGAATAATATTTTTACAATCTTTTATCTCATTATAAAGAGAATTCCATAGTTTAACCCCCACCACTGATATGCACATTTGTTTTAAAGTTGTCCTTGAATACTGATGTTGGAAATGACCTTTTCTTCTATGCTCTTCATTCTCAGAAGTGATGACAAACATTTTTTGTAAATTTGCTGGTAATGTTTTGCTTTTAGCCTTAAACATGACACATAATGTCTGTAACTTTACTAGCTCCTGTAATTTCAACAAACCTGAATTAATGAATAATATGTTAGTGTGTTCTAAGTAATCTACTTTATGAATAATCCTTATAGCTCTTTTCTGTAGTTGATACAATGCCTTTATGTTACTCTTATATGTGTTCCCCCACACTTCCACACAGTAGCTGATATATTGCCCTATAATCTAACACATATTTTACCTTATTTAATATAAAAATACTCTTAGACATCTTTTTCCGTAGATGTGCAATATGAGATTTCCATGTCAGACCGTCATCCAGTATCACTCCTAAAAATCTAAGTTCAGAAACCTTTTCAATATCAATTCCATTTATTGACAATTTGATCGTTTCCTCCCTTTTCCTCTTACAAAAAATCATGAACTTTGTTTTTTCTACATTTAATGATAATTTATTGGCATCAAACCATCTCTTAAGTTTAATCATTTCCTGTTCAATAATTTTTGATAATGCTTTTAAGTCGTGTCCCGAACTATAAAAGTTGGTGCCGTCCGCAAATAATACAAATTTCAATAACTTTGATACCTCACATATATCATTAATATATAAAATAAACAATTTTGGTCCCAAAACCAAACCTTGTGGAATTCCACATTCAATCCACATTTGTTCAGATGTATTACCCATAAAATCCACAAACTCTTGTCTATTATCTAAATAACTTCTTAGCCAGTCTAAAACTACTCCTCTCACACCAAATGAATACAACTTGGACAATAATATAGAATGATCTATAGTATCAAATACTTTTTTAAGATCGATAAATACCCCTATAGTGTATTTCTTATTATCAGTTGCTGTTGCTATATCCTCAATTATATTCATTACAGCTGAAGCAGTGGATCTATTGGTCCGGAATCCATACTGGCTCTTGTTTTTGGTATCTAAACAGTAATTTATTATATACACTGGAATTTAACGATAGGATATCACACACGGAAGTCCTTTTGGTGCCCTCACAAATGATCAGAAATCACAAAAATCTTTATTTCTAACAACGATATTGCTACTATAATATTTGTTTAAAATAGTAAAATCCATTTAGATTACAAATTAGATTAAAAGTCTGGTTTTGTCACAATCAAAACTTGATGTGGTCGATTCTTCCATACTTGTGAGCGCCATTAATGTTTTCCTCGCAAATAGTCTTTTTTTTTTTTTTTTTAACTCCACAGTGATTCCCTCCTTCTTTCAAAGCTGTTCTGTCGTCTTATTGTGAAAAAAGGGGAAAATAAATCACAACAAGGCAAAATGGAAAAACTTGTTAAAAGGTGAAACAAACCAAAAAGTGTTGAATAGTGACTAGTAATGTACTGTGCCCTGTTTTTTGCCTGGAGGCGGGAGACAAAATAAATGACTGACTAACTTTTATGGACAATTCTGAAAAAAACAGCAAAAATCCTGTTATTATGGAGGATCTTTGACTTGAAATTTTATAGACGGTTCTGGGAAAACAGCAAGAGTTCTGTTATTATGGAGGGTCTTTGACTAGAAATGTTATAGAAAGTTTTTAAAAAAACACAAAAGTCCTGTTTTTGGAAGTTCTTACACTAGAACTTTCATAGACGGTTTTAAAAAACAGCAGGAGTCCTGCTATAATGAGGATTTTTGACTATAAATTGTATAGACAGTTAAAAAAAAACCGGCAACAGTCCTGTGTTTGGATGATCTTAGACTATAACTTTTATAGAAGGTTCTGAAAAACAGCAAAAGTCCTGTTAGTATGGAGGATCTTTGACTTGAAATTTTGTAGACGTTCTGAAAAACAGCAACAGTCCTGTTAATAATGGAGGACTTTGACTAGAAGTTTTATGGAAAGTTCTAATAAAAAACAGCAACAGTCCTATTTTTGGACGATCTTATACTAGAACTTTTGTAAATGGTTCTGAAAAAACAGCAAAAATCCTGTTTTATGGAGGATCTTTGATTAGAAATGTTATGGAAAGTTCTAAAAAACATCAAAAGTCTTATTTTTTGGAAGATCTTAAACTATAACTTTTACACACAGTTCTGAAAAACAGTTAGAGTCCTGTTATTATGAAGGATCTTTGAATAGACATGTTATAGAAAGTTCTGAAAAACAGCACTAGTCCTGTTATTATGGAGGATCTTTGACTAGAAATGTTATGGACAATTCCTTAAAAAAACAGCAACAGCCCTGTTTTTTGAGGATCTTAAACAATAACTTTTTTTATGGAGGATCTTTAAATATACATTTTATAGAAAGTTCTAAAAAACATCAACAGTCTTGTTTTTTTCAAAATCTTAAACTAGAACTTTTATAGACAGTTCTGAAAAACAGCAATAGTCCTGTTATTATGTAGGATCTTTGACTATACATTTTATAGAAAGTTCTAAAAAACAGCAACAGTCCTGTTTTGGGAAGTTCTTAGACTATAAGTTTTATAGAAAGTTCTGAAAAACAGCAAACGTCCTGTTATTATGGAGGATCTTTGACTAGAAATTGTATGGAAAGTTCTAAAAAAAAAAAACAGCAACAGTCCTGTTTTTGGAAGATCTTAGACTATAGCTTTTATAGACGGTTCTGAAAAAACTGAAAAAACCCTGTTATTATGGAGGATCTTTGACTCGAAACTTTATAGATAGTTCTAAAAACGATCAACAGTCTTGTTTTTTGGAAGATTTTAAACTAAAACTTTTATAGACAGTTCTGGAAAACAGCAATTGTCCTGTTATTATGGAGGATCTTTGACTATAAATGTTATTGAAAGTTCTAAAAAAAAACAGCAACAGTCCTGTTTTTGGAAGATTTTAGACTAGAACTTTTATAGACGGTTCTGAAAAAACAGCAAAAATCCTGTTAGTATGGAGGATCTCTGACTATAAATTTTATGGAAAGTTCTACAAAATACACCTCCCGCTACCCCCTAGCCCCCCACCCCACACACACACACACACACACACACACACACACACACACACCTTGTAGCGTTCCGGAAGAGTTAGTGTTGTGTTTATGTGGTGTTACGGTGCGGATGTTCTCCCGAAATGTGTTTGTCATTCTTGTTTGGTGTGGGTTCACAGTGTGGCGCATATTTGTAACAGTGTTAAAGTTGTTTATACGGCAACCCTCAGTGTGACCTGTATGGCTGTTGATCAAGTATGCGTTGCATTCACTTGTATTGGTGCGTGCAGAAGCCACACATATCATGTGACTGGGCCAGCACGTCGTTGGACTGAATGAAAAGCGGACGTGACAACAGCTCGGGGCAGATTTCCGGGAGGGTTGGCAAGTATGAGAATTAGCGGTGAATGCGGTGTTACCGCGGCACCACCGCTATGTATAATCGGCGGGCCAATTTTGGCCCGCGGGCCAGAGTTTGACACCCATGACTTAAATGGAGGATCCTCCAGACGTCCACTTTATCCTACAGTCTTTGCTTTTTGTCGATCCAATATTTGGTTTATTAAAGACTTTATAACCTATTTAAAAAATTAAAAAAAATTTCCTATGGGGCAAAATTCCCAAATACGCACAAATCCAAGGTCTAATGGATTCCAGTCCCTTGCAAAGAAACCTAGCGAGGAGTCCAGTGAGAGTGCAGGACTACACTTCACACTTGATTACTACCCCACCACACTTTTTCTAGCGGTAAACCACTTTTGGCAGCGGGGGCAAGTCACGTATTTTGATGAAACGTGGCACCGCGGCTCAGCCGGAATTCATTACTTCAACCAATCGGGACGGTTTGCCAGTTTCCCGGCACGCTCGCGGATGGACAGAACACATCTGCTGTGTCTTTTTGGCGATGAAGGAAAAAGGCGTACTTTTAGGCAGGAAGAAGGAAAGAAAGAGGAGAGAGCGGTGCAATTAGAGGAGAGAGACCTCCTTCCTTAGGGGGGTGCGTGGCTCCTCTAATCAATCCATGGATGCATTGTAAAATCAATGCTGTGTATAATTAGGGCAATCCAAGGGTAAAAAAAAAAAAAAAAACCTACTCTGCATTTTGCCTCCGTCTGCATTCACGCGGTGCTTTAATAACGCCTTCATAAAAAATGGCTGCGGGGGTCTTCCAATTGGGTCGGAATCACTGAAAAACCCCTGGCTGTACGACTCGTAGCCTTAAAGCTAACAACCACGTGCCGCCGTAAACTTTAGTCCAGGCGCTTTTTTGGCCGCAGCCTTGTTGTGTTTTTCCAATAGTTTTCTAGCAGCACTCTCCCTTCAGCTGAGCTCTGAATCGATAGTTTCTCTCACGTTGACTCATCATATATTTTCCTTTTCTGGCCCTCGCTAAGGAACATTTTCCACAAGGTCCTCCCGCTCCCTTTTTCTGCATTGTGCCGGAATAAATAAAAGGCTTCTATTTATGGGGATAAGAACTGGCGTTATGTTTAAAACTAGCTTGCTTGTTGTCCCTTTACAGCCACCGTACTTATGGCCTACGTTTACATCTTTCCTTCCTTTCTTCCTCCAGCATGGCACTTGTCATGTTTGGGCCCAATTCCTGCATTGGAATGTCAAATGAACCTCAGCTCCCTCGTGCTGGCAGCACTCGTGCAGCCCCAGACCATGATGGTATATGTGGCCCAGGTCCCCGAAGGAGGGCTTTGCTACATCAGAATGTCACTGTGGAGGGGGGCGTGGTCTGCGGGCCTGCCGCGGAGCAGGGTGTGTAAGGACCGGCCTCGAAGACAGCGGCAGGCGAGTTGATTGCCCAGCTGGGGTTTGTTATCAAATCACCTGTCGCCCTTATTAGCAGCAGCCGGAATGAGACACATTGTTGGAGTTGGAGTTAGAGAGAGAGAAAGACACGCTGGAGAGCACAACGGAGAGCAAGAGAGACTAAGACTGAAAAGTCGAGTGCGGTTGCCGTAGAGTGGACTCAATAAAAACATTATTGTAACCAGAATACCGGGCTCTCGTGCCAGTGTGTGGTGGTCAGGGGAACCCACGGCAGAGCATTGCCACAGTCACAATCCATGTCAGAATTCAAAATCTGCCTCAGTCAACCGCACTTTCCCAGTGATGGCGGCACTTGTGCAGCCACACAATACAACACGTGGCCTTGCTATTAAAGGGAGGACATCAAACTCTACTTCAGATTGTCACGGTGCATGCTGGAATTTATGTTTCCTTTTCCTTTTCCTCCCAAGTGCTTGCCCTTTCCAGCAGCACTCGTGTAGCCCAAGACCATGAAGATGGGTGGCCCTGTTACCCAAGGGAGGTCATCAAGCCCTACATCAGAATGTCACAATCCATGTCGGGTTCCAAAGTCCGCCTCAGTCAAACGCACTTTCCCAGTGATGGCGGCACTCGTGCAGCCCCAGAATATAACATGTGGCCTTTTTACCCAAAGGAGGGCATCAAGCCCTGACATCAGAATGTCACAATCCGTGTCGAAATTAAAATTCTGTCTCAGTGAAACACACTTTCCCAGTGATGGCGGCACTCGTGCAGCCCCAGAATATAACACGGGCCTTGCTACTCAAGGGAGGACATCAAACTCTACTTCAGATTGTCACGGTGCATGCTGGAATTAATCTTTCCTGTCAATGGACTGCAGCTACCCAGCGCCGGCAGCACTCGTGCAGCGCCAGACCATTAAAACCTGTTACCAAAGGGAGGGCATCAAGCCCTACATCAGAATGTCACAATCCATGTCAGATTTCAAATTCTGCCTCAGTCAAACGCACTTTCCCAGTGATGGCGGCACTCATGCAGCCACAGAATATAACATGTGGCCTTGTTACTCAAGGGAGGACATCAAACTCTACTTCAGATTGTCACGGTGCATGCTGGAATTAATGTTTCCTTTTCCTCCCCAGTGCTTGTCCTTTCCAGCAGCACTCGTGTAGCCCTAGACCATGAAGATGGGTGTCCCTGTTACCCAAAGGAGGGCATCAAGCCCTACATCAGAATGTCACAATTCGTGTCGGAATTCAAATCCCGCCTCAGTCAAACGCACTTTCCCAGTGATGGCGACACTCGTGCAGCCCCAGAATATAACACGTGGCCTTGCTACTCAAGGGAGGACATCAAAATCTACTTCAGATAGTCACGATGCATGCTGGAATGAATGTTTCCTTTCAATGGAATGCAGCTCCCCAGTGCCGGCAGCACTTGTGCATTCTCAGAATATGACATGTGGCCCTGTTACCCAAGAGAGGGCATCAAGCGCTATCTCAGAATGTCACACTCCATGTTGGAATTCACATCCCACCCCAGTGACGGCAGCACTCGTGCAGCGCCAGACCATTAAAACATGTTACCCAAGGGAGGGCATCAAGCGCTACATCAGAATGTCACAATCTATGTTGGATTTCACATTGTGTCTCAGTGAACCACACCTCCCGAGTGACGGCAGCAGTCGTGCATTCTCCGAATATAACATGTGGCCCTGCTACCCAAGGGAGGGCATCAAGCGCTATATCAGAATGTCACAATCCAAGTTGGAATTCATATCCCGCCCCAGTGACGGGAGCACTCGTGCAGCGCCAGACCATTAAAACATGTTACCCAAGGGAGGGCATCAATCGCTACATCAGAATGTCACAATCCAAGTTGGAATTCACATTCTGCCTCACATCCCCACTGACGGCAGCACTCATGCATCCTCGGAATATAACTTGTGGCCCTGTTACCCAAGGGAGGACACCAAGCATATATCAAAATGTCACACTCCATGTTGGAATTCATATCCCGCCCCAGTGACGGCAGCACTCGTGCAGCGCCAGGCCATTAAAACATGTTACCCAAAGGAGGGCATCAAGCGCTACATCAGAATGTCACAATCCCAGTTGGAATTCACATTCTGCCTCAGCGAAACACACTTCCCCAGTGACGGTGGCACTCGTGCATTCTCCGAATATAACATGTGTCCCTGTTACCCAAGGGAGGACATCAAGCACTATATCAGAATGTCACAATCCATGTTGGCATTCACATCCCATCCTGCCTCAGGTACGGCAGCACTCGTGCAGCGCCAGACCATTAAAACATGTAATCCAAAGGAGGGCATCCAGCGCTACATCATAATGTCACAATCCAAGTTGGAATTCACATTACGCCTCAGATACGGCAGCAGTCGTGCAGCCCCAGACCATGAGGCTGTTCCCTCCATGACCGACTGTAGACACAATAATATCGCCCAAAAAACCGAATGCAGCAACTCATGAAAAAACGATGTCACAGTTCATGTCGGTTTTATATTTTGCCTCAACGAACCCCAGCTCCACAGTGCCTGTGGCACTCGTGCGCGCTGCCACGGCCATGCTTGATTGCAAACGAGACACAAGTATCCTGCTACACACAGCCATTTCGACGATAATGGCTGTGTGATGGCTCATGGACAGTAAAGTTGTACACGGACTACTCTAAATATCCAAGTGGAGGCTACACAAGTGCTGATGCCGACAGAGGAGTGCCGCGGCTCTCATTGAATACCTATAAAGTGGTACACATGTCCATTAATGAGAATGCTGCACATACCAATAAAGGGATTCGTAATGGAGTCCACACAGACTGTTACCTTCAATCTGTGGGAGTGTTTTCTTCCTCCTCCTCCTCCTCCTCCTCCTCCTCCTCCTCTTCTTCTTCGTCGTGCTAGCTAGCACCACGCGAGGAGCCATTGCTCTTCCTCACGTCATAAATCGCTCAGCAGACTGCTGATGCCGCCATATCTGTTTGGCCCGCGCTCATCACGCCTAATTTCTTTGATTAGATGGCTGATTTGTGAGAGACAAATCATAACAACAAAGTGTGGGCTTTTGTTTTGAAGGTGACTTTTGGAAATGATCTCAAAATCGATCTTTATCTTCATTTACTTTATTACAGTTCTTGCCCTCTCTCCTCCTGACAGTTATTAATGACAACCACCACCTTGCAGAATCAAAGAGAGAAGACTTAAAATAACCCCCATTCGTGTGATCGCTCGTCTCACCAGTTATTTATTATAATAATGACAACCCCCACGTTGCGTAATCAAAGAGAGAAGACTTAAAATAGCCCCATTCCTGTGATTGCTCCTCTCACCAGTTATTTATTATAATAATGACAGCCACTACCTTGCATAATCCAAGAGAGAAGACTTAAAATAGCCCCAATTCATGTGATCGCTCCTCTCAACCGTTATTTATTATAATAATGACAACCTCCACCTTGCACAATCAAAGAGAGAAGACTTGAAATAATCCCCATTCATGTGAGTGCTGTTCTCTCCAGTTATTTACTATAATAATGACAACCATCACCTTGCATGATCAAAAAGAGAAGACTTAAAATAGCCCCCATTCATGTGATCGCTCCTCTCACCAGTTATTTATTATAATAATTACAACCACCGCCTTGCATAATCAAAGAGAGAAGACTTAAAATAGCCCCTATTCGTGTGGTCGCTCTTCTCACCAGTTATTTATTATGATAATGACAGCCACTACCTTGCATAATCAAAGAGAAAATACTTAGAATAGCCCCAATTCATGTGATTGCTCCTCTCGCCAGTTATTTATTATGGTAATGACAACCACCATCTTGCATAGTCAAAGAGAAAAGACTTAAAATAGCCCCCATTCATGTGATTGCTCCTCTCACCAGTTATAATAATAACAACCACCATCTTGCATATGGACAGAGGTAGGGAGATGGCACAGACAACAGGGGCATAGTTTTAAGCTATATATATATATATATATATATATATATATATATATATATATATATATATATATATATATATATATATATATATATATATATATATATATACACTACCGTTCAAAAGTTTGGGGTCACCCAAACAATTTTGTGGACTAGCCTTCATTTCTAAGAACAAGAATAGACTGTCGAGTTTCAGATGAAAGTTCTCTTTTTCTGGCCATTTTGAGCGTTTAATTGACCCCACAAATGTGATGCTCCAGAAACTCAATCTGCTCAAAGGAAGGTCAGTTTTGTAGCTTCTGTAATGAGCTAAACTGTTTTCAGATGTGTGAACATGATTGCACAAGGGTTTTCTAATCATCAATTAGCCTTCTGAGCCAATGAGCAAACACATTGTACCATTAGAACACTGGAGTGATAGTTGCTGGAAATGGGCCTCTATACACCTATGTAGATATTGCACCAAAAACCAGACATTTGCAGCTAGAATAGTCATTTACCACATTAGCAATGTATAGAGTGTATTTCTTTAAAGTTAAGACTAGTTTAAAGTTATCTTCATTGAAAAGTACAGTGCTTTTCCTTCAAAAATAAGGACATTTCAATGTGACCCCAAACTTTTGAACGGTAGTGTATATAAAACAAATAATAATATTAAATAAACAAGGGAAATGGAGTGTGATGCATCCAAAGAGTGTGTGTGTGTGGAGATTAGCTGTAGAGTGTTACCGGAGTGTTGAGCGAGAGGCGAGTCCAAAAGGGGCAGGGCAGGCTCGAAGATCCGTGACACAAGCAGGTAGTCGGGGGCTATAGCGAGGCGTAGATGGTCCGTGTCCAGGCGGGAGGTCGCGATCCAAGAGGCAGTCAGAGAAGCAGAGGGAACGCGGGGAAGACAAGACGCATAGCTCGTAACGCGGGAACGGAGGGAGACTGCTGGATCGACAAGAAAACACGAGACAATAAACCCGGAGGGGAGAGAAACACAGAGAGAGAGTTTGTATAGAGCTAGACTGGTTTGGCTTACTGTACAGGACAGGTCGCTATGTTCCGTAGCCGGATAGCAGGCTTATGAAGGCAGGCCTGGTGTGCTGATTGTCGGTGATTGATTGCAGCTGCCGGAGTGGCGTGCGCAGGTGCGCTCTTGGAGGCGCAATCAGCAGAGCGCTCAGATGAGTGCGCATTGGAATGTGCCCTGGCCGTGACAGAGAGAAGACTTAAATTAGCCCCCATTCATGCAATTGCTCCTCTCACCAGTTATTCATTGTAATAATGACAACCACCGCCTTGTGTAATCAACGTTGTGAACAATAAATGATGTGGCAAACCACATTAACTGATAGGGCAAGCCAACTAAAATGAGGTGGTGGGCAACTTTAAATGATAGGGCAAGCCAAATCAAATGAGGTGGTGGGCCACATTTAATGATAGGACAAGCCAAATCAAATGAGGTGGTGGGCCAAATTAAATGATAGGGCAGGCCAAATAAAATGATGTGGTGGGCAACCTTAACTGATAGGGCAAACCAAATAAAATGAAACGGTGGGCCACATTAAATGATAGGGCAAGCCAAATAAAATGAGGCAGTGGGCCACAAAATGTCTTGGCAGGCCAGATCTGTGGGCCTTGAGTTTGACACCTGTGACATAAGACAGTGGTCCCCAACCACTGGGCCGCAGCCCGGTACCGGTCCGTGGACCGATTGGTACCGGGCCGCACAAGAAATAAAAAAAATAAAAATAAAAAAATAAAAATATATATATATTTCTTTTTTTAATTAAATCAACATAAAAAACACAATATATACATTATATATCAATATAGATCAATACAGTCTGCAGGGATACACTCCGTAAGCACACATGATTGTATTTCTTTATGACCAAAAAAAAAACAAAAAAAAAAACATACCCCCCACCCCATTGGCCGTGGCCCTAAAACCACCACGTTAGGTGTCCCTAATCAAGTGTCCCAGAGTGAACGACGAGAGACGGACCCCCAGGGGCCGCGTCTCACTTCCTGCCTCCTCAGCAGCTCTGCAGTGTTCATCTGCGCGTGGACAAGGTGGCCCCGGCTGCAGAGTCCTGGCCTGATGAGGAGCATCGATCCTGGCCGGGTTATGAGCGGACTTTAGTGGCACTGCTCCATGTTAATAAGCTTGGCCTTATTCTTTAATTAGCCTGCTGGAAATGTGCTTACTGGGCACTGTCAGTCTGTTGTGGTCGCACACACACACACATACACACACACACAAACACACACGCACACACTCATTTCATGGGCCAGTGAAGTCAAAACAACATTCTGCATTTATTCAGTGAATAGTTTCATTAGTGAGTTAGACGGCGTGACGTCGTCTCATCCTCGTTTTATGTCTTGTATGTTTTATTGTTCCATTCCTACCATTATTAGAAATGGTGGACATAGAAATAGTCTGTTACAGGGTCAAACTGTTGCTCTGTTTATTAATCATAATGCCATAATTGTCAAGCAAGCGTAAAAAGAAAGAAAACATTGAGATGAAAGTCCAAACAGTTAGCTTGAACATTGGTATTAATAGCTGTGGCTGTAGGCAACCTCCTGGTGGAGTATTTTTTATTTGTTTTAATAAATGAACTCCACCAGATGAACTGCATGCGTTATGAGAATCATGCAAGTTTTTTCACGCTGACCGAGCAGTTTGCGCCTTACTGCAATTACAACATTGGTTCTGTTACTGTTGTGTTGTACAGTACACTAATAATATTAAAGAGTTACCACTTTCTTGTGCACTCCAAATACGTTTCTACAACATTATCCTACAACGTATTTGGGCACTTTTGTAAGTCTGGCTCTACATGCGCTTTAAAATGTTGCTACTCAGCTGTCAAAGTGTTGAAGTAATGCATGTTACACTTCTTGTATTGTTCTTTGTACTCAACTCAACATCATCTTTTAATGCTGACTGAGCATTGTTCTTCTTGTTGCCATTACAACATTGGTTCTATTGCTGTTGTGTTGTTCATAAATAATTAAAGAGTTACCATTTTCTTGTGCACTCCAAATAAGTTTCTACAACATTTTCCCACAACCTATTTGTTCACTTTTGTAACACTAGCTCTGCATGCACTTTAAAATGTTGCTACTCAGCTGTTAAAAGTGTTAAAATAATTTATGTTGCACTCTACTGTTTTTTTGGTAATTGACTCAACTCAACATCATCAATTAACGCTGAGTCTGCAGTTAGCTACATACTGCTATTACAACATTGGTTCTGACACTACTGTGTTGTGAAATATACATCTGTTATAAATGACAAAAGTAAAAAAAACAAGTTGTTATGTGTGCCACAACATATTTGTGCACTTCTGTAAGTTGATAAAAGGTTTGCTGGCATATTTCTATGTCTTAAATAACATTTGTAAACTTATCCATCTCTACATGCACTTTAAAATGTTGCTACTCAGCTGTCAAAGTGTGAAAGTAATGTGTGTTACACTTGTTTCTACTGTTGTTTGTACTCAAATCAACATCATCTTTTCATTCTGACTGAGCAGTTTGCTCATTACTGCTATTACAACATTGGTTCTCTCACTGCTGTGTTGTGAAATATACTTCTTCTCACATGACCAAAGTAAGAAAAAAAAAAGTTATGTATGTCTCAACATATTTGTGCACTTCTGTAGTTTGATAAAAGGTCTGATGGCATATTTAGTTTTCCAAAATAATGTCTACTTATCTAGCTCTGCATGCACTTTAATGTGTTGCTACTCAGCTGTTTAAGGTGTTAAAGTAATGTGTGTTACACTTCACTGTTTTTTTAAATCAACTCAACGTCATCAATTAATGCTGGGTCAGCAGTTTGATCTTTACTGCTATTACAACATTGGTTCTGACACTACTGTGTGGTGAAATATGCATCTGTTATATATGACCTATGTAAAAAAAACAAGTTGTTATGTGTGCCATAACATATTTGTGCACTTCTGTAAGTCGATAAAAGGTTTGATGGCATATTTAATTGTCCTAAATAACATTTGTAAACTTATCTATCCCTACATGCACTTTACAATGTTGCTACTCAGTTGTTAAAGTGTTAAAGTAATGTGTGTTACACTTTACTGTTTTTGTAATTAACTTAACTCAACATCATCAATTAATGCTAAGTCAGTGTGGAGGGAGGTGTGGCCAGCGCGCCTGCAGGAGCGAAGGTACAAATAGCAAATAGCAAATAGCCTCTGTCTATGGTGCTGAGGACGAGCACCATCGGATAGGGGCGGGGCATGTGCTGACGGCGAGACACAGCTGGCAGGTGATTAGATTTCACAGGTGTTAATCTAATCATCTGTTGTCTTTAACAGTAAGCGGCCGGGAGCAGGAGGGGAGAAAGGATACGGACGTGGCTGAAAAGTAAAAACTTGTGATAAAAATCTATGCACATTAAAACTTGGTTAAGAACTGCACGCTTGGCTCCGGTGCTGTGTCTACTCGTGAAACGGCTGGGAAGTGACTTCCACAGTCAGCAGTTTGCTCCTTACTGCTATTACAACGTTGGTTCTCACACTACTGTGTTGTGAAATATACTTTTTTGTAAAAGTTATGTAGGTTACAACATATTTGTGCACTTCTGTAAGTTGATAAAAGGTCTGATGGCATATTTAGTTTTCCAAAATAATATCTGTCTACTTATCTAGCTCTGAATGCACTTTAATTTGTTGCTACTCAGCTGTTTAAGTGTTAAAGTAATGTGTGATACAATTTACAGTTTTTTTTAATCAAATCAACTCAACATCATCTATTAATGCTGAGTCAGCAGTTTGCTCCTGACTGCTATTGCAACATTGGTTCTGTCACTGCTGTGTTGTGAAATGTGCATCAGTTATACATGACCTATGTAAAAAAAAAAAAAAAAAAAAACTAGTTGTTATGTGTGTGACAACTTATTTGTGCACTTCTGTAAACTGATATACAGTTTGATGGCATAGTTCAATGTCCTAAATAACATGTGTATACTTATCTAACTCTATGTGCAATTTAAAATGTTGCTACTCAGCTGTTAAAGTGTTAAAGTAATGCGTGTTACACTTTACTGTTTTTGTAATTAACTCAACTCAACATCATCAATTAATGCTGGGTCAGCAGTTTGATCTTTACTGCTATTACAACACTGGTTCTGACACTACTGTGTTGTGAAATATACATCTGTTTTAAATGACCAACGTAACTACTGTAAGTTGATAAAATCAATCAATCAATGTTTATTTATATAGCCCTAAATCACAAGTGTCTCAAAGGGCTGTACAAGCCACAACGACATCCTCGGTACAGAGCCCACATACGGGCAAGGAAAAACTCGCCCCAGTGGGACGTCGGTGAATGACTATGAGAAACCTTGGAGAGGACCGCATATGTGGGTAACCCCCCCCCCCCCCCCCCCCCTCTAGGGGAGACCGAAAGCAACGGATGTAAAAGGTGTGCTGGTATATTTGTATGTCCTAAATAACATTTGTAAGCGTATCTAGCTCTATGTGCACTTTAAAATGTTGCTACTCAGCTGTTTAAGGCGTAAAATTAATGTGTGTTACACTTGTTGTACTGTTGTTTGTGCTCAACTCAACATCATATATTAATGCTAAGTCAGCAGTTTGCTCCTTACTGCTATTACAAAATTGGTTCTGACACTACTGTGTTGTGAAATATACATCTGTTATAAATGACCAAAGTAAAAATACAAGTTGTTATGTGTGTACCAACACTTATATTAATTAATTATACATTTGTTATAAATGATCGAGGTAAAAAACAAACAAACAACTAGTTGTTATGTGTGTAACAACTTATTTGTGCACTTCTGTAAACTGATATTCAGTTTCATGGCATATTTCTATGTCCTAAATAATATTTGTATACTTTTCTAGCTCTACGTGCACTTAAAAATGTTGCTACTCAGCTGTCAAAGTGTTCAAGTAATGCATGTTACACTTGTTGTACTGTTGTTTGTACTCAACCTAACAATGTCCGCCCTGAGATCGGTAGGTTGGAGTTCAAATCCCAGACGAGTCATACCAAAGACTATAAAAATGGGACCCGTTTCCCTCCCTGCTTGGCACTCAGCATCAAGGGTTGGAGTTGGGGGTTAAATCACCAAAATGATTCCCGGGCGCGGCGCCGCTGCTGCCCACTGCTCCCCAAGGGGATGGGTCAAATGCAGAGGACAAATTTCACCACATCTAGTGTGTGTGTGTGACAATCATTGGTACTTTAATCTTTAATTTAAAAAACTTTAATCATATATTAATGCTGAGTCAGCAGTTTGCTCCTTACTGCTGTTACAACATTGGTTCTAACACTACTGTGTTGTGAAGTATACATATGTTATAAATGACCAATGTAAAAAACAACAAGTTGCTGTATGTGCCACAAAATATCTGTAAGTTGATCAAAGGTTTTCTGGTCTATTTAGTTGTCCTAAATAACACCATTTTACTTATCTAGCTCTGCATGCGCTTTACTTTGTTGCTAATCAGCTGGTAAATGTGGTCAAGTGATGCGTGTTACACTTGTTGTACAGTTGTGAATTCTCTACTCAACATCATCTATTATTGTTGAGTGAGAAATTTGCTCCTTACTGCTATTACAACATTGGTTCTACTGCTCCCGTGTTGTAAAATATACTGTTTTGTAAACGACCAATGTAAAAAAATCCAAGTTGTTATGTATGTCACAACATATGTGTGCACTTCTGTAGGTTGATAATAGGTCTGATGACATTTTTAGTTTTCCAAAATAATGTGTCTTCTTATCTAGCTCTACATTCACTTTAATTTGTTGCTACGCAGCTGTTTAAGGTGTTAAAGTAATGTGTGTTACACTTTACAGTTTTTTAAATCAACTCTACTCAATATGAACTATTAATGCTGATTCAGCAGTTAGCAGTTAGCTATTACAACAGTGGTTCTGTCGCTGCTGTGTTATAAACTATACTTGTTTGTAAATGACCAATGTAAAAAACAAAACAAGTTATGTGTGCCACAATATTCTTCTGTAAGTTGACAAAAGGTCTGAAGGCATATTTCGTTGTCCTAAATAACATGTGTATACTTATCTAGCTCTACGTGCACTTTAAAATGTTGCTACTCAGCTGGTAAATGTGGCAAAGTGATGCATGTTACACTTGTTGTCTCTGTACCGAGGATGTCGTTGTGGCTTGTGCAGACCTTTGAGACACTTGTGATTTAGGGCTATATAAATAAACATTGATTGATTGATTGATTGATTGTCGTACTGTTGTTTGTACTCAACTCAACATTTTTTAATGCTGACTGAGCAGTTTGCTCCTCACTGCTGTTACAACATTGGTTCTGTAGCTTCTGTGTTGTAAAAATATTTTTTTAAATGACCACGTGATCAAAGAGAGTTTCACTTTTTCACGCACTCCAAAATACATTTAAAAAACGGGTGATTGATATTCTAGCTCTGCATGCGTTTTAAAATGTTACTCAGTGTCAGAGTAAAAGTCACACTTGCAATGCAGACTTGAGCAGTTGGCTGCGTAGCAGAATTGCAACATTGGTTCTGTTTTGTAATGCTTGATAAATGCGGTCAGATACATGATTTGTTTGCTAACGTTAGCACACATTAGCATACAGGAAGCTTCCAGGCAGGTTTTAATAAGCGCGTGGGCGAGCGCACGACAGCACTCTCTCTCTTTATAACAAGCTGAGCTGTCCCTCACGCGTCGTCAAAAACAACGAATAAAAAGAAGAAGCTCACAGCTGCAAGGAAAAGCTGCTTGATAAAAGTTAATTTATTGTCAGAAATGTCCTTTTGGAGTGGATTGTTCAATTCAGGTTTGAACATTCCTAATGTTTGTACAATAAAAGTGAATGCAAGTAAAAGGACTAATCAGAAGTTATTTTCAGTCATTTTTGCTGCCAGCTAGTGGCCTCTTAGAGGTACTGTTGGAAAGCGTTGCGTCATCTTCATTTGTGCGCAGTGGTTCTTAACCTTGGTGGAGTCACCGAACCCTACCAGTTTCATATGCGCATTCAGCGAACTCTTCTTTAGTGAAAAATACAATGGTTTTTTTTTTCAAATTCAAGACAAAGTTATATGTTTTTGGTAACACTTTAGTATGGGGAACATATTCTAAGTAACAAAGACTTCATTTAAAATTATTTGGACACTAGGGGAACATATTCTAAGTAATAAAGACTTAATTTAGAGTTATTTGGTTAGGGTCAGGGTTAGAGGGTTAGGGTTATAATAAGGCCATGCCGAATAAGGCATTAATAAGTACTTAATAATGACTAGTTAAGAGCCAATATGTTACTAATTTGCATTTTATTAAGAAACTAATTAATGGTGAATATGTTCCCCCTACTTAAGTGTTACCATGTTTTTTTACTGGTGCATAAAATGAACCGTGCATGAACATCACCTTGTTCAAACAACAAAACCAACACTGCATAAACTCACAACAAATTACACACCTGCAAACCAGTCAGCTGTTGCCGTATCCATAATACGCTGATAGGGAGAAGTTTGTATTTACACGGTGAGTCGGGTGTGTTTTGACCTCTGCCCTGAGGCCGACTCACCGAACCCCTAGGGTTCGATCGAACCCAGGTTAAGAACCACTGGTCTAATTGATATTCAATTCAATATGTTTATTAAATGTTTTAGGGAGTATTTTTAAGCATGCGGATGAAAAAACACCTTTTAATAAAACAAGAAAGAAAGTCAAAGAAAGAGCCACCTAGCAGTGTATATTTAATTAAATGTATTGTAATATTTATTCATTATTACTTGATAAAATATTACATGTAGGGTTGAAATGAGTTTTAAAAATACAAATAAAACACAACCATTGAAATTTAAGGAAAATATATGTATAAAAGAAAATGGAAAAAATATAATCAGATGAACAAAGAAAGATATTAAAATAATTGGATTTAATTTCAGCAATAACAACATTTAAATAATGAATATTTTTATGTACCAATTAGACAAATTAAAAAATATATATCCAAAATACTAAATTATTATTTAAATTGTTTTTATTTTATTTTACATTTATTTATTTTATTTTTTTACCCAGCTCAGCATCTTTTGATAAATATTAAAGATACATCATATTCTTATTATTTCTGATTTAAGTGCTAGGGGCTGTCCCGATACAACGTGTTTACGTGCAATATGATACCGATATCGGACCCTTGAGTGCTGGTTGATATTGATATCATACGATATCAGCTAGAATCATACCGTACTTACTTTTATTAGTTAGTAGTGTGGAATGTTAGAAAAGGTTTGATCAAGTGAAATGAGTCAGCATTGGCAGGTATAAAAACACTCATCTAATGTCAGATTTAGGCTTTCAAAGTGGAGAGGTAATTTATTTTGGCGACACCTAGTGGCCACCATAATTCACAAAGTTAAGCTCAAGACGCAGTAAGTTGAATAATGCAGACACGTTTGTTACTTTCTAATACGCTTCTGCCTTGGAGACTTTGTACGTGTAAGTAATATGTAACTGTAGTTATTTGATACTTGTATATATTGACATGTCACGTTTTACACTGCAATACTGTTATTATGATGTATGGCTAGCTTGTGTGCTATTGTGTGCTTAGCTGTTGTGTAGCTGCTAGTAGTCTATAGCCTAGCATGTTTACCATCTGTAAATGACTTTAGTAAAATAGAAGAAATTGTGTGCTCATTGGCGGATTTTATATGTTAACTGTCTTTCCAGCTTTGCACAAGTGAACACGCTGCAGGACTGCTTGTATCGCACATGATATCACACACAAGTGAACACGCTGTATGACTGCTTGTATCGCACATGATATCACTCACAAGTGAACACGCTGCTGGACTGTTTATATCGCACATGATATCACACACAAGTGAACATGCTGCAGGACTGCTTGTATCGCACATGATATCGCACACAAGTAAACACTCTGCAGGACTGCTTGTATCACACATGATATCGCACACAAGTGAACACGCTGCAGGAATGCTTGTATCGCACATGATATTGCACACAAGTGAACACGCTGCAGGACTGCTTGTATCACACATGATATCACACACAAGTGAACATGCTGCATGACTGCTTGTATCGCACATGATATCACACACAAGTGAACACGCTGCTGGACTGCTTGTATCGCACATGATATCACACACAAGTGAACACGCTGCAGGACTGCTTGTATCGCACATGATATCGCACACAAGTAAACATTCTGCAAGACTGCTTGTATCACACATGATATCGCACACAAGTGAACACACTGCAGGACTGCTTGTATCGCACATGATATCGCACACAAGTTAACACACTGCAGGACTGCTTGTATTGCATAACCATAAGGTATCACACGTAAGTGAACACTTTGCAGGACTGCTTGTATCGCACATGATATTGCACACAAGTGAACACGCTGCAGGACTGCTTGCATCACACATGATATCACACATAAGTAAACACTCTGCAGGACTGCTTCTATCGCACATGATATCACACACAATTAAACACGCTGCAGGACTGCTTGTATTGCACATTATATCTTACACAAGTAAACATTTTGCATGACTGCTTGTATCGCACATGTTATCACAAACAAGTAAACACTGCAGGACTGCTTGTATTGCACATGATATCACACACAAGTAAACACTTTGCAGGACTGCTTGTATCGCACATGATATCACACACACGTAATCACTCTGCAGGACTGCTCCTATTGCACATGATAACACACACAAGTAAACACTTTGCAGGACTGCTTTTATCGCACATGATATCACACACAAGTAAACATTCTGCAGGACTGCTTCTATCGCACATGATATCACACATTTTATATCGTATTGAGACACTCCTATGAAGTACCTATCAATAAGTATTTATGGGGAACATGTTCTTGTATGAACAAACGCACGCACCTTCCCCACAGATGCCAGGTGCTCTCTGCAGTTGAGCAAACATACAAACCACTGACAATAAACTTCATTTGTCCACAAACACTCTTGACCTGAGGTCAGAGTTCATAGATTATTGCAGTGAATGGCCCTTGCTAACACACACACACACACACACGCACACACACACACACACACGCACGCACACGCACACACACACGCACACACACACACACACACACACACACACACACATACACACACACACACACACACACACGCACACACCTTTGTACTTATTGTTCAGCCATTTTAAAAAGATACGTTTGAGAAGTTCAGTCCAGAATTTGCTGTGTAAAAAGTGCAGATCTCAGCAGGTGGTGCCCAGGTGCATTCTGGGACGTGACCTTTAAGACCCTAGAATGTCAAGCATACAATACTTTTGCAAATGAGTGCAGTCATAAAGCGACCAGGTTCCATTAAAATGGCACCAGAAGCATTTTACAGCGCATGCAGAGCTAGAAAAAGATGCCAGATGCTAAAAAAAAAAAGTTGACGACAATAATGATTTGGAGTGCATGAGAAAGTGGGGGAAAACATGATCCTGGTGTATAAGTTACATTCTACAACAAAGCAGCAACAGAACCAATATTGTAATCACTGTAAGGAGCAAACTACCTATTTAGCATTAATTAACACTATTGAGTTGATTGTAAATGACAAAACAACAAGTAAACACATATGACTTTACACTGGCAGCTGAGCAGCAACATTTTAAAGTGCATGTAGAGATAGATAAAGCTGCTAGATGTTGATAGCACTTTTAAAAAAGGTAAACTTTAATAACGATTTGGGGTACATGAGAAAGTGGGGAAAAATATACCATTGTCAATGCTCATTTATCAACAAGTACATATTACAACACAGCAGCAACAGAACCAATGTTGTAATCACTGTAAGGAGCAAACTGCTCAGTCAGCATTAATTAGCATTGCTGAGTTGATAGTAAACAACAATACAAGGAGTAGAGCACGTATGACTTTTAAACTGGCAGCTGAGTAGCAACATTTTAAAGTGCATGTGGAGCTAGATAAAGCTGCTGTATGTTGATAGTGCTAAAAAAGTTAACTTAAATAACGATTTGGAGTGTATAAAAAAGGGGAAAAATATCTCATGGTCAATGCTCATTTATTAACAAGTACATTTTACAACACAGCAGCAACAGAACCAATGTTGTAATGACTGTAAGGAGCAAACTACCTATTTAGCATTAATTAGCACTAATGAGTTGATTGTAAACGACAATACAACAAGTAAACACGTATGACTCACACTGGCAGCTGAGTAGCAGCATTTTAAAGTGCATGTAGAGCTAGATAAAGCTGCTAAATGCTGATAGTACTTTTAAAAAATTTCAACTTTAATAACGATTTGGGGTACATGAGAAAAACATAGAAAAAATATCTCATTGTCAATGCTCCTTTATCAACAAGTATATTTTACAACACAGCAGCAACATAATCAATGTTGTAATCCCTGTAAGGAGCAGACTACTTATTTAGATAAACCTGCTAAATGCTGATAGTACTTTTAAAAAGATGTGAACTTTACTAACAATTTGGAGTGTATTAGAAAGTTGTAAAAAAAATCTTATAGTTAATGCTCATTTATCAACAAGTATATTTTACAACACAGCAGTAACAATCGCTGTAAGGAGCAAACTGCTCAGTCAGCATTAATTAGCACTGATTAGTTGATTGTAAACAACAATGCAAGGAGTAGAGCACGTGTGACTTTACACTGGCAGCTGAGCAGCAACATTTTAAAGCACATGCAGAGCTAGATAAAGCTGCTAAATGCTGATAGTACTTTTAAAAAATGTCAACTTTAATAACAATTTGGAGTGCATGGGATAGTTGTAAACATATCTCATGGTCAATGCTCATTTATCAACAAGTACATGTTACAACACAGCAGCAACAGAACCAATGTTGTGATCGCTGTAAAGAATAAACCACTCAATCGACAT